>NC_136428.1:312500-912500 GCF_052849685.1 Lactuca virosa | reverse complement strand
AAAAGGGTTAAGAATGTATATAAATGTTATGATAAAATGCAGCTATAAATTGGTTTGAAACAATTGCAAATGGTTTGAAATCGTTTGAATATTAACACAAGAGTCCTTGTGTTTTACTTGTATTCCCCCCCCCCCCCCTAAAAACATAGAAAAATAGTGAAAACGTAGGGGTATGAACTCACAAACTACACTTTCAAAACCACTTGTATTCTCAGGGAACCGGTAGACAGGTACACCCACAAGTTTTGAGAAGACAGAACATATAGAGTCGCGTCTTTTATACTTTTGCTATACACTTTTGATGTCATACAAACTATGTACTGATCAAGATGTAAACACTATATTTCATCAATGTAATGGTTATGTTTGCTTTGATTACTATTATGCAATTGTTGTGATACTATACATGACGTCCTCCGCCCCCGAATGTTTCCGCCATTCCGGTTTGGGGGTGTGACAGGTTCTCTCCTAGACAACTGTCGGTACAATCTGAACGAATGCTATCACGTCCGAACGCCGACTTCGCTGATAAACTATTCCCGCTACTCTGACCCTAAATCTTCCAACCCATACCCTGAAGTGGATCCACTAAAAGAACCGGAACAATCCACTGAACAACTGAATCCCGCCCAGCAAGGTACGACCCGCCGACGACTCTTGGCATTAGAAATGGCATATGAAAATTCGCAATACATAAATCAGGAAAAACAGAGAACTAACCCGAAGATACCACTTACCCACACCCAACAATATTCTAAGGCAGATGCAATACCGATCAAGAACAATTTAACTATAATATCATTACAAAATTGGGGTTCAAATTATATACCAGATATTTCTTGCGGCTCGACCTTGACCTCCTGAGGAACGATGAACGTTGGAACCTGGAATCCCTCCGCCCCCAAAGCAGAACAGCTGGACCGGAAATGACATGGCTGGTGACAATGAAAGCATATCTGATCCTTCTTACAATCCCGTTGCACATGCCCTTTTGATAGGTTTTGTACATAACAAACAATCCTATGTGTGCATGCAACCCTAATTTGAGGATCTATGTTTTCAATATTAGACATACAAGCATTGAACACAAAAAATAGAAACCCTAGGAGGCACATGTAATTTTCGAAATTAACATATAATTAGGGTTAGGATACATACATTGATTGTTATATTGTAATAACAATCAAATCCTTGAAGATTTGAACTTTGGTAGCAAGCGCCACAAGTGTCGCGCCTCTAATGGCTCACAAACAAACCTAGAAACCAAGGATTACTATGGAGAGAGAGAAGTAGAGTATAATTTCGGCCCTTAGCCTTTCTTGGAGTGCCTCCAACGAAATCCAACCCTATATGGGTTTATATAGGTGATAAGGAAGGTTTAGGATAAGACATGTGTATCTTAGATAACCCTAATCCCTAACTTCCTCCTTAAGGCTTCCAAGGCACCCTTAGAGCCCAAGGAAACCCTAGGACACTCTAGATTTCGTTCCCCACCTCTAAAGGAGGTTCTAGAATGCTCAATGCATAACTTTTGAACATTGTCACCTTTAGTCCCTGCAGTTTCAATTAATTCCTTTAATCCCAAAATTAATTCCAAAATTAATTTCTGATTAAATATTAATTAAACAATATGATTTCTAAATAATATATTATATCCATAATACATTAATAATTGATTTATCTTGATTATTAATTTATTAACCAATCACTAAATTAATAAATCATTCTTCTCTCTCTAACAATTATCCTATTCAATTGACAGGTTTGAAGGCAACCCAAAAGGACATTGCTACTATCAATTCAAGTACATACCAATTATAGTTATAGGCTTAGACACCTAATCCAACAGTCTCCCACTTGGATAAGTCTAATAACTATAATTGCAAGTATAACTTTAAAAATTGACAAGCAAATTTTAGCTACCAAAAGCCGCTGTCGAACTCTGACCTAGTCAATGGCGTGTCCTTAGATAAGGGATCATATATTCCTCCATTCTCAAGATATCGTATGAACTGAGACATGGATTTCAATCATTCTCTCTGTTCATGTGTTGTTTCCCGATTTCCGATTTATGACGACTGACTAATTGAACAGATCAAATCAGTCCAGGCTTGGCCAAGCGCTTTATGGTGTCATCACTAAATCATCGAGGGGCCCACAAATATCGCTTTTATCCAACTTTGGGTAAAAGGAACGGATAAACATCGACTCATATTCTTGCTCTATTTACTCATCAAATCACACACAACAATACGTTTTATAACACCAAGTTACTGGTGCGTTTACGTATTATCAATGTGCAACCGATTTGCAAATTGTAACTCATATCTCTTTGTTTCAAGAATATAAGATATTATCGTCTCACAATCACTCGTGATAAAATCCATGAAGTGATTCAAGTGAGCGTGTGTTTAATCCAATACTCTAATCTTATTAAAGCACTCATGAACTCTGCAACAAACTTTTGCTATGTCTAAACACTTTAGACAATCTACAGACGGACTCATGACAGTCTTGCTTCATACCTACTCCCAATGTATGAGCGACTGTGGATGTTTGAATAACCTAGTTATTCTGGAAGTCAAAACATGCAAAGTGAAACACAATAATAATACTTAATCCTATATGACCCCAAAACTTTTGAGTATAAATAAAACACCTTTTATTTAGTCACCATATTGATTACTCATTATTCATTGTATATTGTTTCAGATAATCAACTTGACTTGAATTATAACAACAGTTATCCCATGCACCAAGCATGCACACTATGTTTACCTATGATCCTTTCTTTGTGAAATAGATCAATTGGAAAACATTTCCAATGAAACTCATTTCACAATCCCCAAAACTCATTGTAAGAATATAAAATTCTTGCCACTATTAGAATATGTTAGATTCTAACATTTTATGCAACGATCCTTTTGTAATGTCACTGCACAAAAGTCACCAAGACTTAGCCAATGAAATTACAAAGTTCTCTATCGAAGATTGTTTCAAGACAATTCCATAGACGTGAAGTCTCACATTCAAAGTACATTCCTTTGAACATCCTTCTTGCATAAAAGTTCCTAATCTCGACATAGGTTCTTAATATCCAACTCCCATTTATGGAAACATTCCATATTTTCCATATGACAACTCATTCTAAATAGAATCTTATCTATTCATAATAATGTCGATATAGTCCATCCAATACTATACTTCCAACTACTCACAAGCGACAAATCCTTAGGAAATCTTAGATCGTCCTTTGACAGTTGTTTAATCATTTTAGTCAAATCCGGTTCTAGTCCCTTTTCCCTCTTAATGCTCTAGGCATTTGGAAAATTTTAGAACGGTCAAATATTATAGCATATGCAATCGATCCTATACCCGAAGCATATGGGACACGATTCATAATGTCTCACATAAAGACGTGATACTAGACTAGTCCTCTGCTATAATATTTCTAATTGCCATGTTCTCAAAATTTTGATTATGAAAAGGGATGTCGTAATCATAACCAAATTTTGAGAATGCAATTATCCTTTCCATATATAGAATTTCCTTATGTTGAACCATTCCAATATAACATTCATATATATTTGACTAAATTTGACTAAAAACTCACAATCTAAGCTTTTAGATTTGAAATGAAGTATAATATTCTCTCCCTTAATTATAGCAAAACAACTCTTCATCCCTTGCAACTTTGCAAATTGAAATTCTTGTTTTCTATAATTAGTATTGTTAACTCGCAAATCATAATAATCATGCTCCCACTAACATGATAATTATCTTCTTACCAGCATAACACTTATGCTCCCACTAGCTTTGACATGTATTCAGAAATCAGTTGGACTTCTAGAAATCAATACTTATTGACTTTCTTACCGAAGTTCATATTTCTGATACGAGATTCTTCGATAAGCTTTTATCTAAGCTCATACACCTTTTAGAAAGCTCACATGTGTGTCTAAACAATTTCAAAACTTATAGCAATAAGTCTTAATTGTTCAAACCAATTGCCAAATCTCACAATTCGAACTATGAAGAGGGATGCCGTAATCATAATCGAATTTGAGCATGCAATTTACACAACTTCTATTTCCTTAAATTCTTTCTTAGTGAAAGCGTTTCCTCACAATCATTTTCATGAATTTGAGAGAAACCTTATGACACTTACATTTTATGGTGTATGCGTTCCTATCCATGTGAATTTGCCATAACCATAATCGTAAGACAAGGTTTATGACAAAATCAAACTCATTTTGACTAAACTCGTTGAATCTCAATTTCTTGCCTCATGGTGGCACGAGTGCCCACCATGTCTTCCAAGTTGATAAGCAGCTCACCTATTCAAATCAATGTACTTTCCATTGATCAAGGTGCTTTGCTTTTATGCATTCAAATGAGAACTCATAGAACTCACATGCATAGCTAACTCAATTGGAATGGAAAGGAAATAAGATTATGTCAACCACGATAGGTTATAAACCTTAATTCGTGTGCTAGTGATGATCAACTAGGTTTATTCGTGATTTGTTCCTGAAACTATTCAATACCATTAAGACTCCCACTGACTCCTTGACATATAAGGTTCTCTTATCAAGAAACATTCATTGACAAACATATATTCAAGAGTTAGTGTAGCTTTTAATCAAGTTTAACACTTCACACAATTGGTCCTAGTTGGTCTTTGTCTTCTACAAGACATCACAACTTACCAATTTCAAATGTAGGAATAGGAAAACTTTTTCAAACTCCACATTTGATAAGTGTTATAAACCTTCTTAAGACATGTCACTCAAGTTATAATCTTGGAGTATGACTCTAAGACTCGATATTTGAATGAAGTATGATTTACCTTTTGACTTAACCATTTCAACAATTATGGTTCCTCTTCTTAGCCATACTAGTGCACTAAGATTTACTTGGAGGAATTATTGTGATATGGTTTCACAATCATTAAGATGCTCATAAAACATGACTCTCCCATCTTTTCAGATTGGAGAAACTTTTATCTTTCTGCCTAATCGATTCTTCTTATTCGTTCTGCCATTCATTGAAACTTTTTCAACAACTCATAATTACACTTAATCTTATAAGTATAACCATATTTACTAAACTATAGTAAATCATGACGAATAATTCTATTGTTCTTTGTGGTGGACTTGACCAGCGCACAACCAAGTGTACCTAATCTCCTAGTCCTTCACTTGACTCTTGGTCAAGGAATTAGTCTCAATTTTACCGAATACAAAGGTCCTTATTCTTCACACAACACAAGTTGTATGATTCCAAGTTTCTGTCCAATTGAAACTTGGGTGATGAGAAACTTTCTCTATTTGGTAAACTTTAGACACTTATCACAAATAACATAATTAAGAATCAAATCCATTCACAGTATTGCTAACAAGAAACATTCAAACACCAATTTTCACGAAAACCATTGCAAGGAAACATAAATAAGACAAAATCAAAATTTATTTTATTGCGGAAAAATCTTGTCCTTACAATGCGATTACAAATGAAAACTGTGTAAATATTCTTTAGCAATCTATCCTAACTCTAAAGTAGCAGCTCAAAAATCCGATCTTTGAATTCATGCGATCAAAATCCATTTCTTCATGATCAGATTTAGCTTACTTCTTCCTTTAAGCTTCCTCTCTTTTCTTCGATCCTACAAAACATCAAAATGCAATCTTATCACATCATGTATTAAGAATAAAAAAAATAGGAACTTATAGAGTCAGTTAGTGGATTTTACCTGAAGTAGAGCCATACGTCTTGACTCTCCCATCTCTTAGATCCCTCAGGTAGTCAGGACAGATTCGTCTCCAATGCCCCTTCTCTTGGCAATAAAAGGAAATGGACTCTTTTAGAACAGCACATGGAACAATCTCATACTTTTCTGGACTTCCAATGTTGCCAGTATCCATTGAAGTTTGGGAGTTTGATTGACAGGTCAAATTTGCTTGACCAGTACGCCAAATCATCGTTGATTCAGCAGCAACAAGCAAGTATGTCAAATCAATGAGGGTCACGTCGTGATCCATCATATAGTACTCTTTTACGAACTTACTATATGAGTCAGGAAGTGACTGAAGAACCCAGTCAACAACCAACTTCCTGAAATATCGACACCCAACATCCTTAACCTGTCAATGTGTGACTTCATCTCTAAGACGTGTGCACACACAGGTTTCCTATCTTCGTGTTTACTTGCCAAAAGGGCTTGAGTGAGCTTGAACTTTTCAAGTCTTCGAACACGTGGGTTAGGGAGAATAATTGGAGGAGGTGGAGGAAGTGAAGCATGATTTCCATTTCCACGATCCAATCGTAGAATATCATCTTCAGGTGGAAAGATTTTTCCAAAGGATTCAGGAAGGCCATGGTTGTCAGAACTAGACATCTACAAAAGGAGAAAATTCAAGTTAGTTGATAAGAGTCCTTGATATAACACCCAAATGAAATATCAAGGCTAGACCCAACACCATGTTCTACAACTTGGAAGAGGGATGTCGTAATCCAGTTGCAGAACATTTGAAGGTAGGTAAATGACGATTTACCAATTTCCACCATGAAAAACGAAAAGAAGTTTAAGTTTTAAATGAATTGAAACTCCTAGATCTTTTGAGATTCATTGAACTTTTCAATGGCATGTTTAATCTCGATTATGCCCTTCATTTGTGACTGGGATGCCGAGGATCACAAATAAAGTGTGAATAACCATGCGAATGTACGTGGTGCACTCAACGTCATCATCACCTAATCAATGTGTCGGTTAACCACACACACTCCATTGATCTATGACAGACATCGAATCACCCTTCACTACCAATGCCAATCCCAACTTAGTGTGCCGGTTAACCACACACGCTCCACTAATTGTCTCGGCAAGGGTACAAAGTGTAATTCCATGGATTAGCATACAATTTCACATTATGCCTAAAGTAACTAAGATTTGGGAATTTATAAAAGCATTTAGTTACTTTGTATTCATTATTCTTATGATGGAAGGTTGTGTCCTATCCTACCCGTTCGGCTAACGACCCTCCACTAGTCAAGAGTGCGGTGGGTAAGAGTGGATACCCATTCAATCGCCATTTTATAGGCAATTTCCTTAAACACCCCTTAGAGACCAGCTTCGTGAATGAGGCCTACTAATGGTAAGACTGACTCTTTACTCATACATATATAATATTAGACTTTTAATTATATATATATATATATATATATATATATATATATATATATATATATATAGTATAAGGGTGTATTTTACACTTTTAAAATACTAGGTGGTTTTATTAATTTTCTCTTTTAATTAAACTTTTAATTAACTTAATAAAACCATAAGGGTGTAATTTAAACTATTTTGATTTAATAATTATTCAAAAATTAAACAATTAATTAAATTATTAAATCAAATAAGGATTAGCAATTTAAATTAAATATATTAACTTAATTTAATCCTATATCCATGGATTTCGAAATTTAGGCAGGGATATCTTTAATTATCCAATTAAACAATTAACAAGATAATTACCAAAAATAATAACCTACTAACAGATTCCTTAGATTTCGAAATCTTCTGCTTGGAGTGGAAGGCAAGGCTTTCAAACTTGCCTAAAAATCAAAAACCCTAGGGTTAGGAAACCCTAGATTTCGACTCCAAGGTGGCCAAAGGAAAGGGTTTGAAAACCCTTAGGGATTTTCGAAAAATAGGGTTCTTAAACCCTAATTTGCGAAAATTTAAAGGCCTTAGGGTTTAATAGCCATAAACCCTAATTTTTTCTAGTTCAATCAATTGTACCAAATCTAATTGAAAACAAAAACCATACGCTTTGATACCACTGATAGGTTTTGTACATAACAAACAATCCTATGTGTGCATGCAACCCTAATTTGAGGATCTATGTTTTAACTATTAGACATACAAGCATTGAACACAAAAACTAGAAACCCTAGGAGGCACATGTAATTTTCGAAATTAAAATATAATTAGGGTTAGGATACATACCTTGATTGTTATATTGTAATAACAATCAAATCCTTGAAGATCTTGAACTTTGGTAGCAAGCGCCACAAGTGTCGCGCCTCTAATGGCTCACAAACAAACCTAGCAACCAATGATTACTATGGAGAGAGAGAAGTAGAGTAGAATTTCGGACCTTAGCCTTTCTTGGAGTGCCTCCAACGAAATCCAACCCTATATGGGTTTATATAGGTGATAAGGAAGGTTTAGGATAAGGCATGTGTATCTTAGATAACCCTAATCCCTTAACTTCTTCCCTAAGGCTTCCAAGGCACCCTTAGAGCCCAAGGAAACCCTAGGACACTTTAGATTTCGTTCCCCACCTATAAGGGAGGTTCTAGAATTCTCAATGCACAACTTTTGAACATTGTCACCTTTAGTCCCTACAGTTTCAATTAATTCCTTTAATCCCAAAATTAATTCCAAATTAATTTCTGATTAAATATTAATTAAACAATATGATTTCTAATTAATATATTATATCCATAATACATTAATAAATCATTTATCTTGATTATTAATTTATTAACCAATCAATAAATTAATAAATCATTCTTCTCTCTCTAACAATTATCCTATTCAATTGACAGGTTTGAAGGCAACCCAAAAGGACATTGCTACTATCAATTCAAGTACATAACAATTATAGTTATGGGCTTAGACACCTAATCCAACACCTTTTTCCCCACATTTGAAACACTCGAACTTGTGACAAGCAAATCCGTGAGTTCCCCCACACTTGCCACACACTTCATGATCCTCCTTACTCCTAGTACCCAGGTCAGCAGCCTTAGTCTCCTCGCCCTCTGCTGAGAGATCCCTCTTCCTGTTCCCTAGTTGTGTCCCTACAACCAGATCTCCTCCAGCATCCATCTCATTAGCAACACCTCTCACAGACTCCAAAGCTGCAGTTTGCTCCTCGAGCCTGGCAATAAACCTGCCAGTGATCCGATCCACGACACCAGACAATTCTTCTTGCAAATTTTGAAAAACCTCCACGGTAATCATCTCCCGCATCTGATCAACGGACAACACCGACCTATCCTGGCCACTAGTTCCCGATCCTGATCCGGATCCCGCCTCCAATCGTCTCGTCATCACCATACTGAACATAAACTAGGGAGATATCAGATGAAACACATATCATACTGTGACATCCCCAAATTTCTCGGCCAAAAAATACCGATTTAGTTTATGCTTTTAAAATAAAATCAGAGTAATCTTCCAAAAGATGTTACAGAATTTGTTCCCAAAACAAATTATGATAAAAAAAATTATCAAGGCATTTCTTAAAGAAATGTATTTTCATTATATAACAAAACCTTGGGATGTCATGTTCCGATACAGACCAAAAGCATAAACAGTACATTATAAGCCTTACAACAATTATTTACATCTACTGGCCTATAATCCAAAAATCCATCGTCATCATCCAACTATGCTCTGGGTCCACTACTTGTAATATAAAAAGCTAAGTGGGTTAGGCTTGGGAGCCTGGTGAGCATATAGGGTTTTCAACCCACAAATAATAATAAATTTATTAATTTCATCAACCGATAATAAATTTGTTAATTTCATCAACCAACAATAACCCTGATTACCCGTTCCCGTTATCCTCACTTTACGTCCCTAAACACCTATCATAAGGGACCTAGTCTAAGGATTTTCATCGGGGTGACAACATTGCTTTAGGGATTCCTCAACAATTTATGTCAAATAAGGCAACCATGAGGGGGATGGAGTATACCAGCGAACATATAGTTCACCAACACCTACAGGTTGCGAGCCTGCTAGCGTTCCACTGGACTGTCTAGAAAGGTCCGTGGTCGTCATCTATACTCCGCTAGATGACTACAACAACAACAACAACATCGAGACCTCTCATCATTTTAACACACATCAACTATTTCATCTACCCATGTTTTACCCAACATATTTGTAGATAAAAATACATATACAGTTTAAAACTTGTATAAAACATCTATTCAACACCCATCTCAAATAAACAAACAATATAATTACACATAACTCGTATTTTATAGAAAATACTTCATATCTATGTGTAAGATGAAAGTGACTACACACTCACCTGATAAGACGGTGATTGGACAACACTTCGTCCCTTAAAACAATCTTTTTCGATGAAACCGGGATGCTTTCTCAAAAACCGGGCTTCACGCGGGCAGAGTTTCGGCTCGAAAAACTCTTTTTCTTGGAGACTTCGGGACTACGGGCTTGCTTCGGGTGTTAGGGGTGTTCACGAGGCTTCGGGGGGTGTTAGGATAGTTTGAGAGAGTTTAGAGAGTAAAATTTTGTAAACAAAATCGGGAAGCCTCGCTTTCTATTTATAGTAACCGAAGCTTGGCATTTCGCTGGGCGTAATTCTTCGGTACGCGGGGCGTATTGCCTTGCGAGCCACTACGCTGGGCGTACCGTGATACGTGGCTCCGGACGTGTCAACTGTGCGAGCTACATATCGCATGCAAAGGAAAGGAGACGTGGCTGACTCCGGATCGAATACGTGCGAAGTACACTGGGCGTAATCTTTATGTACGCTGGGCGTACTCCTTCGGACCAGCCTCGAAGTTTGTGCCCAAAACTTCAAAAATTCATAACTTTCGCATACGAACTCCGTTTTTGACGTTCTTTATATCCATACCTAGGTGAAATTATGCTCTACAACTTTCGTTTAGACTCCGTCAGCTAATTTTGACTTAAATTTTAAAGTTATATTTTTAACAGGTCGGGACAGGAAAAGTCTGTTAAAAGTTCATAACTTCTTTATCCGACGTCCGTTTTCGTCTGTCTTTTTACCGTCGACCTACTATCAACAAGATCTTTGATTCTCGTTTAGGTTGTTTCGGCTAAAAATCACTCGATCTAAAATTCGAGTTTCGGGTTGCATACTGCTAAGCTGAAACTTAGAAAAATCATAACTTCCTCATACGAAGTCAGATTTTGGGCGTTCTTTTTATACACGCTCTCGGTTTAACGAACACTACGACTTTCGTTTAGATTGCTAAGGCTAAAAATCACTTTATCGTAAACTCACTTTTTACGTCACACAACGTCGTGTCGGTTCTGTCGCGAAACTTCGACAGGTCATAACTTCTTCGTTATAACTCGGATTTCGGTATTCTTTATATCTCTGGAATCCTTGTTTCGACCACTACAACTTTATTCATAGATATCGGGTTTATCTAACATTTATTTTCGACGCTTATTTTTATCCTTAATTTATTAAATCGTAATAATTAAGTATAAAACACATAATACTCAAATAACTCATTCTTATTATTTCAAAACAAATTACAAAGGTTGGCCTAGACTATTACATCATCATCAATGCCTAGCCTAGAAACACGGGCGTTACACATATCAGGGGAGCCAACTCCCAACAAAGCCCTAGGGGTTGTGACTTCCTTGCTACGCATACGGATCCTGTGCTTTCAGTATTACGGGCCCATACTACCTTCCACACCTACCCGTATTTATCTCATAGGATCATCACAACCACCCTACCAATACCCGCACACTAGCATACTAAAACACTCTATCATCGCTTCCTAGAGAAAGGCTAAACATAATGCGACTGGCCGACTGACCCCACATAACTAACCCTACCACTAACTGACACACGACCCTTCATTGGTGCCAGATAACTATCGCATGAATACAATCACATGTCGTACAACTTAAACAATCTTAGGATAAAAGATTCAATCCTACAACGGTTGGACTCAGACAAGAGTTGCGCAGTAGGACCAAATCCCTTATCCTAAGATCGTTTAACCCATGTAGCATGTGACTTAGCGTATTCACTCGATAGTCAGTTCACACGCGAAAGAGTTACACAACAATCAATCAAGTATTATATAAGATAAGGCATCATATATCAGGCAATTCTACCATATAGTTCCTGAAGATCCCTATCCTATTACTAGCATGTTGTTCTAACATATCATAACATATTTTCAATTAATTGTGTGGTAATTTGGGGTCTGCTTACTGGCTCCGACTGATCGTACACATCGCATCCTCCTTGATTATTTTAAAAACCATTTGAAAATTGTTTTAAAAATATTTTTCCTTAGTTTGAGACTGGATTCACACGAGTGTTCCTCCAATTCACTCAAACCAAGGCTCTGATACCAACTTGTAACACCCAAAAAGTTCATGAAAAATTTAAACTTTTAAAACCAATCCACAATCATCATTGTTTACAAAATAGTTTTCAAAACATGTTAAATATTAGAGTTTTCCCAAATTCATAAATCAAAACACGAGGAGGTGCATGATCACGCCTTCGTCTTCCTGCGATCATCTGAAGTACCTGAAACATAACCCAAAACTGTAAGCCCAAAGCTTAGTAAGTTCCCCCAAAATATCAACACAACAAATAACATATATACAATAACAACATGTAATGGGTCCACAACTAACAGACTGGATTACCCCTGAGCCCACATCATAAGTCTGGCTTGCCCTTGGGCCCACTACTTATGTCTGGCTTGCTCCCTGACCAGATCAGTCCCTGGACTGAATACAAGTAAGCCCTCAGTACGAGTCTGGCACGCACTTCCCGACCCTCAACTCGAATCTGGAATGCTCATGAGCCCTCATTATGAGTCTGAAAGGCTCTCCCTGGCCCTCAGCTCATATCTGGATTGCTCCAGGGTTTGTTGGCTAACGCATGGAGTAGTACAACCTCAACCCAACCCACACAATATGTCGACATATAACAGATAATAAAATACATAGATAAACAGAAAATATCATAGGTAGTCCTACAGATCTACCATACTAGCATATCAAAACTAGCATGTATATCTATTCCATACTCAACATATCAACGAATATCAGGTTATGGGCCAGCCTTGGTGCCTTTGACCCGAAAGTATAGTGAGGGAAACTCACCTTGCAAACTGAACATAACTGATGAGGACCGACTCTGAATCTTAGCTCTCAACACAATACCTACATCCACCAAGTGACCAATTCCATAAAGATCCCAAAATACCCATAATATCCTCAAGGTCCAACTTGGTCAAAGTCAATGGTCAAGGTCAACAGTCCATGTTGACCCAACACGCCGTGTTCCCCTTGGCCATGTCGTGTTCCTCGAGCATCCAAACAGTCGGGAAAACCTCACCCAACACGCCATGTTGACTTACAAACATGCTGTGTTTGCCGAAGTTCCAACAGTTTAATACATTAAGCTGTTTTATTCGACTCCAAGAGCTCCAAAGCTCAGATCTAGATCAAAATGTGATTAAGAAGGATAAAGTTTCCAACTTTATCCATTGGGACCACCAAAAAGGTTCAAAAACTTAAATCATAAGCTTGATGATGCAAGGCTTAACCCAAAATGCACTTAATGCTTAAGGTCTGAAGTTCATCCTTTCCAGAAGTGATTTAAACACCTAAACCATCACAAAGGTTGGTGCTTTTAAGACATACATGTCCAATGTATGTATTGAACCCAAATTAGGTCAAAATGAGGGTTTATGACCTAACTTCTAAGCATGGCATCATAACTCGATTATAGATCCGATCCAATGCACTACTAGGTCACCTTGACCTGGAGATTCATAAAGTTGCAAACTTTATGAGATCTACCCATTCCAACATCCAAGAACAAGAAGAAAAAGGGACAAAACTCAAGATAGCAACTTGAATGATAAAAATCAGATCTTGAACACTTACAAAGGTCCAAAAGAGTGCCAAACTGAAGTATGGAAGCTTGCTTGTTGGATCTTTGCTTCCTTATTCCACATTCTTCATTCTTTTGCTTCAAAAACACTACACTAGCTCAAAAATGAGAGGGAAAGATGATTAGAGTTTTTCTCAAGGTTGATGGGGGCTGAGGGTGAATAAACCCTAACCTTCACTTTCATTTAAATAGGGGGCAAAACCCGAAAAATTTAGGGTTTCATTCCTAGCCATCAAGACGCCGTGTTCCAAGAGGAACACGTCAGGTTGCCTAAATGAAACCCACACCTTTTCCTTAACTAGACACGCCGTGTTGGTGCCTCCAACACGCCGTGCCAATTTCTCAAAAGGGAATTATGCTCAAAGTTGCTTCTCAAATTTCTGGGTGTTACAGAAATGATGAAAAAGATCAGGGGATAACAATTGATCACCTCCATATTCTAAATCCCAAAAACGTATCAACGTGGAACATGTCTAGATTAGTGAGAATTGTCAGGCTTGGGACATTAAACACTTTAGATGAACAGTTGCATAACATGGATGACAAGATGACGAACCAATGACATAAATCAGTGAAATCCAACATAACTAAACTCTCAAATACAACATAACTAAGCTGATTGTGAAAAGAATTTGAACAATTGAGACTAGGAACCCTAAAAACGAAATTCACATTCCAGATGATTGAAAATAATATGGTCGCATTTTGTTTACCTGATGCATGAGCGTGATGCGATAACAGGGGAAGCAAGCTGCGATCGAAAGTAATAACAGGGAAGTAGCAATCAGAATTAAGGTGAGATAGGAAACAACTATCGTAAGTATATATGGTATTGGAATTTACAAGTAAGGGCATTATTGTCCATTTCATATTTATTTTCAATTATAAGGATTTAATGTTATAAAAGGATTATAAACCAATAGAAATTAACAAAAAATAGCTTTAGGTATATATGATATTATAAAACATTAAGAAAGACAAATACGATATTTAGATTTTACGCCCGACAAATACGATATTTAGTTGTTTAACAAGTGCATATACGAAATTTCCCCGTTAAAGAGACAAATCAAATTAACTAGTAAAAAAATAAATAAATTGAAAACTAAAATATAATGAAAGGGTAATTAAAATATAATTAGAAAATGAGAGGATAAATTATATATATATATATATATATATATATATATATATATATATATATATATATATATATATATATATATATATATATATATATATATATACTGATCAATAAAAAAAATAATATGCTTTAATGGTAATAAATGATCATTGTTAATAAGTAATACTAACAACCTTAAAAAAAAACTCCCTCTAAAAATGCTTTAAAAAAGACAATAACAAATAAGTTGCTGTTTAATGACTTTTAATTTATATCTTTAATAACATGTCAAAGTAGGAGTATTATTATTATATAGATGTCGTGTCAATAAAATCTATTGATAAAAAAAAGTAATAAGTAAATTAAGTAAAATGTATTTTTAGATATAACGATTTAATGTATAAATTCCAAATAAATTAGGAGATATGTGAATTTATTTTTAAAATAGTAATATATGTTTTTGTTGATAAACCTAAATAAAATAAATAAAAATGTTGTTATCACTTATCAGTTATTCGATGAAATAGATTAGCTATTTTGATGTACAAAAGTAATTAAGAAGACGGTGAAAAGAAAAAAGAACATTATAATCCACGCGTTGGTGGCTAGTTGAGTCACCTGGTTCGAAATCGAGGGCTTGTCTCTTCTCCAATATTCTCTCTCTCTCTCTCTCTCTCTCTCTCTCTCTCTCTCCATATAGATTTGTATACGTAATACGATTTTCTTCAAATCGTCATATTGGTATCTAAGTTAATTTCGTAATGTATTCATGTCTTTTGGGGATCAATCTTGTTCGATTTTGATGCGCTAAGACTGTTCAAAGGTAAATTTTTGCTCTGGGATTTGGATGATGCAATTCACGGTTGTGTGAATTCTGGTTAGGTGATCCGTAAAACCCTAGCTGGATCTCTCCTGTTTTTAATCTGATATATATCAATTTAGGGTTTTTTCTAGATTTATTAGGAGTTCTTGTTCCGGATCTATAACGTGGTTCTGAACCCAATTGGGATCGAGAGAGGTTTTTTAGGTTAGGTTTTGACTGGTATAGATGGCTTCAAATCCTCCATTTCAGGTGGAGGATACTGACGAAGATTTCTTTGATAAATTGGTCGATGATGACGATGATGATTATAAGGTCACTCCATTATCCTCAGAAACGACCAAATTAGCTGATGGGAACGATTCTGATGATGCTAAAGCTTTTGCTAATTTAGGTATCAGTGATGTTGGCACTGGACTCGAAGATTTGGGGAAAGTAGGTGAAGCTTGTTCTTCCATTGATGGGGATACCAAACATGCGTCAACTGACACTTTTTTAGACCATGGTCGTCCGTTGGTTTCTTCAAATTCATTTGCATTTGATAGCGTGAGTGAAGAACCCAATACTGAGGTAGCTGGTTTGGAGGAGCCTTTGGATTCTACAGCTAGTTGGGATCATGGATCTGGAGGTGGTCCTGGTGTTAAGGAGGTGCAGTGGGCAGCTTTTGCTACTGAACCTGCTGAGAATGATGGTAATGGGTTTGGATCCTACAATGATTTTTTCACTGAATTTGGAGATAGTTCTGTGGATCAAATAGGGAAAGGAGGTAACTTGGTTAGTCGGGAACAGAATGTTGTTATGTCAGGAAGCAGCAATGTAGTAGATGATTCCATGCATAGGAAGAATGTTAATGATTACTCAAATCAATTTCAAGACGTCCAGACTTATGCTTCGGCTGGGGAACAAAGTACAGAGGTCCAAGCTTATGCTACAACTGGGGAACAAAGTACAGATGGTCAAGATCAAGATCCAAACAGCAGCCAGTACTGGGAGAATCTTTATCCAGGATGGAAGTATGATGCAAACACTGGGCAATGGTATCAAGTAAATGAAGGTTATGATGATGTACAAGGGGCTCATGATCCAAGTACTACTTCTGAGTGGACAGAGAAACCAGAGGTTTCTTATTTGCAGCAACAAACAGTCCAATCTGCTGTGGAGGCTGTAGCAGAGAAAGGCACGACTGGAAGTGTCACAACTTGGAATCAAACTAATGAGAGTTTATCATGGGATGAGGCTTCACAAGAAAACAATGGGTATCCATCAAATATGGTTTTCGATCCCCAATACCCTGGTTGGTATTATGACATGAACACTCAAGAATGGTGCTCTTTGGATGCATATAATTCTCAAACACAGGAGCAGGTGAACCAAAATGGGTATTCTGCAACTAGTACTTATTATGGTGGGCAGGATCAGACAAAGAAGCAGTTACAGGTAGGATCTGAAGGACAAGATTACAAGTGGAAAGGGTCTTTGAGTAATGTTGAACAGCAAATGTGGCAACCTGCCCAGAACCAGGTTAATCAAAATGGGTTTTCTGCAACTGCAACTAACACTTACTATGGGAATGATGAGAAAACGTTGGGATCTCAAGTTTTTAGTAGTCAAGGACAAGAATACAAGTGGAATGGGTCTTATAGTAATGTTGAGCAACAAGGATCAAGTATGTGGCAGCCTGATACTGTTGCCAAGAGTAGTGGTCCTATGTCAGATCCTACAGGCAACCAAAATTCCCATGGCACTAGTGAGTTCCCTGCCATTTCTGGAGCCCAATCCTTTGTTCCAAGTGGAAACTTTAACCAGACCACATTCAAGCAAGGCGAGATGATGAATATCCCAAAAACCTATGGCAGTATGAACCAATCAGGTTCAGGTTATTCCCAACAAGTACAACCATTTCACAGTGGTGGTCAGCAAGCAGGAAGGTCATCAGCTGGCCGCCCTCCTCATGCTTTGGTTACTTTTGGTTTTGGTGGAAAGCTAATTGTGATGAAAGACAATGCTGCTGCTGCCCTCATGAACACATCCTATGGAAGCCAGGTCAGTATTTTGGGATTTTTTTTTTTTTCTTTACCTAACCTAACAAATATATATATTTGTTTTGTTGAAGGATTCAAATGGTAGGTCAATTTGTATTCATAGCATGGCAGAAATTTCCAGTGATGTGTCGAGCAGTGGAGCAGATTACTTTCAAAGTCTAGGTCGGCAGTCATTTCCTGGTCCACTGGCTGGTGGAAATGTTGGGGGTAAAGAGCTGAGTAAATGGATTGATGAGAGGATCACACACTCTGAATCTTCTAACATCAATTACAGGGATAGTCAAGTTCTGAGGCTGCTCCTTTCTTTACTCAAAATAGCTTCGCAGCATTATGGGAAATTGCGTTCTCCTTTTGGTACCGACTCCACATCAAAGGTAAATCCCATTGTCTTGCCAATTGCCAATTGCCACACAAGTGATTTGTATGAACATAGAATTTGGTTTGGTATTTTGGAACTTGAACAGGAAAATGATGCTCCAGAAGTTGCTGTTGCTAGACTGTTTGCATCTGTGAAGAAGAGCGGTGCAGAATTCAATTATGGCCACTTCACCCACTGCCTGCAGCAATTACCTTCGGAAAGAGAGACTCAGGTATTCATAATATTTTTATGTATATATATATATATATTTTGTTTGCTTCCAACACTTATGGATATATGTGATTAGGCAACAGCCTCTGAAGTCCAAACTCTGCTGGTTTCTGGTAAAAAAATAGAGGCTCTTCAATGTGCACAAGAGGGTCAACTCTGGGGGCCAGCACTTGTTCTTGCTGCACAACTTGGTGATCAGGTCAGGTCTTGACAGTTTTTCATGCAGAAAGTATATTTTCCTTTCCTTTGATGTATATATATTATTAATTCTTGTATTGTATTGTGTTTTGTTTGCTTGCAGTTTTATGTGGATACTGTTAGAAAAATGGCTCTTGGTCATTTAGTAGCAGGGTCACCTTTGCGGACGTTGTGCCTACTTATTGCGGGTCAACCTGCAGATGCATTTTCAACGGAGACTACTGGTGCTGTAAATATGTCTCAACAGGTAATCATTAATTCTGTTTTATTAAAATGAGTTTTTAGCTATTATTATGTAAAGCATGATAAGAATCTCTGGTCATTTGTTACTTTGGTATAGGCTGAAGGTGGTGGTAATTGTATGATTGAAGACTGGGAAGAGAATTTGGCAGTGATTACGGCTAACAGAACCAAAGATGATGAACTTGTCCTTATCCATCTTGGTGATTGTTTGTGGAAGGAGAGGAGTAATGTAAGCAGCAGCTTAATTTCCCTTTTATGTGATTTTGATTCTTGCGTTTGATTTTTTTTTTTTTTTTTTTTTTTTTTTTTTTTTTTTAAATTTTGAATAAATAAATTAGATTATGGCGGCACACATTTGCTACTTAGTAGCAGAAGCAAACTTTGAGGCGTATTCAGACACCGCTAGACTGTGTCTGATCGGTGCTGATCACTGGAAACATCCCAGGACATATGCGAGTCCAGAAGCGATTCAGGTGCCATTCTCAAATCTCAGAGAAGTGAGGTGTTTGGTCTATTAGAATATTTATTGGTTTTGAAATAACTTGTACCTGTGAATGCATCCAGAGAACTGAGGTGTATGAATATGCAAAACTTCTGGGGAATTCTCAGTTCACCCTGCTACCATTTCAACCATACAAGCTTGTATATGCTCACATGTTGGCTGAAGTTGGAAGAGTGTCCGACGCATTAAAGTACACAATACATACAAAACACTCCCCTTTCTTATTCAGCAGTATTTATTTATTTATTTTTGACATATTTATTATTATAATTCATTCAGGTACTGCCAGTCAGTATCAAAATCTTTAAAAACAGGACGAGCTCCTGAGGTAGAATTATGGAGACAATTGGTTTCGTCTTTAGAGGACAGGATAAAAACTCACCAACAGGTCTATATAATGAATAATGAATAATGAATGTTGTTCATCTTTGGTAAAGTAAAGTGGAATTCTAAAATTGCTTTTTTGGTGTGGTGACAGGGTGGATTCTCTACAAACTTAGCTCCTGGTAAATTAGTTGGTAAGCTGCTCAACCTTTTTGATAGCACGGCACATCGTGTAGTTGGGGGGCTGCCGCCACCTGTACCATCAACATCAGGTGGAGGTTTCGACCATCATCATCATCATCATCAGCATCAGCCACCATCACGGGGGGTATCAACCAGTCAATCAACAATGGCAATGTCGTCATTAGTGGCGTCTGCATCAATGGATCAGTGGTCAGACGACGGAAACAACAGAAAGATAATTCACAATAGAAGTGTTTCAGAACCCGACTTCGGTCGATCTCCTAGGCAGCAGCTTCAGGTTGGTTGCTAACTTCATTCATAAATCATATCCCATTCCAATTGATTAATTTTAATTGACAGGGTGGTGCTGACACATCATCATCTTCAAAGGAAAACTCTGCTGATTCACAAACTAAATCATCATCTGCATCTGCATCTGCATCTGCATCTGGGATGGGGATTACTTCACGTTTTGGTCGCTTCGGTTTTGGATCCCAGCTCTTTCAAAAGACCGTGGGATTGGTTCTAAAGCCACGTGGTGGTGACAAACAGGTAAACAGCCATATTCATCTACATTTACATCTACATCTACTAAAATAAATCATCTCTTTTTTCCTTTTTTTTATTTGTAGGCGAAATTGGGCGATACAAATAAGTTTTATTATGACGAGAAACTTAAGAGATGGGTAGAAGAAGGTGTTGATCCGCCAGCAGAGGAAGCAGCCCTTCCACCACCACCAACAATGGCAGCCTTCCAGAATGGAACACCAGAATACAACTTAAAGACTGCTTTAAAGAGTGAAGGCTCTCACTCTCACCTAAGCAATGGGAGCTCAGATTTCACAAGCCCAATGCCCATGCCCATGGGAGGACACACTTCAGGAATTCCACCACTTCCTGCCACCACCACCACCACCACCACCACCTCCAATCAGTTCTCTGCACGTGGAAGGACTGGCGTTCGTGCAAGGTGGGTGATTGTTTTTTGTGTTGATATTAATATTAATATTAATAATAATTTGGATAATTGATGAATGGTGTTGGCACTTGGGCAGGTATGTTGACACTTTCAACCAAGGTGGTGGAAACCCTACCAACTTGTTCCAGTCACCACCTCCTGCTTCAAACATCAAACAAACTACAAACCCAAACCCAAACCCTAAGTTCTTTGTTCCCACAGCTTCAGCATCAGCATCAGCAGCCCAACAGTCAGTTGAGCCCTCTTCTGTTGATACCACACAAACACAACCAATAATTCCTGATTCCTTTTCTTCTGTAAACAACTACTCCTCATTCCAATCTTTTCCAAATCCATCTTCCATGAATGTGATGGCCAAGCACAAGTTTGCAAGCATGGATAATGTTTCAGAAGCCGGAACAGCAAAATTCGCAAATCATGCCATGTCACCTGCCTCACGAAGAACAGCTTCATGGGGTTCTTTCTCAGACCAGGCCCAGAAACCATCATCATTCATGCCCATGCCAATGCCACGGGAATCTGGTATGATGCAGTCCCACTCATCCTCACATATCATAGATGATGAGCTTCAGGAGGTGGATCTTTAAGGGTGTAAATATACATATCTATATATCTATTACCCAACTTGGAGATGTTTGTTATAAAGAAAGAGACAGAGAGAGAGCAACAAGGTTAAGTTTTTTTTTTTTTTTTATTATATATATTTTTTTATTATAAGGATTTGTATGTTGGAAGTGCATGCATCATATCATGTACTTAGTTGTTTACTTGTACTTGTAGCGAGTGATTGAAGTGATAGGTTTTGTTAAATTTTGGAGTGGTGGTTTGGTTTCTGCCTTGATAACACCAGAAAGAAGGGAGACGGACCACCGCTGTACATTACAGTAAGTACATTACAGTTAAAACTTAAAATTCCCTCCCTCCAGTTTCAAATACTTCTTGGGGAATCAATCTGATCCTAGCTAGTGTGCAATAGTTTTTTTTCTTCTTTACTTTATATTTATATCACGTAGGGATTTTGTGTTGCTTTTACAAAATCTAGCAAAAGGTTAATCACAACCAATTATGCATACTTTCTTACTATTTTTTAACTGTATTCACAATTTCTTTTTTGGCTTCTCATTGCAACCACCATGGCATTCAATTTGATGGGATTTTTTCATGACATTGCGTCCGTTTCC
This sequence comes from Lactuca virosa, assembly GCF_052849685.1. Classification (NCBI taxonomy): domain Eukaryota; kingdom Viridiplantae; phylum Streptophyta; class Magnoliopsida; order Asterales; family Asteraceae; genus Lactuca; species Lactuca virosa. The sequence goes on along the minus strand of NC_136428.1, from coordinate 890,580 downwards.
GTTTTCCACATCATATGACAAAATTACCCTATTAGAATACACTCTGATGATAATGATTAAATGAGAACCCAAAAGAAACTTTAATTACCTATTGAATACATTTAAACATAAATGGCATAAAAAACAATTTGTGTGTTATTTGTTGTCATTTTATAATGTTAACACAAGCCATCTTTTTGGAGCCAAACCTTTGTCTCCAGAGAAATAAAAATTGGAGTTCTTTCTTGGTCCGTTTCTCCCACGTCCACTTCAAATTCCCTCCAGTCTTGGAGCTTGTATTTGTATGGGGCCAGGAGTACATGCTATTGAAATGTGGATGTGCATTTTAGAAAACTGACCTACTCATCATGTTCATTACTGCTTTTTATTTTGCCATTTTAAACATTTCTATACGTTAAATATCCAGCCAATGGTTGCAATATAAACGTGTTCAAAACTTAAAATTTGATTCTTTTAATTACTTTATGATTGTGCTCTTTTTAGTTGGTTGTAACCACAAAGGAAGGATACGAGGCGTTGATCAATATTATTTGGTCGATAAGAAAAAAGGTCATCCCGTAAAAAAGTTATGTTTCTATTGCAAGAAATGCATGTTAAATAAATAAAGAAATACAATTAGCACACTTACATAATAAACAAATTATATAAAGACCAAGATCTTGTATGATAAAACTCAATAAAAAAAAAATGTTCCATGATAGATATAACAATTAATGTCTTTTCAAGATAGACTACAAAAATGAGTCATTTGTATCCGATGAAAAATCACTAAAGTTCCACACACATATAAAATTATAAGGCTAAAAGAACGATGTCAACAATCTTTTTTAAGTCTTAATAATATCTTCATAAACATTTAGAATTTAGAATGACTATATCTTTTTTTTTTTTTTTTTTTTTTTTTATCTAAGAAGCTTCCATATAAAATTAACGTGTAAAATTTTTTTTGGTTAAATATATGGAAATAGTATAAAATTATAAGGCTAAAAGAACGATTATGTATTATTATTTTTTTAAGTCTCTTAATAATATCTTCATAAACATCTGGAATGATTGTCTTTTTTTTTTTTTTTTTTTTTTAAATCTAAGAAACTTCCATATAAAATTAATGTGTAAAAAATTCTTTGGTTAAATATATAGAAATAGAACACAACCTCACGAATTTGTTATTATAGTTCAACTATACACGATAAACAAAGGAGATATATTAGCTTATAGAAAACACACAACACTTTTGGAAGATTTTTTTTATATATTTGGATGGATTTTGTGGTCACACACACTTATGTCAATTGTTTAGTTTCAATGTAACAATTGCGTATATGATATGACTCTGTTGTCATTTTGTTAATATAATATATACCATCTTATATAAATATTAAAATGAATAAATGTGCATGTTGTAGAGAACAAAATATTTTAAAAAGTAATATTTTAAGTTATAAAAATGATGATTTTTTTAAACATTTTAAATAACAATTGATGTTGTTTGATAAAATTTAAGTGCATGATACTTTTTCCCCTTTTAGATTTGAAATTTATTATCATTTTGTATTTAAAATTTAAATAAGTAAAAGAGTTACCAATTTGGTGCATCCAAAATACTAATTAAATATCAACTTAGATTTAAATTGAGTTTAGTCGTGTAAAGCTCGATGGCGAGCCATATATAACATACATTATTTTGGAATCGATACCATCAACTCATCGTTAATTGTATACTTAAAGTTTTTAGATTTTTAATGACAATGACTTTATCACCCTATATCTTTATTTATGGGTAAAAGTCCAACATGTTTTTACCTAACAATACAATTTAAATATGAATATTAAAAAGTAGTACTTATAAAAAAGTTATACATAATTGTAGTCACCCATACGATGTAAATCATAGTTAGTGGTTGTTAAAAAATTAGTTTAAACTAATTTTATATTATCATTAAATTATTATGTATATGATTTTGGTATAAAATTAATATAAAACTTTAAATTTATATGTTATAGATAATGAAAACAAACTAATTATTTTTAATCAAACTAATATTTATATTTATATCATTTGTGGTTAAAGTTAAATCCTTTATATTTGACATTATTAATTTGATTTTTTTATTAACTTTCATACTTATGTAAAAAAATAACTATAATACTTTTTTCTTGTTCATATTTATTGAGTTATAATAGGTAAAGTTATAAATAACTTAAACATGATTAAGACTATATTAAATCAATATTATATTTATTTTTTATTAATATTTGAAAACTCTAATGAGGTGTATTAATGTAGAAGGAAGTTGAATAGTATGGTGGTTTCAAATTAATTTAGTAAAAGATAAATGATTTATCTTTAACCATATTAAAAACCGAAAAAAATGACATCTTATATATATACTAGGCGAATACCCGCGCGTTGCGCAGAAACACCTATATAGTTGAAGTCTTTACAAATATATGTTTTTTTTAAATATTACAATAGCGTTGTTGTTAAATTTGATATAATAATTTGTATACTAAATTGATATAATATATTGATTATTTTGAACTATATGATAATATATACATCTATTATAACTTCATAATCTCAATCATTTGAATGACTTCTACCCGCGAGTTATACATGAATAAAATTCAATATAATATATGGTTTAATGTTATTTATAGTTGTTGTTATTGTTAATTAATTTTTTAAAATTTATTTGTTTAATGTTTTAATTTCTATCATTATAAACATCAAACATTATTTTTTGATTTTAAAGGTAACAATATACTCATTTATATAGAGTTATTTTTAACTATTGTTATTGTAAGTTGTTTTAAGCTACTTATTTGAAAACTTTTAATGATTATACAAATATCTTTAGGAAATATTTTAGTTAAAATGAGATTACAATTTAGTTTTTGCATTTATCACTACAATTTATCACTTTTAACTATTTACAAAATATTCTTTGATTTTTTAAGTGGAACTAAAATTTATATTTAAGTTGACATTGTAATGCGAAGAAACACTTATATAGTTGAAGTCTTTACAAATATATGTTTTTTTAAATATAACAATAACGTTGTTGTTAAATTTGATATAATAATTCGTATACTAAATTGATATAATATATTGATTATTTTGAATTATATGATAATATATGTACATCTATTATAACTTTATAATCTCAATCGTTTGAATGACTTCTACCCGCGAGTTACACATGAATAAAATTAGATATAATATATGGTTTAATGTTATTTATAGTTGTTGTTATTGTTAATTAATTTTTTAAAATTTATTTGCTTAATGTTTCAATTTCTATCATTATAATTATTTAAAACATCAAACATTATTTTTTTATTTTAAAGTAACAATATAACCATTTATATAGAGTTATTTTTTAACTATTGTTATTGTAAGTTATTTTAAGATACTTATTTGAAAACTTTTAACGATTATAAAAATATCTTTAGGAAATATTTTAGTTTAATTGAGATTACAATTTAGTTTTTGCATTTATCACTACAATTTATCACTTTTAACTATTTACAAAATATTCTTTGATTTTTTAAGTGGAACAGAAATTTATATTTAAGTTAACATTGTAACGTTATATTTACGTTAACAATTTAAATATTTTGTCCAAACTGTTCAAAAGTTGTAACTTTAAACTGATAATGGTTTACATATAACAACATATTAAATCTAATAAATTAAGTATAATATGTTAAAAGTTAAAGACATAACTTTATAAGTAGAAGTAAATATATTATTTTAAAATTGAAAATTAGTTTATTTATGATTACACTTTAGATTTTATATTTATTTAACCTTATTAACCAACTTATAATCATTATTAGAAAGACACTACAACTTATCACTTTTAACTATTTACAAAATATTCTTTGGGTTGTTTAAGTTAAACTAAATTTTATATTTAAGTTGACCCTGTAATGTTATATTTAAATTAATAATTTAAGTACTTTATACAAATTGTTCCAAAATTGTATCTTTAAAATGGTAATGGTTTACATCCAACAATATATTAAAACTAATAAATTAAGTATAATATGTTAAAAGTTAAAAAACATAACTTTATAAGTAGAAGTAAAGATATTATTTTAATATTGAAATTTAGTTTATATATGATTACACTTTAGATTTGATATTTTTTAACCTTACTAACCAACTTATAATTATTATTATAAAGAAATTGAAAAGTAATGGGAGTTTCAAATGAATGTGGTGAAAGGAAAAATGCTTCCTTTATGATATATTATGATATGTATATATATATATATATATATATATATATATATATATATATATATATATATATATATATATATATATATATATATATATATATATATAGAGAGAGAGAGAGAGAGAGAGAGAGAGAAAGAGAGAGAGAGGGAGAGAGAGAGAGGAAAGTTCGTTTGAGAACTTAAAAATTTGTGAGAATTGCGTCTAAGCTAGATCCGACCAACATTTTTCGAAACCAACACCACTATTGGACTCCTAGAGCTGCGTAAGCCAGATCTAAGCTCCAAAAACAAAGAGTCGACGAACGTTTTTTTGAAATGTGCCCAGACAAATATTCAAAAATGGTTGCAACATCCCAAAATTCAAGACCAAAAATTTCATTTTTAAATCATAAATAAACCTTAGCTATCAAAATCATTTCGTCAAAACACAAGTCATAGTATCTCAAAACATCAGAAACGGTATATATATATATATATATATATATATATATATATATATATATATATATATATATATATATATCAGAGTAAACATCTAGGCTGAAACATCATGGTGTGTGCAATGCAGTCATCCCGAGCTCTTCCATTTGCTACCAGAAGTACCTGAAACCAAAACTGAAAACCGTAAACACGAAGCTTAGTGAATCACCCCAAACTACCACATACCATACACATAACATACTACTAGGAGATACAGGCCTCGCCCACACTCAAGGAGATACGGGCCTCGCCCACACTCAGATAACGGGCCACATCCTAGGAGATACGGGCCCCACCCACACTCTGTGAGATACGGGCCCTGCCCACACTCAACTAACTAAGAGATACGGGTCCCGCCCACACTCTGTGAGATACGGGCCACACCCACACTTAGCTAATCATGAGATACAGACCCCGCCTACACTCAACTAATCATGAGATACGAGCCCCGCCCACACTCAAATAATAATGAGATACGAGTCCCACCCACACTCACATACATAAACAAACACATACAAGTATCACACAGACAACAAATACACAACCTTCCAACATACCATAACCACACACAAGTAATGATGAGATATGGGCCCCGCCCACACTCGAATAATAATGATATACGAGCCCCGCCCACACTCACATACATATAATCATATAAACATTCCAACACATGCGAAAATCACAAAGATAATGGCATACAGCACAATCAACGGGCCCCACCCACATACAAGTCATATATGCATAACCTGATACTAGCATATAAAATAATCAACGGGCCCCGCCCAACATACATATCAATACATACACATGCCAGGGTCACGCATACAACTGGCATCCTAACATAATAATCATGGGCCGACATTGGTGCCTTCGACCCGCTAAACACAGTGATGAGACTCACCTTGTTCTGCTGAAGTCCCGCGGATAAAACTCTAGCTTCTGGAATGCAGATTCCCAAACTGTCAACATCAAAACAACACCCAATTAATAATCGGGTTCCAATACATAACCATAAGTCCATGCTTGGGGTGAAAAGACTACATTACCCCCAACCTAGCTTGGTCCAAGCCCAAGGCCCAAACTCACACTCTGAAGGCCTAAAAAGCCAAACAATGAACCAAGGCCCAACATATGGCCCAATTTTCCAAATTGGGCCAAAACCCCTTACATGGGCCTTACCCTAAAGCCCATCCAAATATCCTAGTCCATACACTTGTTCATAGATGACCCATTAAGAATCCAAACACCTAAGCCCAAAAGAAGGCCCAACTTGAAGCCCAATCATAAATAGGGTTTTTCACATAAAATGGCGATTAGGGTTAAGTGTTCTTACTTAACCCATTAAGGACTTAATCCATTAAGTCCATCATCCCACTAGACCAATCATACAATGTGATCGGGCATAAGTCACAATTCCAATCTAACGGTCCAAAACGTGGGTCCCGACAAATCCCAAATAATGGTTTCCAAGATTAGGGTTTTCTAAACCCTAACTAGGGTTTCCAACCCAACCACAAGCTAACTAAGTCCAAGATTAAGCTATTGGGCCGATTAGGGTTTCACTAGGTCGAGCACCACCCACTGCCACCTCGGGCGGTGGTGGTCAACGGCGGTTCACGATGGTAGCCACCACCTCACGACGGTGGTTGTCACACCCCAAAACTGGAACGACGGAAACGTTCTGGGGCGGAGGACGTCATGTTTAGTATCACAAGACATGCATCATAGTAAGCAAAGTAATAAACAACCATTTCATTTAGAAAGAAAGTGTTTACAAAGTATGTGATTCACATAATATAGAATACATAGCAAATAACAAAAAGACATGAAGCTATACTGCTCCATCTTCTGAATCCCAGTGCGCGAACCTGTCTACTGGTCTCCTGAGAATACAAGTTATTTTGAAAGTGTAGATCAGAATTTAAGCTGGTGAGTTCATAAGATTTTAGTGATGTCGTAAGTAGTAAGAAAGTTTGTAGAAAGTTGTAGTAAGTTGTAGTAAGTTCTTGTTTAGAAAAGTTTTCTTGTTCCTCCAGAAAATCCTATATTTCCTGCTTTGATGAAAGATAAGTAAAAATGACTCTACAGTCCTTTCTATGAGTATTAAATGGATACAAGTTATATAAAACCCAGAGTAAACAAACAATCGGTTGTGTGTATCTGCCCTAAGCCCACAACCAAACAAGGAACAGGAAATGAGGCGGAAGACACACATCCCATTGTTTGTTAGATCATCGTTGTATATAACCCCTGCGTATTCACTCGGTACTCACAGAGTTAACTGTAATAGTTCCTTTATATTTGATGAAAGATCCTTCAAGAAAACCCTTATTTCTTATAATAAAATGATAAGCACAATAGTTCCTTCTATAATCACTTAGTTTATACTAGTTATATATAATCTAATATCGAACAGATAGTTAATTGTGTGAATCTGCCCTAAACCCACAACCAAACAAGGAACAGGGAATGAGGCGGAAGGCACATATCGAACTACCTATTGGATATTAATTATATATAACTCTGGTGTATAAACTAAGGTATTATAGAATTAACCACCTAAGGTCCTTTAAGTTTTATTGGTTTAATAAAATGGATTAAACCCTTTACTGGTTAAGTTTCTAGTTTTGTATTCCAAAAGTTCTTCATTTGAAAAGTATGTTTTGTACTAGAAAATGGTGCATTGAATTAGTGTCCTATGACCTGACCCATACATGGTACCCCTTATGATTACTTGGTGTATACGGAACATATATATAGCTAGGCTCGGATAGATAGTAGGCTGGGTGTATCTGCTCTAAGGCCACAACCAAACAAGGAATAGGAAATGAAGCGGAAAGCACACATCCTACTACCTGTCGGACCCGATTAATATATATCCCTGAATGCATACACTAAGGAATCATAAAGTTAGAATTATAGATCCCTTTCTACTGAATGTACTAGACTCGACTGTTCTGTGTGTCGTTTGTAAAATGTAAGTTTTCCCTAGTTTATAACTATCTTGACTCGAAAATAGTTTGTATTAACTTTCAAGTGGAACTGTCACAAAATGAAAGTAATGGGAATTTATAAGTACACAGTTGTCTTTTGAATTGACATACTGCAGTACTGATTACCTTAAAACATGTTTGTTTTAGTAAGGTCATAATGTGAAGGCTAGTACCCATACTATACGCTCTCCCTGTCAAGAGATTCTGGGAACCAAACGCGACAATGAGTTAGTGATTCATTGGTATAATTAGATCTTGTAGTTGTTCTATGCTATAACATCTTAGTATGTTCGTTCTGTTATAGTATGTAATGCCCGTGTTTCTAGACTAGGCATTAATATTGACATGATAGTCTAGGTTAACCTTTGTGACTCATTTTGTAGAAATGAAAAGGAATTATGTGAATATTATGTGTTTTATGCTTAATTATTAGGGTTTAATTAATTAAGACTAAAAATGAGCGTCGAAAATAAATATTAGATAAATGCGATATTTATTAAGAAATATGTAGTGGTCGTGACAAGGATTACGGATATATAAAGAATGCCGAAATCCGAGTTATAACGAAGAAGTTATGACCTGTCGAAGTTTCGCGACAAACATGCACGGTGCCGAATGTCGTAAAAAGTGAGTTTTTGATAAACTACTTTTTAGCCTTAGTGATCTAAACGAAACTTGTAGTATTCGTTAAACCGAGAAGTTCGATAAAAAGAACGCCCAAATCTGACTTCGTATGAGAAAGTTATCATTTTTCGAAGTTTCAGCTTAGCAGTAGACAACTAAAAACTAGAATTTTAGATCGAATGATTTTTAGCCGACACGACCTAAACGAGAATCGAAGGTCTCGTCATTAGTAGCACAACGGTAAAAAGTCTGACGAAAACGGACGTCGGATGAAGAAGTTATGAATTTTTAACGTATTTCCTGTCCCGGTCTGTTAAAAATAATAATATAAAAATTAAAGTCAAAATTAGCCGACGAAGTCTAAATGAAAGTTGTAGAGTGTAACTTTACCTATGCGTGCATATAATGAACGTAAAAAACGGAGCTCGTATGCGAAAGTTATGGATTTTAGAAGTTTTGGCGCGAAAACCGAGAAATTTCGCATAGGTGGCTTCGGCCACGTCACCTTCGCTTAGAGCATGCCACGTGTCCGAAAATGTGCTGAGTCATCCGAGCTGCTGAGAAAATCCGAAGTGGTCCAATGCCTGTCCGACGCGTGTCCCATTCCTCGTGTCCGAGTCTCACAGGAGGAGCCACGAACCCCCTACTTCGGATCCTAGGCCGCGGTCCAATCAGGAGGCGACACCGAGCTTTCGCACGCGCAACCCATGTGCAGCCACCTGCGCACCCTCTCTTGCGGACCCCACCCTCCTTAAGCTAACTTTGGACCCTATAAATAAGAGGGGTATGCGAGCCTTCTCGGTTACTTTTGGAGTTTTGTCACTTTTAGCTCATTTTTCCATATTTTCTTCATCTTAACATCCCCTAAAGCTCCGGTATCGATTATAACCCCCGGAATACGCCACGAAGAGCCCGAGAAGCCCGAAAAATTTATCTTTTCGGTTTCGAAGCCCGACCCTTCGCAGAGCCCGGTTTCTCAATAAAACTCCTGGTTTTATTAGAAACGAACGTTTTAGGAAACGAATTGCTGCCCGATTATCATCAAATCATGTGAGTGTATAGTCACTTTCATCTTACACATAGATATGAAGTATTTTATATAAAATACGTGATATGTGTATATATGTTGTTCGTTTATTTGAGATGGATGTTAAATGAATGTTTTATACATGTTTAAAATCATTTAATATATATATATATATATATATATATATATATATATATATATATATATATATATATAATCTTCAAATATGTTGGGTAAAACATGGGTAGATAAAGTATGAGGGATGAAAGTACAGTATAGATGTACGTTGGTAGCTATAAATTTAGTACAGTATAGATGTACGTTGGTAGCTATGGATTTAGTATGTTGGCAGCTATGGACTTAGTGGCTGTTGTATAAACCTTGGCGACGATGTGACTTCGTGCCTATTTGACATAAATTGTTGAAGGAAAACAATGTTGTCACCCCGGTGTTTGTTTTATTTGACATAAATTGCTGAGGGAAAGCAATGTTGTCATCTAGGTGTTTGTTTTATTTGACATAGATTGCTGAGGGAAAGCAATGTTGTCACCTCGGTGATCGTTTTATTTGACATAAATTGTTGAGGGAAAAGAAATGTTGTCACCCTGACATAAATTGCTGAAGAAAGCAATGTTGTCACCCTATTGGTTGTCTTATTTGACATAAATTGCTGAGGAAAGCAATGTTGTCACCTTATTGGTTGTTTTATGTTAGGTTGTCTTGTTTGACATAATTTGCTGAGGAAAGCAAAGTTGTCACCTCGATGGTTGCCTTATTTGACATAAATTGCTGAGGAACCTCCGAAGCAATGTTGTCACCCCTAATGAAAATCCTTAGTCTAGGTCCCTTGTGATAGTTGTTTTAGGGACATAAGGCGAGGATAACGGGAATGGGTAATTAGGGTTGTTTTTGGTTGATGAAATTAATAAATTATTTGTTGATTGATAAACTTAAAAGAGTTTATTATTTATTGTGGGTTGAAAACCCTATATGCTGACTAGGCTTCCAAGCCTGACCCACTCAGCTTTTTATATTACAGGTAGTGGACCCCGAGCATAGTCGGATGATGATGATGAGTGATTTTTGGATTTATAGGCCAGTAGTTATAAATAACTGTTGTAAGGCTTATAATGTCTTGTTTATGCTTTTGATCTGTATCGGAACATGACATCCCGAGGTTTTGATATAAAAGGAAATTATATATTTCTTAAAGAAAGGTTTTGACAAACTTTTATCATGTTTTATTTTGGGGACCAATTCCGCAACATCTTTTAAAAAGATTTCTCTGATTTTATTTTAAAAAACATAAATTAAATCGGTCTTTTCTGGCCGAGAATTTAGGGGATGTCACAGTTGGTATCAGAGCATTAGTTTTAGCGAACTAAGAAATTGTAGGATTTCTAGACTTAAACTTAGAATGCTAAGTGATGATTGTGAGATGAGTGTCTACCATATTTTAGACACGAGCACTAGTTTATTTTAGGAAAGATGCCTAAAATGCTTTTATGTGCTAAATGTTATATGTTTGCCATATATGATATTAATTGTTTGGATCTATGGTCTGTTGCCGACCGGATCTGGAAACCTTATGTGTGTAGGATTCTAAGCGTATGATTACGAAATTAGAACTAACATATAACGTTTCGGAGTGATAAGGAGAATTTAAATACCTGTCGTGGATAAAGGTTTAAATTCACCTAATTTGGCGTATAGATTATAATGGCAAGAACCCGAAGTGGAGCTGGAAATGTAAATAGAAATCAGCAACCTCAACCCCAAGTGGTGGAACAGGTGCCTATAGTAGGAGCTGCACCAAAACCCATCACCATGGCTGGAGTACGAACTATGATTCAGACCATGTTGGCTGAACAAAGGGAGGAATTGAGGCAAATGTTGCTGAACAACAGGGATGAACCTTCAGTTCCTGTTGAACAACGTGAATTAAATGACGATCGATCTGAAGAAGGGAATAACAGCAGATCGGTTGGTCATAGTGAACCGCTTGTGGTTGGGAGAAATAACCATGAGGATAGAGTGGAGAGAAATGGGTGCAAGTATAAGGACTTTATGACTTGCAAGCCATCGACCTTCACTGGAAAAGAAGATCCTGTCGGAGTAATGGACTGGATCTCGGAAATGGAGTTGGCTTTCATGACTTGTGGTTGCCAAGGCAAGTTACATACCACATTTGCAGTACGTCGGTTCAGGGGTAGTGCTGCTCGTTGGTGGAACACTCTGGGGAAAACCCTAAGCCCTAATGAGCCACTGCAACTGACTTGGGCAAAGTTCTTGGTGCACTTTAAGCGCAAGTACTGCTCGGCCCAAACCGTGCTTGAGTTAGAAAACAAATTTCTAACGCTGAAGAAGGGGAGTATGACCGTTGATGAATATACGAATAACTTCACAGCCAAAATGGAGTTTGCTTTGCGTATTGTCCCAGATGAGATGGCGAAAATTGACACGTACGCAAAGGGACTTCCATGGGAGTATGCGGTGCCAGTACGTCAGGCACTTACTTTGGAGGCAGCTATCTGGGCTGCCAAGTCTGTAGAACATATGATTAAGGGAAGAGCCGCCAACAAGATTGAAGTTGGCGAGAAAAGAAAGTTTGAAAGGACTTCAGGGTCCAACGAGAAAAGAAAATTCTCGAAGTCTGGAGGAGGAGAAGGCGAAGCAAAATGGTGCGATAAGTGCAAAAAGAAGCACTTCGGGAAATGTAGGGAAGAGGTGACCTGCTACAAGCGTGGGAAGACTGGGCATTATGCCAACGAGTGTCCGTCCAACAAGAGGATGTGCTATCGATGTAACGAGGAAGGGCACATTTCAAAAGACTGCCCAAAGAAGAAAGAGGCAGCAATGCCCAATGTTCCACTAAAACCAAAACCAAAGGCATTCCAAATGATCCTTAATGAAGCAGATGGAAATACAAGGGATCAGGAGTAAGGAATTTATATTCCCAAAGCCCAAATATAAAGTAGCAATGCAGTTAGTAACTTATGGTGTAGCCTATTAGAGGGTAGTATAGGGTAAACTCGAACCTTTGTGTAATTATTTTAAGAAATAATATAAACCCTGGTTTTGTCATCTGATGAATTGAATGACTATGTGAAATTATTGTATGGTGACTTGGAGAACTGCGAGACAATACTTGGGACGAGTAGGAGTAGGTGTGAATGGTAGTAGAGGCCTATACTACCGGAAGCACATGACTCGTACTTGGATCAAGGAAAGTCACAAGGTTACCAAGAAGCTAGAAATTGATTCTGTTATTGTTCGAGTACTTCATTACCTTCGTTTCGGTAATGACTAAGAAGATGATTGTTATTCCGACCCTAGAGGTCATATCAAATTGAGTCCGACTACGATGAGTTTGTTACGTGGTTCAGAGAACCAAGTTCGATGTAGTAGTTGACTTAAGCCGAATTGAAGTAAAGGATGTTAGCAGCTCAAGATCGTCAAAAGAGCTATGCTGACAAGAAAAGATAACCGATATCATTCGAAGTTGGAGATTCAGTTTTACTTAAAGTCTCGCCATGGAAGGGACTTATAAGATTTGGTAGAAAGGGAAAGTTGAGTCCAAGATTTATTGGACCATTTAAAGTTCTTCAGAGGATCGGGAATCAAGCTTACAAGCTAGAATTACCGGAAGAACTGGAGGGTATTAATAACACCTTTTATGTGTGTTATTTGAGGAAGTTCACGGGAGATGTGCCCGACATAATTCCCATTTCTGATTTAAGGTTGGATGAGAACAAGAGGTTAATTGAAGAACCTGAGGCAATCATTGACCGTAAGACTAAGGAGTTGTGACGCCAGATGGTCGATTTAGTGCTTGTGCGTTGGAAACATATGAATGGGCCAAATCTCACCTGGGGAAAAACGGAGAGTGACATTATGAGTCGCTACCGGAATTTGTTTAGTGATATGTGATTCCAGGGACGTAATCATTCTAAGGGGGAGAGAATTGTAATGTCCGTGTTTCTAGGCTAGGCATTAATATTGACATGATAGTCTAGGTTAACCTTTGTGACTCATTTTGTAGAAATGAAAAGGAATTATGTGAATATTATGTGTTTTATGCTTAATTATTAGGGTTTAATTAATTAAGACTAAAAAATTAGAGTCGAAAATAAATATTAGATAAATCCGATATTTATTAAGAAAGATGTAGTGGTCGTGCCAAGGATTACAGATATATAAAGAATGCCGAAATCCGAGTTATAACGAAGAAGTTATGACCTGTCGAAGTTTCGCGACAAACATGCACGGTGCCGAATGTCGTAAAAAGTGAGTTTTTGATAAACTACTTTTTAGCCTTAGTAATCTAAACGAAACTCGTAGTATTCGTTAAACCAAGAAGTTCGATAAAAAGAACGCCCAAATCTGACTTCGTATGAGAAAGTTATGATTTTTCGAAGTTTCAGCTTAGCAGTAGACAGCTAAAAACTCGAATTTTAGATTGAGTGATTTTTAGCCGACACGACCTAAACGAGAATCGAAGGTCTCGTCATTAGTAGCACAACGGTAAAAAGTCTGACGAAAACGGACGTCGGATGAAGAAGTTATGAATTTTTAACGGATTTCCTGTCCCGGTCTGTTAAAAATAATAATATAAAAATTAAAGTCAAAATTAGCCGACGAAGTCTAAACGAAAGTTGTAGAGAGCTAATTTTTCCTACGTGTGCATATAAAGAACGTCAAAAACGGAGCTCGTATGCGAAAGTTATGGATTTTAGAAGTTTTGGCGCAAAAACCGAGAAATTTCGCATAGGTGGCTTCAGCCACGTCACCTTCGCTTAGAGCATGCCACGTGTCCGAAAATGTGCTGAGTCATCCGAGCTGCTGAGAAAATCCGAAGTGGTCCAATGCCTGTTCGACGCGTGTCCTATTCCTCGTGTCCGAGTCTCGCAGGAGGAGCCACGAACCCCCCTACTTCGAACCCTAGGCCGCGGTCCAATCAGGAGGCGACATCGAGCCTTCGCAAGCGCAACCCATGTGCAGCCACCTGCGCACCCTCGCCTGCGGACCCCACCCTCCTTAAGCTGACTTCGGACCCTATAAATAAGAGGGGTATGCGAGCCTTCTTGGTTACTTTTGGAGTTTTGTCACTTTTAGCCCCTTTTCCATATTTTCTTCATCTTAACATCCCCCAAAGCCCCGGTATCGATTATAACCCCCGGAATACGCCACGAAGAGCCCGAGAAGCCCAAAAAATTTATCTTTTCGGTTTCGAAGCCCGACCCTTCGCAGAGCCCGATTTCTCAATAAAACTCCCGGTTTTATTAGAAACGAACGTTTTAGGAAACGAATTGCTGCCCGATTATCATCAAATCATGTGAGTATATAGTCACTTTCATCTGACACATAGATATGAAGTATTTTATATAAAATACGTGATATGTGTATATATGTTGTTCGTTTATTTGAGATGGATGTTAAATGAATGTTTTATACATGTTTAAAATGATTTAAAATGTATATATATATATTTTATCTTCAAATATGTTGGGTAAAACATGGGTAGATAAAGTATGAGGGATAAAAGTACAGTATAGATGTACGTTGGTAGCTATAAATTTAGTACAATATAGATGTACGTTGGTAGCTACGGATTTAGTATGTTGGCAGCTATGGACTTAGTGCCTGTTGTATAAACCTTGGCGACGATGTGACTTCGTGCCTATTTGACATAAATTGTTGAAGGAAAACAATGTTGTCACCCCGGTGTTTGTTTTATTTGACATAAATTGCTGAGGGAAAGCAATGTTGTCATCCAGGTGTTTGTTTTATTTGACATAGATTGCTGAGGGAAAGCAATGTTGTCACCTCGGTGATCGTTTTATTTGACATAAATTGCTGAGGGAAAAGCAATGTTGTCACCCCGATGTTTGACTTATTTGACATAAATTGCTGAAGAAAGCAATGTTGTCACCCTATTGGTTGTCTTATTTGACATAAATTGCTGAGGAAAGCAATGTTGTCACCTTATTGGTTGTTTTATGTTAGGTTGTCTTGTTTGACATAATTTGCTGAGGAAAGCAAAGTTGTCACCCCGATGGTTGCCTTATTTGACATAAATTGCTGAGTAACCTGCGAAGCAATGTTGTCACCCCTAATGAAAATCCTTAGTCTAGGTCCCTTGTGATAGTTGTTTTAGGGACATAAGGTGAGGATAACGGGAATGGGTAATTAGGGTTGTTTTTGGTTTATGAAATTAATAAATTATTTGTTGATTGATAAACTTAAAGAGTTTATTATTTATTGTGGGTTGAAAACCCTATATGCTGACTAGGCTTCCAAGCCTGACCCACTCAGCTTTTTATATTACAGGTAGTGGACCCTTAGCATAGTCGGATGATGATGATGAGTGATTTTTGGATTTATAGGCCAGTAGTTATAAATAACTGTTGTAAGGCTTATAATGTCTTGTTTATGCTTTTGATCTGTATCGGAACATGACATCCCGAGGTTTTGATATAAAAGGAAATTTTATATTTCTTAAAGAAAGGTTTTGACAAACTTTTATCATGTTTTATTTTGGGGACCAATTCCGCAACATCTTTTAAAAAGATTTCTCTGATTTTATTTTAAAAAGCATAAATTAAATCGGTCTTTTCTGGCCGAGAATTTAGGGGATGTCACATAGTATCTTACTATGTTCGTTCTGATGTATTGTATCTACCTCCCTGTTTCTCTTTATGTTATCGTGTATTGTATCTACCTCCCTATTTCTCTTTATGTTATCGTGTATTGTATCTACCTCCCTGTTTCTCTTTATGTTATCTAGTATGAACTGAACCTCTAAACTATACCTCTTATAGTTTACTAGTATTTTACTTGAACTGTTATTGAAAAGACTCATTTTACTACTAAGTTATGCTTGTACTTTAAAAATGAAGTTTTGTTAAACTATAAAGTAACATAACTTTAAAAGAGTTTTTGAAATGTTTTGATCACTTATAAATGATATAAGCAATCCTTTAAAAACGTTTATAACAAACAATTACACAATTGTCATTGTGTTCAACTTGTATTCCCCCCCCTTTAAAAGCATTTAAAACAGTTTAAAAGATTGATTATGGGGTATGAACTCACTTTATGTGGGTGATTCAAACGAATATGCGCATAAGGATGAAAAGTTCCACGAATGAAGTCCCGAGACTTAACGAGTCCTAAATGACATATAATGGCATATATTGGCATAAATATAGTGTTTATAAGCAACTATATGAAAGGATACACCCCTAGGGACTTGGACTAAGTGATGGAATCACATGTGATTCATCAAAGGGATGTTTATGGCCAAGAAATGGTGTTTACGGCCATAGGTTTACGGCCATGGATTTTACGGCCGTAAACTCATGGTAAAAGGTGCATAAGAAGGTGGTTTAAGGTCATATCCATCATCACTTAGGGTTTAAGGACTAGTGCTTGGATATAAGAAGGGTTTGCGGCCAAAAAGGCACATTTATAGGGGTTTACGGCCAAGGGAGATGCTCTTGGCCGTAAACTCCTTTTGTTCTTGAGAATTGGATGATTTCAAAGTGTAGATCAAGTGTTTCTAGCATACAACTAGTTAAGGGAAGAGTACTCACGATATTGAAGCTTGAAGGGTTGATTTCAGTCCAAAAACACTAGTGTGTTCTTGGTGTTCTTGGCGAAAGTTGAAGATTATGAAGATCTAGAAGAAAAGGATGTTTTCATGGATGAATCATGAGGATGATACTAGATCAAAGAGTGAAACAACTAATCAAAGGAAGAAATCACTTACATATTTGAAGATCAAAGTGAAAGGCTCGATGATACTTGAGAGAGATTGGAAGTTTCTTGAGTTGGAAAGTGTAATAATGAAAGAAAAGTGAAGGAAGTGGGTCTTAATAGAGGAGTTTACGGCCAACCTTGAGTTTACAGCCGTAAACTCTTGTGCCTTGGCCGTGAACTCCTTTTTGGGGGTGCTAAGTCTTAAATGTTGCACAGTGTCTCTAGCAGGTACATTATAACCCTCATTCCTCAAGTGTACTAGGCTTAAGAACCATTTGAATGACCCTTAACAAGGCTAGAAGGCAAAAATTTTCGGGTTGTCACATCATCTCCCCGTTAGATGGAATTTCGTCCCGAAATTAGCTTTCTTAGCAGTCCTACTGGGGTTGCGCTCCTCTGATTGGCAGAATACCCACTCGTAGACCTGGCACTTTGCCTTACTGTTCATGATAAGATTCATACCCAGTCCATCTATCATTACTTCGTGTATACAAGTCGTATATAATTAGGATTAGTAAGACGGTCGAATGTGAGACTCTGCCGCAGGTCCACAACCAAACAAGGAACATGAGATAGGGCGGAAACACACATACTAGATCTGCGTAATCATAATCATATACTACCCTCGCGTATACACTTAATAGTGATAGGTGGGCGGTATTCGTCCTTAGCCTCTGTGCTTGAACTTGGTCTACTGTACGGGTGGTATTTCGGAAAGGTCTGCGGACATATGACGGTAAGGTTTCAGAAGACAAAGTACTCTTCGCATGAGTACTTAGGGGTTTATAATACAAAAGACAAAACTGAGTTTTAGGTTGGACTGTCGTTATAAATGACGAAGGTTTCGTGAACTTGACGGTCGAGGCGATAGAAACATATGAACTTAGTATGGTGAAGACCACGCCAACTCATGACGAATGATAGAAACAGACTCTTTACTGCACAAAGTTTGGCCGATTTGAAAGAAATGTATGTTATACGATGATGTACTCCCTAGTGTGCTCGAAAATGTACTCTTTGCAAATGTTTTAGTGCTTTCTGTGTTCCCTTGATGTTAACACTTCTACGTATCGTACCGCGATGTGCGCGTACATACCGCGAAAGTGCTTTGTTATCTAGTATCGATACTTAAACTACGATCCTCCTTGGTACCACTACGATCGCCTTGAATATACAAGTTATGAATAATTAAGATGAATTGGACGGTCGACTGAGTAACTCTGCCTCAAATCCACAACCAAACAAGGAACAAGAATTAAGGCGGAATCACTCACTCTGAGTCTGCCAAATCTTAGCTATGCACAACCCTTAATGTACATACTAAGCCATCATAGCTTCTCAGAACGGATCTCTTAGTTCTTTTGAATATTGTGACCTACTTCATTATGTGAGTTATTATAATTACTTTTAAGTGTTATCCCCAAGTTTTAATCTTATATAAATATAAATTAATTTTCAAAGCAATTACTATTTCGAAAACGTACCGCTGCTCGATGGCGACTCCGAGGTCATTCTCCTGCGGTGATCATTAGAATTCGCCCATCCGCTCCTGAGTTCTTTGTTATCGGGCAGTCCTTCTGGTAGTGTCCAGTCTCACTAGAGCCATAGCAGGCTTGGTTTTCTTCAACTCCGGGGACTTGGGAGATCGGTTGAGCCGGTGCCCTGCAGAAACGGGCTGTGTGTCCCTTTCTGTGGCAGTTCAGGCACTGCATTTCCCGACATACTCCTGTGTGGTGATAGTTGCACTTTCCACACTTCGGGAGGGTTCCAGCATATCGACTGGCAGGTGCTGGAGTAGCAGGTGTTGTGGCGGTGTACATAGTACTCGTTTGTTCCTCCTGTGAGGTGTCTTGTGTTGTTCGCTTCTTCTTCCTCTTGTTCCCCGACTTCCGTTTATAGTCCTCTCCCCTCGATGGCTTGGGAACAGGGACTTCCACACCATGACGGACTCCATGGTCGATGAGTCGCTGAGCCAGGCGTTTAACACTATCGAATGTGGCTGGGTTAGAAGACAGTACATCTCCTTGGATTGGGGTAGATAGACCCCAGGTGTATCTTTCTATCTTCTTGCTCTCCGGGGTAAGCATCTCGGGGCATAGAGCTGCTAGGTCGCTGAACCGGTCAGTGTAGGCCACTATGTCTGAGCCGACCATCGCAAGCTCCCATAGTTCTTGTTCCAGCTTTTGAACTTCGCCCAACGGGCAGTATTCTTCCAGCATCAACTCTTTTAGGTTCTCCCAACCTATTGAGTTAGCCACTGATATGGTCAGTGACTTAACATGGCTGTTCCACCATGTTAGGGCTCTGTCAGAGAAGGTGCGGGCATCAAACTTCACTTTGCTCCCTTCAGGGCACGAACATATTTCGAAGACCGAATCTATTTTCTCGAACCATCGCATCAGAGCGATGACTCCACCATTTCCATCGAAGGAATTGGGTTTGCAGTTCATGAAGTCCTTATACGAACACTCCCTTGGGTATTCGTGAGTAATTCCGGGGTTGGTTAAGTGGGTACCGCTACCAGATCCGAGGGTACCACTTTCACCGAAGTGAGCTAGAGCAGTTGCCACTGCGGAGGATATCACTGCTTGAAGAGCAGCATGATCAAATTGCAGAGGTGGAGTTGGAGTTATCGGAGTAGCGCGTCTGTTTGATCTGCGAGGAGGCATCTTTGCTAAAAGAATACAAAGATGAGATGGAATAATTCTAAAGCAATGGACACAAGCCGAAAGCTGAAAGACAAGGTTATCCTAGTTCTGGGTGTATCGGGTCCTGACTTCCATAAGGTTCTGGAAACAATTCATAAAAGAGTCTATACCTAATAAACTTTATGAATTTGAAATGGCTATTGTAACATCCGAAAAATACCAACTAAAAATTTCATTTTTTTAATTAGGTTAATACATAAAAACACCGTTACAAAACATTGTTAATATTAATTTATGTCTGAAAACCGGTAACATCATAGTAAAATATTCAGAGTGCATCCCAGAAAATCCATAGTGCGGAAACAAGAGTGTGTGTGATATGCCGCTACCGCGCCAGCTCCTTTTCCCTAGCTGAAGAGATACCTGAAACAAAACTATAAAACGTAAGCACGAAGCTTAGTGAGTTCCCCCATAATGCCACATACCATACAATCATATAATGAGTAACTAAGGGATACGGGCCTCGCCCACACCCATAGAGATACGGGCCTCGCCCACACTTTTACTTTCTGAGAGGTACGGGCCTTGCCCACACTCTGCTATCCATGGAGATACGGGCCTCGCCCACACCCCGCTACTAAACCATAACATACAAGTATCACACAGACAACAAGTATAAGCAATTCTATCATACTGGCATATAACACAATCAAACTCAGCTATGAGATACGGGCTCCGCCCACACTCCGATACTAACATATCGTCTATACGGGCCGACCTTGGTGCCTTAGACCCGTCCCTACTGGAAGGAAACTCACCTCGAGAGTAGCTGCCGAAAACCTGCTCAGACTACGCCTGGCTGCCGTGCCGGTAATCCCTCCGGCTATAAATCCGTAAACGTGGATTAGGTACTCATAAATACCCCTAAGGTCAAATGACTGGTCAAAGTCAACTCCTTGGTCCAAGTCAACCTTCTGATTGACTGGACTCGCCGAGTCCTTCTATGTCTAGCCCGACTCTGACTCATCGGGTCCCTGCTCCCACTCACTGAGTCAGCCCGACTCGCTAGACAGGGACAACTAACAAACCCGCGACTGGACTCGCCGAGTCCAAGGGGGTGACTAGCCGAGTCCGACGAACAGATCTCACAAACCGCTCCAATCTTCCATCCGATCATCAACCTTGGAGGTTTGGAGATTTTGGGACTATAGCTACACATTAAATTGCTAATTCCACGTGCGACTACGGAGGGTTGGACCTCCTACACTTAAACCCTTCTTATCCTAGTGACTGATCATATGACTCGCCGAGTTGGAGGAACAACTCGTCGAGTTCAAGGCTATAATCAAGGGACTCGCCGAGTTTGAGGAACGACTCGCCGAGTACCAGACAATCTTCATAGGACTCGCCGAGTTGTTTATCCAACTCGCCGAGTCTAAGGCCATCTTCATGGAACTCGTCGAGTGCACTTTGGCACTCCCCGAGTACCCTTCGACTCTTCACCCATTCTGGCCAAATTTGAGACATGCAATGGTTCCAAACCATAAATCTAAGCTCTTAGGGCATAAACACACGGAGTTTGGGAGGTTTAAGGGCTTGAAATCCTCATATAAGGGACAAAAAGGAAATCTATTATACTAAAGATCAAGAAGGATCTTTCTTACCTGGTTAGGAGCTTCTCCCAAGGTAGATTTCGGATCTACCACACTCCCTTGCACCCTCCAACTTCTTCCTTCTTCTCTTAAGCTTCAAACTTCCTTCACCAAGCCAAAATCACTCACAAGGATCAAAATGGACTAGGGTTTAGCTCAACAGTTCTTCTGGAAGAGAAAGGGACGAAATGGGTGTTTTAGAATGGGTAAAATAGGGTGCAATGTCTGAAAATAGAGTTTCATCCAGACAGGTGGACTCGCCGAGTCCATGCATCGACTCGCCGAGTTCACCGCTCAAATCCCGTGTCCACCCTGCTGCTACTCGGCGAGTCGGGACGCAGACTCGCCGAGTTTGTGGCAAAAAAAAAATAAGAATAAAACTTAAATAAAATCATACCATGAACCCGGTGTTACAAATCTCCCCCACTTATTTTAGACTTCGTCCTCGAAGTCTGCCGCTCCCTTTCAGAACAGCTCCGGATAATGCTCCATCATCTCATCCGCGGGCTCCCAAGTCCATTCCGAGCCCTTCCGATGCTGCCATTGCACCTTCACCAGCTCCACCCTTTTGTTCCTCAGTTCCTTCGACTTCCGGTCTAGGATAGCCACAGGCCGCTCGATATAATTCAGGCTGTCATCAACCTGAATGTCCTCCAAAGGTACCACTGCTGAATCGTCCACCAGGCACTTCCGCAGCTGGGAGACGTGGAAAGTGCTGTGGATCTGACTGAGTTCGGCTGGCAGGTCCAGCCGGTATGCCACCTTGCCCACTCGGGCTGCAACCCTAAATGGTCCAATATACCTGGGACCCAACTTGCCCCGTTTCCTGAATCGGATGACGCCCTTCCACGACGACACTTTCAGGAGAACCATATCCCCGACCTGGAACTCCAGGTCTGATCGGCGCCTATCGGCATAACTCTTCTGCCGACTCTGAGCAGTCTGAAGCCTGCTCCGGACCTGCTGAATCTTCTCTGTCGTCTTGAGCACTACTTCGGTGCTCCCCATGACTCTCTGTCCAACCTCGCCCCAACATATCGGGGTCCTGCACTTCCTCCCGTACAACATCTCGAAGGGAGAACGGTCAATACTCGCGTGATAGCTGTTGTTATATGAAAACTCGGCTAAAGGAAGATAGGTATCCCAGCCACCACTGAAGTCTAAAACACATGCCCGCAGCATGTCCTCCAGAGTCTGGATGGTCCGCTCGCTCTGGCCATCCGTCTGCGGGTGAAAGGCTGTACTAAAATGCAGACGAGTACCCAGCTCGTCATGAAACTTCTTCCAGAACCTGGAAGTGAACCGCACATCCCTATCCGAAATCACTGAAACTGGCACCCCGTGCCGTGCCACCACCTCTCTGACGTAGATATCGGCCAATTTCTCGGCCGAGATGCTCTCCTGAATCGGGATAAAGTGGGCGCTCTTGGTCAATCGATCGATGATGACCCATATCGAATCCACTCCCCGCGCGGTCCTGGGAAGCTTGGTGATGAAATCCATCGCGATGTCTTCCCATTTCCACAGCGGGATATCCAACGGCTGCATCTTGCCGTGCGGTCTTTGGTGTTCGGCCTTGACCTTCCTGCAGGTTAGACTCCGCTCAACGTACCATGCTACATCCCGCTTCATGCAGGGCCACCAATAGTCCAGACGAAGATCCCTATACATCTTCGTTGCCCCTGGATGAATGGAGAATCGGGATTTGTGCGCCTTCTCCATCAGAACCTGGCGCACGCCTCCGAGATATGGAACCCACACCCTGCGGTGTAATGTCAATAATCCTCTGCTGTCATAGTCGAAGGAGGAAACCTGTCCCACAATCTGCTCACTCTTCCGATATTCCTCCTTCATAGCCTCCTGCTGAGCCTCCCGGATCCGCTCCAAAAGCGGAGTCACCACTGTCATCCGCATGCAAATATCCCTGATCGGCGCCGCCTTGCGGCTAAGCGCATCGGCCACCACGTTGGCCTTCCCCGGGTGATAAAGGATTTCACAATCATAATCCTTTACCACATCAAGCCACCGACGCTGCCTCATATTCAGATTTGGCTGGTCCATGAGGTACCTCAAACTCTTGTGGTCCGTGTAAATCGTACAGCGAACCCCATAAAGGTAATGACGCCAAATCTTGAGGGCGAACACAACAGCCCCCAACTCCAAATCATGCGTCGGGTAGTTCGCCTCGTGAGGCTTCAGCTGCCTCGACACGTAGGCGATGACATGCCCTCTCTGCATCAATATCACGCCCAAACCTGAGATGGACGCATCGCAGTATACAACAAAATCCTCCATGCCCTCTGGCAAGGCTAAGATTGGCGCCTCGCACAATCTCTGTCTTAGTGTCTCGAATGCTGCCTGCTGCTCAGGCCCCTAACGAAAGACCACAGCCTTCCTCGTTAACCTGGTCAGGGGTAATGCTATCTTGGAGAAATCCTGGATGAATCTCCGATAGTAGCCAGCTAATCCCAGGAAACTCCGAATCTCAGATGGAGACTTCGGAACCTCCCATCTCATCACGGCCTCCACCTTGGCCGGATCTACCGAAATCCCATTCTGGTTGACAAGGTGCCCAAGAAACTGCACCTCGCGCAACCAGAACTCACACGTGGAGAACTTAGCATACAAGTTCTCCCTTCTCAAGGTCTCCAAAACCTCCCGCAAATGCTCCTCATGCTGCTCTCGCGTCTTGGAGTAAACCAAGATATCATCAATAAATACTATCACCGACCGGTCTAACATCGGTCTACACACGCGGTTCATGAGGTCCATGAACGCGGCAGGAGCATTGGTGAGCCCGAAAGGCATCACCACGAACTCATAGTGGCCATAACGTGTCCGAAATGCCGTCTTCTGCACATCCTCCTCTCTGACCCTCACCTGGTGATACCCTGAACGCAAATCTATCTTGGAGAACCAAGATGCTCCGTGAAGCTGGTCAAAGAGGTTGTCAATCCTCGGGAGTGGGTAGCGGTTCTTCACCGTTACCTTATTCAGCTCCCTATAATCGATACACATCCGATGCGACCCGTCCTTCTTCTTCACAAACAGAATCGGGGCTCCCCAGGGTGAACTGCTCGGTCTAATGAAACCCTTGTCTAACAGCTCCTGAAGCTGTGTAGACAACTCCTGCATCTCAGGAGGAGCCAACCGATACGGTGCCTTGGCTATCGGAGCCGCACCAGGGACTAGGTTGATCCTGAACTCCACCTGTCGCTCTGGAGGTATCCCAGGCAACTCCTCGGGGAATACATCCACGAACTCTCGTACTACGGGCACATCGCCCACCGTCGCCTTACCCGCCTCCCGGGTGTCCATGACATATGCGACATATCCTGCTCAACCCTGCTGAAGGTAACGCCTTGCCCTCGCTGCCGAACAGAAGGCTGGCCCTCGCTGTGATTTCTCACCCTGAATTACTAACTCTCCCCCACTTGGGGCTCTGACTCGTACTAACTGTTGCGCGCAATCTATCACTGCCCCATTGGGACTCAGCCAATCCATACCAATAATGACCTTGTTTCCCTGCAATGGAATGGGAACTAGGTCAACCAAATACCGCTCTTCGAACAACCTTAACACACAATCTCGGAAGACCTCTGATGCTCGCACCGACCGGTCGTCCGCAATCTCGACCTCTAAAGGGCAATCCAAAATTCCCGAGGACTCAGGAAACTTCTTGCTAAGTGCAAGAGAAACAAAGGATCGGGTAGCCCCCGAATCAAACAACACCTGGACTGGAATACCGTTCACATGGAACGATCCTAAACGTATATACACAGAGCACACATCAATATCATAAATCTCATATAAATAGGTCAGAGGGAAAGAATCATACCCGTCACCACATCGGGTGTAGCGCGTGCCTCCTCAGCTGTCAGTTGAAATGCCCGGCTCCTCACCACCGGAGCCTCTGCCTTGCCCTGCCGGCCATCTGTAATCCGCAGGGTCGCTGGAGCTGGCGCCTGTACTGGCGTTGCCGCTGTCAACTGGGGGCAGTTGGCCCTCTTGTGGCCCCTCTGGTTGCAGTGGAAACACAACAACTCAGATGTCTGAATAACCAGAGCAGGGGCAGTACAATCCCTGCTGAAGTGTCCCGTCTTGCCGCACCTGTAGCAGCCTGTCGATCCTAATCTACACGCTCCCTCGTGCGAGCTGCCGCACTTCCTGCAGCGGACCGGTCCTGAATGGCCTTTCGGCCTACCATCTGATCCCTTGGGCTTCTTTCCCGAAGCCCCTATCGTCTGTCCCTCCTCTGCCTTCCTCTTCCGGATGTGCTCCAGATCTATCTCCCTCTCCCTCGCCCTAGCAATCATAGAATCCAGGGTAGGGCAAGCTGAAAAACTGACATGCTCCCGAATGTCGGCTCGCAGCATGTCATGGTAGCGGGTCCTCCTCATATCCTCATCACCTGCATACTGGGGCACCAGTAACGCCCTCTCCCGAAACTTGGCAGTGATCTCCGCCACTGTCTTTGTCGTCTGCCTCATATCCAAGAACTCCCGTGCCAACTGTTGGAGCTCCACCGCAGGCGCGAACTCCGCCCTGAATCGTGTCACAAAGTCCGGCCATGTCATAGCCTCAATGGCCGCGGCTCCCAAAGAGTCACAAACCGACTCCCACCAATCTCTAGCTCTGTCACGTAGACACCCTGCTGCAAATCGTACCTTCGACCCCTCGGGGCAGCAGTTGATCAGCTGTGCAGACTCAAGGTCTGCAATCCATCGTCTGGCAGCAATGGGGTCCTTCGCCCCATGGAAACCTGATGCACCACTGCCCCTGAAGTCCTTAAAGGACAGTGTGCGTGGTCCTGACTGGCTAGCCGCCATATCACTCCTGAACGCCCTGAAACGATCCTCCATCAACTCTACAATACCCTCCTTGATCGACCCGAAGATGATGGGAGTCGACTCAAGGATGCCCCTGGAAATCCCTGACGTAATGAACTCGCGTAGACCCTCATCAACTGGTTCGGACCCTGAACCCGAACCCGATCCTGATCCTGAGCCTCCCGCTCCCTGTCGTGTGGTCACCATACTGCAAAACATAGCATAATCACCATCATACTATATTCCACTAACGAGGCTCACATTCATATCACAAGTCCCCGGTCTCGTCTCGGCCCTTTTTGAATCGAGTACGGATCCTACTCTTTCAGTAGTACGGGCCCATACTACCTTCCACGTCTATCCGTACTTTCCTCAAGAATTGCCTCAACTCAACCAAGTCCTTTCTACTAATACTGCGGTTCTCGTGCTACTCTCGCCCTAGGCTTGCCCTAAGTAATCGCCATCCCACTCTCTGCCATCAGCTGCACAAGAAGTCCCTGCTTTCTTTCCCTAACTAGCTCGTGAATACTATTACATATTACTCAGACTAGATAATTCTTCAAATGAGAGGTCATACCCTACAACGGTTGGACTCAAACAAGAGCTGCGAAATAGGGCTAGACCCAACCTTCTGAAATTATTTAATCCTTGCAATATGTAACTTAGCATATTCGTTCACTAGTTAGTGAAAGACGACTAGAACTCCTAATAGCACAAAGCAAGCAGCATTCGGGCATTGAGTACACATAATCAAGTATATACTACTCTGGCTATCATACTGACTGATCTGTACTAGCATGCAATTTTCAAAAAGCCGAAACACATTAAGCAGGCACATAAGGCATCATTCCTAGATCCTTAGTCCTATCCTAGCATGCTGTTCTAATGAATCTGAAATTGATAATCATAACGTAAACTTGTATGGGCACTTTGGGGAAAACTTACTTGAGCTCGTCCGGTCGCGCACATCACACACCTTTTTCTTTTTAGAAACCCCTTTTACTTAGTCTTTAGAAAATCATTTCTTTATAAAAATCTTTTAATCTCTCGATTTGAGTCCAGACACCCCCGAAGGTGTGTCCGAATCCCTCAAACCAGGGCTCTGATACCAACTTGTAACATCCGAAAAATACCAACTAAAAATTTCATTTTTTTAATTAGGTTAATACATAAAAACATCGTTACAAAACATTGTTAATATTAATTTATGTCTGAAAACCGGTAACATCATAGTAAAATATTCAGAGTGCATCCCAGAAAATCCATAGTGCGGAAACAAGAGTGTGTGTGATATGCCGCTACCGCGCCAGCTCCTTTTCCCTAGCTGAAGAGATACCTGAAACAAAACTATAAAACGTAAGCACGAAGCTTAGTGAGTTCCCCCATAATGCCACATACCATACAATCATATAATGAGTAACTAAGGGATACGGGCCTCGCCCACACCCATAGAGATACGGGCCTCGCCCACACTTTTACTTTCTGAGAGGTACGTGCCTCGCCCACACTCTGCTATCCATGGAGATACGGGCCTCGCCCACACTCCGCTACTAAACCATAACATACAAGTATCACACAGACAACAAGTATAAGCAATTCTATCATACTGGCATATAACACAATCAAACTCAGCTATGAGATACGGGCTCCGCCCACACTCCGATACTAACATATCGTCTATACGGGCCGGCCTTGGTGCCTTAGACCCGTCCCTACTGGAAGGAAACTCACCTCGAGAGTAGCTGCCGAAAACCTGCTCAGACTACGCCTGGCTGCCGTGCCGGTAATCCCTCCGGCTATAAATCCGTAAATGTGGATTAGGTACTCATAAATACCCCTAAGGTCAAATGACTGGTCAAAGTCAACTCCTTGGTCCAAGTCAACCTTCTGATTGACTGGACTCGCCGAGTCCATATGGCGACTCGCCGAGTCCTTCTATGTCTAGCCCGACTCTGACTCATCGGGTCCCTGCTCCCACTCACTGAGTCAGCCCGACTCGCTAGACGGGGACAACTAACAAACCCGCGACTGGACTCGCCGAGTCCAAGGGGGTGACTCGCCGAGTCCGACGAACAGATCTCACAAACCGCTCCAATCTTCCATCCGATCATCAACCTTGGAGGTTTGGAGATTTTGGGACTATAGCTACACGTTAAATTGCTAATTCCACGTGCGACTACGGAGGGTTGGACCTCCTACACTTAAACCCTTCTTATCCTAGTGACTGATCATATGACTCGCCGAGTTGGAGGAACAACTCGTCGAGTTCAAGGCTATAATCAAGGGACTCGCCGAGTTTGAGGAACGACTCGCCGAGTACCAGACAATCTTCATAGGACTCGCCGAGTTGTTTATCCAACTCGCCGAGTCTAAGGCCATCTTCATGGAACTCGCCGAGTGCACTTTGGCACTCGCCGAGTACCCTTCGACTCTTCACCCATTCTGGCCAAATTTGAGACATGCAATGGTTCCAAACCATAAATCTAAGCTCTTAGGGCATAAACACACGGAGTTTGGGAGGTTTAAGGGCTTGAAATCCTCATATAAGGGACAAAAAGGAAATCTATTATACTAAAGATCAAGAAGGAGCTTTCTTACCTGGTTAGGAGCTTCTCCCAGGGTAGATTTCAGATCTACCACACTCCCTTGCACCCTCCAACTTCCTCCTTCTTCTCTTAAGCTTCAAACTTCCTTCACCAAGCCAAAATCACTCACAAGGATCAAAATGGACTAGGGTTTAGCTCTACAGTTCTTCTGGAAGAGAAAGGGACGAAATGGGTGTTTTAGAATGGGTAAAATAGGGTGCAATGTCTGAAAATAGAGTTTCATCCAGACAGGTGGACTCGCCGAGTCCATGCATCGAATCGCCGAGTTCACCGCTCAAATCCCGTGTCCACCCTGCTGCTACTCGGCGAGTCGGGACGCAGACTCGCCGAGTTCGTGGCAAAAAAAAAAATAAGAATAAAACTTAAATAAAATCATACCATGAACCCGGTGTTACAGCTATCCTCGAATGAATATCTGTTACCTGAATAACTGTTACCAGCTGCATGTAAGAAAATAATCCTAACATATAATGTGAGCAGTGTCTCCACTCGCTCATTAAGTTAAACAAGATTATTATTTATTAGTGTGACGCATAAGACGTTTTGGTTACTTCGGTTGATCCTTCTTTGAAAGCTCCTCATGAACTTGCTCTCGTTTCCTCCTGACTCTTCTTTTGTCTACTATGAGGAAGTGGTTACTGTTGGATTAATGTCTAAGTCCATAACTATATTTGGTATGTACTTGACCCGACACGACATGGTCCATTTGGGTTGCACTTCACCGGTACAATTTATATGGATAGTCTTTTGAGAATAGTATATTTATGATTTATATTAATATATTATAAGTTCTAATATATTAATATGGAATCATATTATTTAATTAGTATTGATCAAGAATTAATTTAGAATTAATTAAGTGATCAAAAAGAACTAATTAAATATGGACTCTTATATATATGGAATGGGCCAAGTTCATTTAGGTTGGGCTAAGCTTTCATGGATGGTCCATGGAGCTTTTAACCCATGGATCCTATGTAAATGAAAGGTCATGGGTATTAGGGTTTACATGGATGTAACCCTAATCCTCCATAATATATAAAGGGGTCCTTGGCTCACAAAATTGACGCAAGTGTGTGAAAATAAGAGTGGGCCGATTTTAGTGTGCATACATATTCTCTCAAGTTCTTCCAAGGTGTTTTGGTGATTTGTGATTCCATTTGAGGCTTCCACACTATTGGGGCTAAGCTCTTAAAGCTTGAAGACATCAAGCTACATCAAAAGGTATGTCATCTAACTAGAACTTTGTAGTATAGGTGCTTCATAATATGCTAGTTAGGATGAAACCTTGGAATAGTTAATATTTTCATGTATAATAGAGAAAATAGAGATCCAAGGCTTATAGGGTTGCATGTACACCATAAGAGTGTTAGAATGCTCAAAACCCAATAGTGATATCCGAGCCATGGGTTGTTTTCTATTATATTGATGCAAATGTTTTATTTTCAAGTTGGAAAAAAAAAGGAAAAAAAACATGACGTTTGTCAAATTTTATGATAATTACTTGTTCTGTGAAAAACGAATTATTTGTAAAATTTGAATCTTTTGTTATATGAGTTGAATTAGGTCAAATTTAGTAAAAAAATAAAATGATATGATTATTTTATTAGTTTTAAAAGTTTGATCTAAATGTTTTAAGGAGTTACAAATTTTGTCATAAAATTTTGGAGCTCAAAAGTTTTTTTTAAAGTTGTGATCTTAAGGGTTTTTGAAACTTCCATAAGTTATGTATATGAAAGTTTTTTTAAAAAAAAAAAAATTTTTGATTCAAAGTTTTTATGGAGTTACAAAATTTGGTGTTAATGTTTTAAAGAATTCTATAACTTGTTCTTAAGTTATGGAACATGGAAAGTTTCATCATAAAACACCATTAATTCCATAAGTTATGGAATCCAAAGGTTTTCAAGAATTACAAAATTTGCCCTCAAGTTTTGGAATTTGAGAAAAGTTTTTTATGAAAAAAAGAATTGAATTCTAAAACTCTTGGGTTCATAACTTAAACAATTAATTAAATGGTTTTAATTTTGAAATAATTGGAATTATGATGTTTTGTTGAATAGTTCAAATTAACTCTTATGGACTTTATTAATAGTTAATTAAAGCGTTTAATTAAAAAAGTATTATTAATCCATAAATATATGGTTTGAGTTTAATTAAATTAAAAGTCTAGTTTAATTAATAGATTAAACCACCAAGTATTTTAAATGTCTAAAATACACCTTTATACTATTATAATATTAAAAGTTTAATATATTATATGTATAAGAGCAAGTCGTCTTACCATTAGTAGGCCTCATTCACGAAGCCGGTCTATAAGGGGGGTATAAGGTTACTGCCTATAAAATGGCAGTTTAATGGGTGTCCACTCTCACTCACCGCTTCCTTGACCGGTGGAGGGTCGTTAGCCGAACAGGTAGGACAAGGACTATAATTCTCCCTTCATTATAAGTATAATGATAAATACTAAGTAACTAAACACTTATAAATTCCCAATCTTAGTTGCTTAAGAAAATGTGAATAAGGTGCTAATCCATGAAATTACACTTTGCACTTTGTTTAAGCTGTTAGTGGAGCGTGTGTGGTTAACCGGTACACTAACCTGGACTTAACAAGGTAGGCAAAGGGTAACTTAATGTTTATCATAGTATCGTTGGAGCGTGTGTGGTTAACCGACACATCGATTGAGGGGTAAATATTAAGGGCACACTCGAGATTGAAACATGCCATTGAAAAGTTCAATGAATCTCAAAAGAATCTAGGAGTTTCAAAACCAATTAAAACCTAATAATACATTTCGTTTATCTTGGTGGAAATTGGTGAATCGTCATTCACCTACCTTCAAATATTTTATAGCTTGGATTACGACATCCCTCTTCCAAGTTATAAAATAGTTTGTTGGGTCCTAGCCTTAATATATCATATTGGGTGTTATATTAAGGACTTAAATCAACTTTACGTGAATTTCTCCCATTGTTGATGTCTGGTTTAGACAACAATGATCTTCCCAAACCAAGCTTTCCTAATGAATATGACTTCCCGAGTTTGGCTCATGGAAGTCATACTTCTCTTCCTCCACCTCCTCCAATTATTCTCCCTAACCCACAAGTTCAAGGTCACTCAAGCCCTAATGGCAAGCAAGGTCTATGTGTGATCACATCTTAGAGATGAAGTCACATATTGACAAGCCGGGAGAGTTGGGTGTCAAAGTCTTGAGAAAGTTGGATGTTCAATCACTTTCTAAGTCACATAGTGAGTTCCTTTGGGACTACTATGAAACAGACTATGACATGAACCTTAATGATCATATCTATTTGCTTGGTGCTGTTGAATCAGCAATGATTTGGAACGATAGTAAAGCAAATTTGATTAGAAGATCAACTTCCCAAAAACTTTATGGACAGTGACAATGGTGACACTGGAAATCCAGAAAAAACATTCTCTTCCCAATGGAAAGGGATTGGCCATAGTCAACCCGGTTGACCAAATGGTAAAGAGAAAGGCTAAGTCTGAGATAGTCCCATTACCAAAGGGTCCATATGTTTATTTTGCCAAAGGAAGGGGCGTTGATTGCAAAGCTGCCAAATTTACCTAAGGATGTTAAAGTCAATAAGTTTGACTCTACATCAGGTAGAGCCCATTATCTAACTCTGTTAAGTTCTATTCTGAGATCCTCATTACATGATGTGACTGGGTCACATGTTGATGTTTTAAGAATCAAAGAATAGAGAGAAATCTTAAAGGAAGTATATGCTGATTCTGATCGCGAAGGTGGATTTCGATCGCATCAGAATTTTGAGCAGTTGCTTAAGAAGTTATGATATATTGCTAAGGAATAGATAACAACAATTTTCCATGTGGATTGTAAGGATAAGTTTTTCCGCAAAGTTTTAAAATAAAAGAAAATTGTTTAATTTTATTTATTTGAAGTATCCTTACAATGGCATTTGTGGAAAATTGTTGCTTAGATGATTCCACTGACAGCAATATTGGAAAATGGACTTGATTCCTTCATTTGTGGTAGTGTCTAAATTTACCAAATCAGGAAAGTTCCTCATCGCCCAAGTTTCAATTGGACCGAAACTTGGAATCATGCAAGTTGAATAGTATGATGAATGAGAACTTTCAAGCATTGGAAAATCAAGACTAATTACTTGTTCACATGGATGTATGAGTCAAGTGAAGGACTAAAGGGATCGAGTACACATTCTTGTGCACTGGTCATGTCCACCACAAAGCTCGTTAAGACTATTTGATTTACTAAAGTTTAGTAAATATGGTTATACTTACAAGTTTAAGTATAATTCTGAAACATTGGAAAAGTCTCAATGTATGGCAGAACGAATGGGAAGAATCAAATTAGGCAGAAAGATAAAAGTTTCTCAAATCTGAAAAGATGGGAAAGTACTTTAGTATCATGTTTGTGATCATCTTAATGATTTAGAAATCATATCACAATTAGTCCTCTAAAGGTCATCTTAGTGCATTCTTATGACTAAAAAGAGGAGTCATGAATTGTTGAAATGGTTAGATCAGGAAGATGAGTCATACTTCGTTCCAAAACAATTCTTAGAGTCATACTCCAAGATTGTAACTTGAGTGACATATCTTAAAGAAAGGTTTAAAACACTTGTCAAATGTAAGAGTAAAAGTGTCCTACTCTTGTACATTTGAAATTGGTAAGTTGTGATGTTTTGGATAAAACAAAGACCAACTAAGGCCAATTGTGTGAAGTGTTTGTCTTGATAAAGAATCCACACTATCTCTTGAATATTTGGCAAGATAGTCTTATATGTCAAGAGGATAGTGGGAGTCTTAAAGATCCTAAAAAGAATTTCAAGAACTAATCAAGAATAAAACCTGAGGTTCTTCACTAGCACACGACTTGAGGTTTATAACCTATCGTGTTGACATATTCTGTGCCCATTCCAGTTAAAGTTGGCTTTGCATAGGAGTTCTGAAAGTTCTCAATTGGTTGCATAACAACTTGGAAGCAATGGCAGGCCCTGTACTGCCAGGTGGCAAGAAGTTAAGATTGCATAAGTTCAGTCCATATGAGTTTGGATTTGTCATTATCCTTGTCTTGTGACTATGGTTTTGACGATTCACATGGATAAGAACACATACACCATAAAATCTAAGGGTCATAAGGTTTCTCTCCGATCCATGAAAATGATGGTGAGGAAACACTTCCACCAAGTAGATTTGAAGCGGATGGCAAAAGGTCTAAACAATTGAGACTATGATTACGACATCCCTTTTCATAGTTCTGAAATTGTTTAGACACACATGCATGCTATCTAAGGAAAGGTGTTTGATTTTGATAAAGTTTTATCAAAGCATCTCGTATCAGAAATCTGAACTTTGGTAAGAAAGTCAATAAAGTTTTGATTTCTAGAAGTCCAGCTGATTTCTGAGTACATGTCAAAGCTAGTGGGAGCATAAGTGTTATGCTAATAATCATAATGTTAGTGGGAGCATGATAATTATTGTTAGTGTTGCAAGTTAGCAATGTTAATTATAGAAAACAAAAGTTTCAATTCGTGAGGCTGCAGGGATTGAAAAAGTTGTTTCGCTATAATTAAGGGAGAGGATATACTTCATTTCAGTTCTAAAGGCTTAGATTGAGACCTTAATCATCTTTAGTCAAGAATATATATATATATATATGAATTTCATGTTGGATTGGTTCAACTTAAGGAAATTCTATATATTGCGTTCTCAAAATTCGATTATGATTACGACATCCCTCTTCATAGTCAAATTTTGAAAACATGGCAAATAAAAATATTGTAGCAAAAGACTGGTCTAGAATCATGTCTTTATGTGAGACATCATGAATCGTGTACCATTTGCTTTGGGTACAGGATCGATTGCATGTGCTATAATATTTGTCATTTCTAAATTTTTCCAAATGCCCAGAGGCATTAAGAAGGGAAAAGGTCTAGAATTGGATATGACTAAAATGATTAAGCAATTGTCGAGGACAATCTGAGGTTTACCAAAGATTGGTTGCTCAGGGACAGTTGGAAGTATATTGCTAATTATGGAAGGACCATATTGACATATTCTGAAAAGAGGCATATCTTATTCAAAAGTGATAGTCAAAATGAGAATATGGAGTTGTCTCCATAGGTGGAAGTTATTTGTGTAAGATTAGAAAACTTAATGCAAGAAGCATGTCCAAAGCAATGTACTTTGAATATGAGACTTAGTTTCCATGGAGTTGATCTCCATTGGAATACCTTATAATGACTGTTGACAAGTCTTTGTGACTTTGTACATATTCATTACAGGAGGGTCAGTGCATATAAGTTTAAAATCTAAACATATTTCGATAAATGATAGGAATTTGAAATTCTCACATTTTTCGATAAGGATTTGGGAGTGTGGAATTAGAATCATTGAAATTATGTTCAATTGGTTTATTTCACAAAGTAAGGATCATAGACAAACATAGAGTGCATACTTGGTGTATGGCAAAGCTATTGTTTAAGAAAAACATAGTGTACATGCTTGGAGCATGGGACAACTAGTGTTTTTAATTCAAGTATAAAGTTGATAAAACCGAAACAATGAATAATGAGTAATCAGTATGGTGATAAATAAAAGTGTTTATTTATATTCATAGGGTTTGATACCATATTTGATTCATTTATTCTTGTGTTTCACTTTGCATGTTTTGACTTCCAGAATAACTAAGTCGCTCTTCCTAAATGATTAAGTTATTCAAACCATCCACAGTCGGTCATATGTTGGAAGTAGATATGAATCAAGACTGTCATGGGTTGGTTTGTAGAGGTCCAAGTTGGTGGACAAAGTGGTGCTACAACACTCATGAGTGCTCATATGTTCTGAGTATTGGATTCAACCCACACTCATTTGAATCACTTCATGGATTTTATCACGAGTGATCATGAGACGATAATATCTTATATTCTTAAAACCTAGAGATATGAGTTGTTACTATGAGTTGGTTATACATTGATTGCACGAAAACGCATTGGTAACTCGATGTTATAAAACGTGCCTTTGTGTATGATTCAACAAGTAGTAGAACAAGCCATATGAGTCGAATTTTATCCAGTCATTTTACCTTCGGGGTAAAAGCGATATCTGTGGGCCCCTCGATGATTTAGCGATGACACATGTGAGTGCTTGGCCAAGCCAGGACTGATTTGATTTGTTCAATCAGTCAGTCATCATAAATCGAAAATCGGGAAACAACAAATGGACAGAGAGAATGATTATAATCCATGTCTCAGTCCATATGATATCTACAATGGAGGAATATATGATCCCTTATCTAATGGACAAGTCATTGACAAGGTCAGAGTTCGACAACGGCTTTAAGAGCTACGATTTCCAGTTAGGTTTGAAGTCATACTCAATAATAGTTTTAGACTTATCCAAGTGGGAGACTGTTGGATTAATGTCTAAGTCCATAACTATATTTGGTATGTACTTGACCCGACCCGGCATGGTCTATTTGGGTTGCACTTCACCGGCACAATTTATATGGATAGTCTTTTGAGAATAGTACATTTATGATTTATATTAATATATTATAAGTTCTAATATATTAATATGGAATCATATTATTTAATTAGTATTGATCAAGAATTAATTTAGAATTAATTAAGTGATCAAAAAGAACTAATTAAATATGGACTCTTATATATATATGGAATGGGCCAAGTTCATTTAGGTTGGGCTAAGCTTTCATGGATGGTCCATGGAGCTTTTAACCCATGGATCCTATATAAATGAAAGGTCATGGGTATTAGGGTTTACATGGATGTAACCCTAATCCTCCATAATATATAAAGGGGTCCTTGGCTCACAAAATTGACGCAAGTGTGTGAAAATAAGAGTGGGCCGATTTTAATGTGCATACATATTCTCTCAAGTTCTTCCAAGGTGTTTTGGTGATTTGTGATTCCATTTGAGGCTTCCAAACTATTGGGGCTAAGCTCTTAAAGCTTGAAGACATCAAGCTACATCAAAAGGTATGTCATCTAACTAGAACTTTGTAGTATAGGTGCTTCATAATATGCTAGTTAGGATGAAACCTTGGAATAGTTAATATTTGCATGTATAATAGAGAAAACAGAGATCCAAGGTTTATAGGGTTGCATGTACACCATAAGAGTGTTAGAATGCTCAAAACCCAACAGTTACATCTATCTGGGTTTGTCGTGCGAGAATGGAAGTGACTAAAGAATCCATGAGATTTAAGTGAAACATTATGGGGTGATCCTTACAGAGTCCTCCTATAATTGCACAAGGTATACAAGTTGTATATAATTCAAGATTAAATAGACCTTCGAATAAGTGATCCTACTCCAAAACCATAACCAAACAAGGAACAGGTAGTGAAACGTAGATCACAAATTCTAAGTCTATGAAATCTCAATTATATATAACCTTGGGAGTATACACTGCAAGATTATAGACCTATCCGTAAGGGTCTTTTAAGTTATCACATAAGTTATTTATATGGTGCCTAAAATACTCCTATAGTATTTTAATGTAATCTACTTGGTATGTTTTAAACTTGTTATCGCGTTATAGTATCATAGAATACTCCTATAGTATTCTAACTCTAATGTACTTGATCTAGTATTCTCTTGACTTAGTATTAGGTAAGTTTTAAGACCGTTGCAACACCACATCACTCCCAAACACATGTCGGTCACATCTCGAATGAATATAGTTGATCAGGCTATATTGATTCTAGCTATGATTACATAACTGTCCAGGTTTGACCATAGTGTTCAACCTTTAACTTCTTCTGTTCTATTCTTCTCGTGATACTTGTTCTAGTATGTATATATGTATAAGCAAGTATGTATACTTTTATAAGGTATCATTATATATTTAAAATGTATTCTTATCCAGAGCACTTCGGCCCCATTGTATTTATAATTGTATATCTTTTATCGGTTGATATACTTAGTTCACTATAAACAATGCTCTGATACCAATCTGTCACACCCCAAAACCGGAATGGCGGAAACGTTCTGGGGCGGAGGACGTCAGTTTAGTATCACAAGACATGCATCATAGTAAGCAAAGTAATAAACAACCATTTCATTTAGAAAGAAAGTGTTTACAAAGTATGTGATTCACATAATATAGAATACATAGCAAATAACAAAAATACATGAAGCTATACTGCTCCATCTTCTGAATCCCAGTGCGCGAACCTGTCTACTGGTCTCCTGAGAATACAAGTTATTTTGAAAGCGTAGATCAACATTTAAGCTGGTGAGTTCATAAGATTTTAGTGATGTAGTAAGTAGTAAGAAAGTTTGTAGAAAGCTGTAGTAAGTTCTTGTTTAGAAAAGTTTGCCTGTTCCTCCAGAAAATCCTATATTTCCTGCTTTGATGAAAGATAAGTAAAAATGACTCTACAGTCCTTTCTATGAGTATTAAATGGATACAAGTTATATAAAACCCAGAGTAAACAAACAATCGGTTGTGTGTATCTGCCCTAAGCCCACAACCAAACAAGGAACAGGAAATGAGGCGGAAGACACACATCCCATTGTTTGTTAGATCATCGTTGTATATAACCCCTGCGTATTCACTCGGTACTCACAGAGTTAACTGTAATAGTTCCTTTATATTTGATGAAAGATCCTTCAAGAAAACCCTTATTTCTTATAATAAAATGATAACCACAGTAGTTCCTTCTATAATCACTTAGTTTATACTAGTTATATATAATCTAATATCGAACAGATAGTTAATTGTGTGAATCTGCCCTAAACCCACAACCAAACAAGGAACAAGGAATGAGGCGGAAGGCACATATCCAACTACCTATTGGATATTAATTATATATAACCCTAGTGTATAAACTAAGGTATTATAGAATTAACCACCTAAGGTCCTTTAAGTTTTATTGGTTTAATAAAATGGATTAAACCCTTTACTGGTTAAAATCGCACATATAATCCCCACGAATAGAACAACCAACATGTACACTCGAATACACACCCATACAACCACTGCCTAGGCGACAGGCGTCGCCGGAAAAGACGCAAACAGCGGCCCCACGGCCACCGACGACAATAACGATGACTCCAACATCGTATCCACAGAAAATCACGAGAGAGAGACAGAGAGAGAGGAAAGGTGGGTTGCAGTTTACCTTACCGATGGCTTCCCATTCGCTCTCGACCCACGCACGACGAACCCAACTTCGAACTCCGATCTCGGTGGCTCTTCCGACTGCCCATGACGTCACCGATAACAGTGTTGTGGTGGTGTTCCAATGGCGAGGTAGCCGCTTGGTGGCCTTGTCTGATCAGAAAAACGAACGAAGAAGGCAGGTGGCGGCTGAGGACTCACAAGTGGTGGATGCAATAACTTAGGGTTAGGGTATTGGAGATGCGACGATGGGGAAGCGGTAATCGACTATCTTAAACCCAACTCCATAATAAAACTTCCTTCCCTTTTACATAATCGGCCCCTCCTTCCCTAAACATTACAAATTGAATCCAAATTTTACCCTTTAGCCCCTGCTTCCCAAAAATCTATTCAACACAAGTCCAAATGATACCATTTAGACCATATATTCCCGAATTTATAACATTTACTCCCAAGGCTAACACTAATAAACTATTATGGATTTAGGGCTTCAGTAAATAATATGAAATATACTTCTCATCCCAGGGTTCATTTATTTATTTATTTTATTTTATCTTATTTATTTAAATTCCAAAATAGAAATTTACAATGGTCCCTGTGGTTTTCAAGAAATCAAGTTTGGTCCTTAACTTTTTTTTTTGTCTTCAGGGATGATCCATGTGGTTGGAAAACCTTTAATGGATTGTCCTTATGGCTGTGTCACTTTTCTTTTATTATGTCTAAACATGTGCAAGACATGTGAAGGTAAAATCCTCTTTTACATACCATATGGACAATTCTTGAAGTTTTGTCTTAAAATAACTTACTAACCTATCCCTGGATTAGAAATATCAAAACATATAAATATCAGGGACCAAAACTGTAAATTAACCTCTTCTTCCCCTTTTTGCTTCTCATCGGACCTCTCTTCCCATTCCCATTCTTGAAATTATTTTTCCGACAGAAAAACATTAAGATCACTAGTCTAGAAAATTTGTTCTCAAATCAAATTCCATCGGAACATCATCTATGTATAACAACAGTAGAAAAATTGAACTTATCTGAAACAAACAGAATCACATCAGGTCTCTCAACAAGATCATGATACAAATCATATTTGGCTTCATAATCATGCAAATGAAGCTTCATGTTTTTATAAGTATGATAATGATGCTTAGTCGATTCAGATTTCCCAAATCCAAATATAATAACTTTTACATAGATCCCCAAAGTTAACATAACATCTTGCATACCCAAAGAATAATAGAAGTTAGATCCATCATGAGAATCATCCCATGTCTCTAATGGCTTCCTGGTTTCTTTCACAAACCTTAAAGATGAATAATACTTCATGATTCTTGCACATAAGATATCAAATCTTGGGTCTGTGATCATTAATGGTGATTTGTGGGAGGAGCTGCAAACAATGTAATCAAGAAAATGGATTATCCACCTGTTCTTACATTGTTTATTACCACTGTTACCGGCTACATCACAAGTTTTGTACTTTAATATTGACTTCTGAGTAGTTACATTTACACTGGTGTTGAGAAGTACATAGACACCCAAAGTGTGTAAAACTCTGGTAACCGGAGAAGTACAGGGATACCCCTTGCGACCTCAAATCTCTTATCAGAGGAACATGCATCACCCTATTCCCCTTTCTGGGTCCTAACTAGTTGCCAAAGATGAGAAGCCGAAGACAATCTAGACTCCCAACTACGACACAATTCCATCATGACCTTCAATGCTACGACACATGCCAAGTAACCCGCCCAAGGCATCAATTCAATTCTCGTGACCGAGCCCATCTGTTCCCAGACGAACTGATTCCACCTACGACACAATCATCATTGCTAGACCGAGGCCGAAAGATTCATAATTACGCCACCAACATCTATTTTCCTATTGTTTAGTTCTCCTTTATATCTCTGCGTATCCTTAAAAATACGTCGGGACCATGGTTTGAAATTAAGGCTTGGGATTTTGACGGAGGCTTACTTGTTAGGGCTTTGGACGGAGGCTTGATTGATAGGTGTTTTGAGATAACGACATTCTCGAGAATTAGTGGATGCAGAGGAGTCCGGTGGTGGTTTTCGAGTAAGTGAAGAAGAGGAGAGAAGAAGCTATATGGTTACCGATAGCTTTAAGGGGATGATGTGCTGGAAAGTGGGGAGTGGGGTTATTATTTTTTTATTTTTTTATATTTTTTATGAATAAAATCAATTAATAAAGATAAAATAGACAAATCTTCATAGATGGTCCTCATGGTTTAGAAAAGATGATTTTCCCCTCACATGTTTTGCACATGTTTAGACTTAAAAGACAAAAAATAAACGGTGTTATCCATAAGGACGATCCATTAAAATGTAACATCGTAAAAATTCATAGTAAAATTTTTATTTTTAAAACAATAAACCATACAAACGAGTTGTTCCAAAACCGATCAAAGTGAATATATTATTTAAACATCAGAGTAAATATTGAAAATTGCCAATGCGGAAAACTCTGGTGGATGTGGTGCAGTCACGCCGAGCCCTTCCCTTTTGTACTGGAAGTATCGGAAACCATAAACATAAAACCGTAAGCACAAAGCTTAGTGAGTTCCCCAAAATACGACATACCATACATACAATAGAGATTGCTATGTTCCATCCATAGTCTTATAATTGACATTATGCCATGAGCCGTATCATGATCTTTACTTGCCAGGCCACGGACCAAACCCTGAGTCTCACAGACAAGTGCCAAGAGCAACCTTCTGGTGTTCCATGCAAGTATCACAAAGACAATTAGCATACCACATATAACTTCAAAGGTCCAAACCCTGGTCTTGCATATAATTTGCCGGGAGCCGTATCCAGGTCTTTCATGAAATTGCTAGGTGCCACCGCCTGGTCTTTCTACATAACATAATCCTATGGGCCGGCATTGGTGCCTTCAACCCCTTTAGTATAGTGATGAGACTCACTGTCACACCCCCAAACCGGAATGGCGGAAACGTTCGGGGGTGGATGACGTCATGTGTAGTATCACAACAATGGTATCATAGCAATCATAGTAAACACAACCATTACATTGAATACATATATGAAAAGGGTTTACATCTGTTTGATTCTTGTTTTTATACATCGAAAGTATAATCAAAATAGGAAGACGTGACTCTATACGCTCTGTCTTCTCAAAACTCCAGGAGGTACATGTCTACTGATTTCCTGAGAATACAAGCAGTTTTGAAAGAGTATCAGCATAAAGCTGGTGAGTTCATAAGCGATGTTTTTGTAATGAAAACCTGTTGATGACTTTGTAAAAATATTCGCATGGTTCCAAGAAAATCTAATAGTTTATTTAGTAAGAGTGAGATAATATCAGTTCTATCTATAACCACTTAGTTCATGCTAGCCACGTATAAATCAATATCGAACAGACAGTTGACTATGTGAATCTGCCCTAAATCCACAACCAAACAAGGAACAGGAAATGAGGCGGAAACCACACATTCCACAGTCTATCGAATATGCTCCATACGTAACCCTGATGCCTAAACTAAGGAATTATAGAATTAACTATGAATGTTTGTTACTGTATTCTGTTGTAGTATAGAAAAACGTTAGTTTGTATGTCTAGTTACTATCAACCGTAGTATGTGTGTATTCTTGTACAAAAACCTTTGTATAGTATGTTCTGTATGAAAACCCTGGTTAATATCAGTATGTAAAAGTAGTTTCATTACTTAAAATAAAACCAATGAAGAATGAAATCCTATAAACAAATGATTAGTTTATACTATTGTGAGTCGTATAACCATGCTTGATATGACCTAGTGACCTTTACGACGTTCTTCAAGTGTCGGTTACATGACATTTGTCACCT
The DNA here is from genome assembly GCF_052849685.1 of Lactuca virosa. NCBI lineage: Eukaryota > Viridiplantae > Streptophyta > Magnoliopsida > Asterales > Asteraceae > Lactuca > Lactuca virosa. The sequence goes on along the minus strand of NC_136428.1, from coordinate 847,702 downwards.
CAGGCATGCCTGCCTAACTGTAGCCAGCAGTTCAGGTGTGGGATTGTCAGTCCCGAATAGATCTATTCACAAATCTCACGCTCTCCCTCCAGGAGACTCTGGTTATACTATGATATGATTTAATTCAGTACACCTAAGGGTACAGTTTTGAAGTAGAGTCTCACAATTCTGTATAATCTAGATTACGTGTAATTTTGTAGTGTTCTCTTGTATTTGATCCCGTTGTATAAGGTATATGGTAATAATTATATTTAAATAATTACTAAATGATGTACTCTAGTAGTGATGTATATCATAAACTAAATCGTTCTTAGTTTATATGTTTACCCATGTATGTAATCTGAATCGGTAAGAGCTATGTATTGAATTCCCCAAACTAAACCCATTTTAGTTTGCTTGAAATGTTATGTACTTGGTTTGTAAACTGTTCTGAAAACTATGAAATTGTGTTTCCAAAATAAAAGTGTCCCTTATGCTCAACATGGTACAAAAAGGGATAAAATATCTAAATATTTTATAAAACGTGAAAATCATTTGACTGTATTAATAAGTTTAAAACTTGTTAAAATCATTTGTGTTTGGCTTGTATTCCCCCCCTGAAAACATTAAAAATCGTAAAAGCGTAGGGGTATGAACTCACTGTTACTAGTGTGCAAACGTCGAATCAACGAATTGAAATGAAGACCCTCGAGTTGTAGCGTGTGGCACTTAACGGAATCCTAATAACAATTAAATACATTTATGTATTTAAATTAGTGATTTCGCTAGATAAAGTGTAGAAAAACACTTGAGTTCGGTTAAGGAATGTTACCGGGACTTGATCGAATCGAGTAAAGTGGGTTTTCAGTCTAGATCACTGCTTAGGAAGTGTGTACGGCCGTGAACAGGGTTTACGACCGTGAACAAGGTGTACGGTCGTGAACTGGTGTGCGGCCTTTGAAGGTGTACGACCGTACACTCAAGATCAACGATGCTGATTTCGATGAGAAACGCGCTCTAGATTCTCCGAAATGACCCCCAATGGTGATTCTCGATGTTTTCCGGAAGGATAAGGGTGTTTTTAGGGGTGTACGGTTGATAGTCTGGAGAGAGAAGGAGAGAGTGTCCGGCAAGAAGAGTGTAAATGAAGGGTTGGGTCTCATATTTATAGGGGCTGTCGTTGGTCAGTGGTGGGGTCCACCGACCGTAAACGAGTGTACGACCGTACACGGGTCGTTACGCCGACCGTAAACGAGTGTACGACCGTACACGGGTGTACGACCGTGAACTCAAGTCAGGCCGTGAACTCGGTCTTGTTCGAAGGAATTCTCGAAATTTCGCGTGGTTTTGGTTCCGACTCGAATATAGAACTTAAAATATATAGTTAAATGATTTTCCAAACCGAAGGAAGTTGACGGAACCCTATAAAATAAAATTTTATTAATGGAAATTAATTAATGGAAACTAGAAAAAGGTTCGGGTTGTGACACTCACCTCAATCTGAGATAACCGAAATACACACGCGTTGCTGCTATCGGGTTCCTCACACTGAACACATCTAAATTATCCTAATTAATAATTAGGTCAGTTTTCCATAATTCAAGATCCAATTCATTTCTTCTTATAACAATGGGTAAAAGACTATTTTATCCTTCCTATACTTGGACCACCAAAGCAAGGCCCAAACCTAAAATGACTAAAGGCACAAAAAACGATCCAAAAGCCATTTAGGTGTGTATGCCCAGTGTACCAACCTGGTACACCCATCGTACGATGCTGAAGCCCAAATTTATCTCCAAACCTCTTAATGCCTTAAGACAACATGTATAACTTCCAGATCTGATTCTTATGGGATGTCCTAAGCCATAAAATTCCTGAATTTATGAGTTTGCATGGCTTAATGGTGTCCAACCCAAAGCCCTAAATCTCTAACTTCATCAAAAGACCACCAACTCATGCGTGGAAGGAAAAGAAGGACCAAGATCATATTTTTATTGTTCCTAATAACTCCATAATGGATAAAGTTTCCAACTTTATCCATTAGAATGGTCCAAACAACCAAGATCTAGTCTTTAAGTCTCCAAGGGACCAAAAATGCCTCTTTTCAACTTAATCCATTAAGTCTAAGTCTCCAACCTTTAGATCTAAATCAAAATGATGTTTAGATGGATAAAGTTTCCAGCTTTATCCATAACAAGGTCATAAACTTTCAAGATCTAAAATTTATCCACTAAAGTGACCAAAAGCTCATAACACCCAAAACTAGCTAGATCTAACAAATGCATCATTAAAATTCAAGCTTTATACCTCTAGAAGAAAGATCAAGGTGAACAAAGTATGGATCTACAAGTTCCAATGCAACCAACACTTCTCTAATGAGACCCTTCTTCTACAAGACGCACCAAGAACACTCCAAAGCACTCAAGAACACCTTCTTTTTCTCACATGGCTCAAACTAGGGTTAGGGTTTCAAGGAAGGGTGTTGGAGAGGTGGAGGCTGAGAATGGAATGGGTTTGGGGAAGTTAAGGAGCTTAAATAGGGCTCAAACCACGAAAATAGGGTTTGGGTTCCGATAGCGTATGCCCATCGTAGTCCAGGTACGCCCAACGTACTAGGGATGCCCAATACGCCCAACGTACTTCCTGTACTCCCAACGTACTAGACTAAGCCCCAAACCTTCCAAACTTCTAACAGTCATAACTTCTTTGTTCCAACTCTGTTTTCGACGATCTTTATATCCACAGAAAAGTATTGAGGAGCTCTACAACTCTACAATTACTTTTGACTTAAAACACGTTGAACTAAAATCCTTAATTCATAAAAGAAGTCTAAAACACCACTTTTCCCATTTTACCCCTTGACTCCAAATCACAAACAGAACTCGTGGATCACATAATCTACATTACCCACATCCAAATGGGTCTAAACCTCTCTTTCCCCAAAGCCCGAAGCCTTATGATATTTGATCTTCCGTTCATAGCCCCGAATTATAAAACGACTCGAAACAGGGTGTTACATAAAAGTTTTCAAACCACATGGATCATCCTTGAGGACAAAAAAAGTTAAAGGACCAAACTTGATTTTTTTGGAAGCCACAAGGACCTTTTTTTAAGACTTGCCATGTGCATATATGCACATCTAAATGCATGCGCGCACACACACGCGCACGCACACACACACACACACACACACACATATATATATATATATATATATATATATATATATATATATATATATATATATATATATATATATATATATATATATATATATATATATATATATATATATATATGGTCCGGCTTTGGTGATGACTCAAAAAAATGATGATGACTGCGAGTACAATTCTCAACCACCAATTTCATCAAATGACACAAACATCAAACCCAATACTTCGAGGTGACGCGTTTGCATGTAACCCATGTCTGTGGTAATTAATACGTAATTGAGGGTTTAATTACGTACAACGAACATTCATGGAACGTCATTTAAGTGACCTTTATTATTTTTTTTCATTATTTTTTTTTAAATTTCAATTTTTTTAACATATATATATATATATATATATATATATAATATATATATATATATATATATATATATATATACTTGGTTTTCAGGTTTTGTATTTTTTCGTTTTTATTTTTTTATTTTTATTTTCGTTTTTTTTTTATTTTTTTGCATGTCTTTACTACATATTTGGAGATACTAGTGTTTTTGTTTATTTTTGCTTTTATTTTTTGTCTTATTTTTTGATATTTTTAAATTAAATATCGGTTCGAGTTTTTAATGTTTAACAAATATAAAAGTATTAAATAATAAAAATATTAATGATTATAATATTCTTCGTTCATACTATTTTTGAATTATACTATTTTTGTATCAAAATATTTTGAATCAAATTATTTTGAATTATAGTATTTTGGACGATATCATTTTTGAATCATATGATTTTGTATCAACAATATATTCAATTAAATAAAGTGTTTGTTTAAAACAAATTTTGGATCATTAGATATTTTGAAACATTTAATTTTGAATCATAAAAAATATAAATAATAATAACAAATGTTTGAATGAAAATATTTTTAGAACATAATAAATTAAGAATCATAAACATGTTGAATAATAATTTTTTTGAATCATATTATTTTGGATCATATTATGTTCTAAGTTTTTTTTTAAACTTATAATCTTTTAAATTAGAGTTTGATATCTAAACAACCTTTTATATATATATATATATATATATATATATATATATATATATATATATATATAATCCTTTAAAAAGATTTTTAATTTGAAGAACGAAAATTTCAACGTCTTATTTTTTATAAGAATTTCAAATCATTTAAACAAAATGTTTGTATCCTTAACAATATACTTTTAAAGAAATTACTTTTATAAACTCACTAAAATAGTATTACCAAGAACTCTATCATTTGCTTTTTGAATTTTGATAAAAAAACTTCGGTTATATTTTATAAAAGTAATATTTCTTAAATTTAAGAAAATAAACACCTCAAAAACTTATTTAAAAAAAAAATCTATTTAGAAAGTCAGTAGTATAATTAGTAGAAGTATCCCTTAAATTTTCATGATTTTTGGAGAATTTGTTTTCTGAGTTTTTTTTATAAAAAATAAAAAAAAATATATATTTTTTCAAAATTTCATGATTATGCTCATTTTATAGAGAATTAAATTTAAAGAACTTTGATTTTTTCAGAATTCTTTTTCAAAGAAAAAAAAGTTATGGCTAAAAAACAAAGTGCGTGGAAAAAAAGGGCCTAGCCAATGGCAGGAGACAAGCGGCAGAGTGAGAAAAAGAGGGGGGGGGGGGGTGATTGATGTACACATGTTTTTCCTTTTCCTTTTTTTGCCTATTTAACACTCGAAACAATTAACCTTTATCAGAAATACCAAAATCTCGCACATAATTACAAAAATTGTTAGATTAGGTGTCTAAGTCCATAACTATAATTGATATATACTTGAATTGATAGTAACACATACCTTTTGTGTTGCCCTCAAACCTAGCAATTAGATATGATGGCTTTCAGAGAGAGAGAGAGAGAGAGAGAGAGAGAGAGAGAGAGAGAGAGAGAGAGAGAGAGAGAGGTTAATTTATTTGATTAATAAGTTGAAATAAGAAGCTTATTAATACATTATGAACATAACATATTAATTAGAAAAGTTATTATTTAATTTATAATTGATCATAAATTAATTAGAATTAATTTTGGGATTAATAGAATTAATTAAAAGTGCAGAGTCTGAAGTGTAATTATTCAATAGTTGAGCAAAAGGTTCCAGAACATTCAATCTTAAGGGTTGGATGGTTTGTGGGGATATTCTAGGGTTTCTAGAATATCCCATGTGGATAAATAGGAAGCTTGATAATTACACAATTTGAATTATATTATTTAATTTAAATTAGGGTTATCCAGGGTTTCCTTGTACCACTATATAAAGGACCCCTAGCCCTTAAAATTTCGGCCACTCATCATTTGACAAGGGATAATCAAAATTCATACCTCCCCTATCCTCCTTCAAGTGATATTCTTGCTAGCTTGGGTGTGATTCCATTAGAATCACGACATTTGTGGTGCTAGCTTCCAAGAGATCTACAAGTGAAGGATCATTGTTATTTACTACAATAACAATAAGATATGTAATTCTAAATCTTCTTTTGATATTTTCAAAAATAGCCTATACCATGTGGAGTTTCTTATTTGATGTTCTTAGTTATAGCCTTATAGGTTCAATAGAGATAACATAGATCCTTAGATTGAATGTGAACTTAAGGGTTTTAAGTTTATTTGTTTTACCTAAAACCTATCAGTGGTATCAATGCGTTTGGTTTGTTTTCAATTGAATAACTATAATGAAGGGATTATCTCTTTGAAGTCGGAAATCGTCCATGCGATGACATTCTTTTGTTCTTTCAACACCTTTACTAAGCTCTCCTTTTCTTTAGGTTTCAAATCTGATGCTATGATCACCGACTTCTGTTCATTATTTTCTAGGAAAGCGTATTCCAAATGATCGGGTAAGGGCTTCAAATATGATTTTTGGCTTTGTTCAATGGCCACAACGTGGGCTTCTGATTGCCATGTCGTTGGGATTCGTTTTACCCCGTTATATAGCGATTTTATTGACTACTATGTTGTGGCTATTGATTGGCCACACCCTGGGGCTTCTTCTGAATGCCTTTTCTTCTCTTCATAATCACTTTAGTCTAGTAGCGTCTCCAGTTCTTCGATGTCATGTTCGACATCAAAATCATCCCACTTCAGTGTTATGTATCCTTGTAAGTCATTCTCTTTCCATTCTCGCATTTCTTTCTCCATAAATGAATCAAACATATCTACTGAAAAGACCATGTCATCACAAATCTTTGAATGGTTCATTGCTTGATCAACACCAAATGTAATTGCATCATCTCCTACCCGAAGTGTCAGCTTTGATTATCTAATGTCCATTAGAGTCTACACGGTGCTAAGAAATGGTCTCCCAAGAATAAAAAGGACTTTATTGTCCTCTTCCATGTCAAGTACTACAAAATCTGCAAGAAACACAAACTTGTCAATTTTAACCAATAGATATTCACATATACCTCTCGGGAATGTCACTGTCTTATTGGCTAGATGAATGACCATGCAGATTGGTCTCGGCTCTGGGAGATTCAACTTCTTGTAGAATGAATAAGGCATTAAATTCAAACTATCTCCCAAATCGGCAAGAGCATGACTCATTGCTAGATTCCCGAATTGACAAGGAAGTGTCAAGCTTCCCGGATCTCCCATCTTCTTTGGCAACTTGTTTAGCATAGTGGCTATGCAATTCTCATTCAAGATTACATTTGAAGCCTCCTCCTTCTTCTTTCGGTTTGTGCGAAGGTCTTTCAAGAACTTAGCATATTTTGGCATTTGTGCGACGACTACAATAAATGGGATATTGATTTGCAGAGCCTTGATGTATTCCATAAACTTCTTGTAATCCTCAGCTTGTTTGCTTGCTTAGCCTAGCTTGAATACAGTTGAGGTGGTTGATATGCCTTGGCTGGAGACCCATTTTTTCTCCTCAGCAGACGGCCATGCCGTGGGCCCGTGGTTGCCATGCCGTGGCTGTTTGGCAGTTGCTTTTTATTTGTTGTTTTTCTCTTCCGGATTCTGCACATTAGATGAGCTTTCATTAACCAAATGAATTAGACGAGTAATTATTTTACCACTTCTGGTTGTCACGACTTTGATGTGATATTTCAGGTTCGATTCCGTGTTGCTTGGAAGTATTCCTGGAAGACGTTCGTTGAATTTCCTTGAAAGTTGCCCAATTTGTTGCTTGATGTTATGGATCGAGGCTTTCTAATTTTGATGGATGACATCAGTATCATCATGCCTTTTTTCAGATGCAGTTGAAAAGCGGGAAAGCATTGCTTCAAAGTCGAACTTCTTTTCGGGAGCCGGTTTCTACTTTTGATAAAAACTGTGGCCTTGTCGCTTATATTTCTCCTCTTTCGCCTTCTTGTACTCATCATATGGCAACCATTCCTTCTTGGGTTTCCTCCAATCTTCATTGTACTTATCACTACTCGAATAACAAGCTTGAACCTTCTGGTTTCCATTCTCGTTGAGGTCACAATCCTTGTTTAAGTGTCACCCGCTACAATTATCACACCCAACACGAATTTCATGGATGGATTGATCCATCTTTCTCATTCTACGGTTCATGGAATCTAGCTTTTCCATTACCGCAGCCAAGTCTTTAGAAGCTGCATTTCCATTTTTGTATCCTCTTGTTGTGTCTTCTCGAGGGTTATGGTATTCCCTTGAGTGTTTGGAAAACTCCTTAAATAGCTCCTTGCTTGTTGCCAGAGCCTTCTTTGGTAGTGGTCCTTGAGAGTCAAGGAGTTGTTGAGTGGTCACGTTTACCCTGTCATAAAATATTGATACTTCTTGCTACACATTGAGGTCATGTTGTGGGCAATTTTTAAGCAACCCCTTATACCTTTCCCATACTTCATACAAGGCTTCTCCATCTTGTTACTCGAAGTTGGCGATGTTCTTCTTTAATTTTACAACCTTTTATGGTGGGCGGAATAGTTGGATGAACTCTTCACAAAGTTTTGCCTATGTGGTGATGGCGCCAGGTGGATGTTCTTTAGGCCAATCTTTTTTCGCTCCTCTAAAAGTCACCGGAATCATACACAACAACACCGTTTCGCGTGTAACATTAGGATATCTTTTAGCATAGCTAGAATGTGCCCCTTAAGCTCGAAGTTGGTGACAGTTGGAATTTCGGCTTACACAAGACCGTGCCCGGTGTTATCACTTGTGACATCCCCTAATTTCTCGGCCAGAAAAGACCGATTTAATTTATGCTTTTTAAAATAAAGTCAGAGAAATCCTTTTAAAAGATGTTGCGGAATTGGTCCCCAAAACAAAACATGATAAAAGTTTATCAAAACCTTTCTTTAAGAAATATATATTTTCATTTTATATCAAAACCTCGGGATGTCATGTTCCGATACAGATCAAAAGCATAAACAAGACATTATAAGCCTTACAACAGTTATTTACAACTACTGGCCTATAATCCAAAAATCTCTCATCGTCATCCGACTATGCTCGGGGTCCACTACCTGTAATATAAAAAGCTGAGTGGGTCAGGCTTGGGAGCCTGGTGAGCATATAGGGTTTTCAACCCACAATAATAATAAACTTATTAAATTCATCAATCAACAATAACCCTGATTACCCATTCCCGTTATCCTCACTTTACGTCCCTAAACACCTATCACAAGGGACCTAGCCTAAGGATTATCATCGGCGTGGACACTACTGCTAAGGGGACTCCTCAGCCGTACATGTCCTAAAGGCAACCATGAGGGGGATGGAGTACGCCAATGAACATATAGTTCACCAACACCTACAAGTTGCGAACCTGCTAGTGTTCCACTGGACTGTCTAGAAAGGTCCGTGGTCGTCATCTATACTCCGCTAGACGACTACAACAACAACAACAACAACTTCGAGGCCTCTCACCATTTTAACATACATCGACTATTTTGTCTACCCATGTTTTACCCAACATATTTGTAGATAAAATACATATACAGTTTAAAACATGTATAAAACATCTATTCAATAGTCACCTCAAATAAACAATTAATATAATTACACATAGCACGTATTTTAAAGAAAATACTTCATATCTACGTGTAAGGTGAAAGTGACTACACACTCACTTGATTTAATGATAATTGGGAAGCACTTCGTTTCCTAAAACGATCATTTCTAATAAAACCGGGAGTTTTATTGAGAAACCGGGCTCTGCGAGGGTTGGGCTTCAAAACCGAAAAGATAAATTTTTCTGGGTCTTCGGGCACTTCGGAACTTATTTTGGGTGTTTGGTATAATACCGGGGCTTTGGGGGAAGTTGGAATGGAAGAAATATGGGTTAAGGGGTGTAAAATGACACTTTTTCAAAATATACCCGAGAGGTCTCGCACCCTTCTATTTATAGGGGCGAGACTTCGGATCCGAGGGCTGAGAAGTGAACAGGTGTCAGCAGATGCGAGGGACAGGTGGCGCGCACATGCGAGGCTCCAGGTGTTGGCTTCTAATTGGACCGAGGTCTAGGGTCCGAGGAGTGGAAGGTGGCGCGCCTGCGAAGCTCGGACACCTGGTGCGCCACGCGTCGGATGCGAGGTGAGGCGGCTTCGGATGCGAGGAGTCACCGGGCACGCGTCCTGCTTCGGTTGGGCCTCCCTTCGGTCGTATCAGCAACGAGCACGTGGCATGCATGCGAGAATCCGGGTGACGTGGCCGAAGTCTGTCCATGCGAAATTCCTCGGATTTCGTGTTTTTCTCGAATTTTGAGCCAAAACTTCTAAAACCCATAACTTTCGCATACGGGCTCCGTTTTTGACGTTCTTTATATGCACACGTAGGTAAAATTACGCGCTACAACTTTCGTTTAGACTTCATCGGCTAATTTTGAATTTAATTTTAATATTATTATTTTTAACAGACCGGGACAGGAAATCCGTTAAAAATTCATAACTTCTTCATCCGACGTCCGTTTTCGTCTGTCTTTTTACCGTTGTACTACTATTGACGATACCTTCGATTCTTGTTTAGGTTGTGTTGGCTAAATATCACTCGATCTAAAATTCGAGTTTTTAGCTGTCTACTGCTAAGGTGAAACTTAGAAAAATCATAACTTGCTCATACGAAGTCAGATTTGGGCGTTCTTTTTATGCATACTCTCGGTTTAACGAACACTACGAATTTCATTTAGATCACTAAGGCTAAAAAGTAGTTTATCAAAAACTCACTTTTTACGTCATTCGGCACCGTGCCGGTTTTGTCGCGAAACTTCGACAGATTATAACTTCTTCGTTATAACTCGGATTTCGGTATTCTTTATATATCCGTAATCCTTGTCACGACCACTACAACTTTCTTAATATATATAGGCTTTATCTACTATTTATTTTCGACGCTCATTTTTATTCTTAATTAATTAAATCCTAATAATTAAGCATAAAACACATAATTCACATAATATTCACATAATTCCTTTTCATTTCTTCAAAATGAGTTACAAAGGTTAACCTAGACTATTACGTCAATATTAATGTCTACCCTAGAAACACGGGCGTTACATCACTCATCAGTTTCTTGTAATCCTCCATGGTCATATCTTCTCTATTGATCATCTCTTCCACCTGCTTTTGATTTCATCTTCTTAATCGTCTTTGGTTTCTATTTGTGGCTCGTACCCAATTCCTTTCTTGTCGGGAGTCTTTTCAAAGTTTTCGAACTCGTCGTTTTGAAATGTGCTACTCGATTCACCAACCTTTTTATCATTCTTTTTATGGAATGCAGATTCGAGGCCTTCTAGTGGTGACACTATTGGTAATCTTGATCGTTAGGCCATATATTACAAATACAAAACATAAAATAAACACATAAACGAATAAAAATAAATAAACGGAAAACTGTTTGCATAGTGGCCATGACATGGACAGTCGAGTCCACGGTGTGGAGAACTGGAAAACAAAAAAAAAATTCGAAAAACAAACAGTAAACTAACTTTCTATGCAATAAATTCCACACGAAGGATCGATAACAAATTTTAGAATAAAATTACTAATAATGAAACCGTTCCCCGGCAACGACGCTAAAAACTTGATACCCAGTTTATATACTAGTTTTAATTTATAAACCAAACAATCTAAGCTAGCTAAATATGATAGGCAATGTATCTAATCGAACGGTAGTATAATAGGAGATTAGGGTGTCGAACACAATGGGAAAGGGAATGATTAATAGCTAATTCTCTACTAAAAGTTAACTAATTGAAAAGTAAATAATAAGGGGTTTTTCTCTGGTTTTGCAAGTCCAGATAATATAAATTAAGGTTTAAAGCAAGATATTAAAGAAACCCTGTATTTAGATATGATTCACTTTACTCATATGGTTGATGTCTTGGAAAGTGCAATGAATCAAGTTGTTGTTGCTTACCGATTCCTAAGATGATTAGAATTTATGATCAAAAGACTAATCCTTTAATAAAACAAGTTCATTCATTCATTAATCAGGTGGACAAGCAAGCAGGTATACTCGTATTAAGTTCGAATTGTGCTAGAATTCAACTAAGGATTGATATTAATGGATAATAACATCAATTAAATAGATGATTGATCATCATATATTAGATTCCACATTAATTTACCCACTTTTCTATTGAACCCTAAGTTTATGATCAAAACACTAGTCTTATAACTTTGATGATCACAAATTCGTAAGATACGGGCTTAGGAAAACATAATGATCATCTAATTCCTATAAAACTTAGCAATAAACACAAAAAAGTAGTTATCATTAACACAAAATGGTCTTTAACAAGCTAACATAACAAATAATCAACTAGCAACAATCCAAGATCCAAGCAATCAACACATAGTCATAAAGATCCTCTACTCTAAACAGAAGTTAGGGCTTTTAGCCCATAACTAATGGAAACAAACAATAAAAAACGAAGTTCACCTTGAAAAGCATGATGAAAAATAGAGTAAACAAAGGTTTAAAAGTCACGTTGCCTTAAAATCTCTTAAAAAATAAACTTCAAGTGAAATCAGTTCGCTCTTAATCTTCTAGCACATCTCTGGTCTTCAAAATTTGAGAATAACTTGAAGCATAAGGTAGGGTTGAAGGCAGAATCGCAATATATATAGTTTCCAAAAACTGGCTCCCACGCCATGGCTAAAAGGCTCCACGACGTGGAGATCTTTAACAACACGTATTCCCCAAGTTGGCTTCTCTGATCGTGAATCTTCTCTTCACCACGGTGTGGCTAATGACCTGCATGTCGCGGGATTTAGAATTATTGAGTTCTTTTTACTTTGATTGACTTGATCCATATTTCCCGCTTACACTCCACATTTTGCTTCCTTTTAATCCCGAGCATGTCTTCGATGCTACAAAACCGATTTTAAACATATTGAGCACCTTTTGTCCTAAAATAAGTGCAATTGTAGCTAAAAATATTAAGATAAAGTAGAAAGTATATGAATAAATATAAAAATATTACTTGTAAACTTTTGAACATCTACAAAAATTATACGGTTTTAACAAGTGTTGGTTAAATTCATACTTCAACCATACTTGGACTAAATCACATTCCTCGTAGCTTCCTATAATTTTGGCTTAATGGGCCTTCCATAGCTTCCGATAGTTGATAGACTCCAATTTCAATCTATATGTGACTCATTTTCCATGTGACATGGAGTCAACAAGGTCCATGACGTCTTCTGTTAGATCTATATGCAAGAGGTAGAGGGATGCCATTTTTCTTAAAAGGTTTTCACCTCTAATTAAGTGTTAGTGTTTTTCTTTAGGCTCATTGATTCTTGAGTCTTATCAAGATCAATGTGGCTCCCACTAGTTCTTATGGATATCAGCTCTCTCTTTCGAAAGACTACTCTTAGAGCACATAATATTTTGTTCTCAGAGAGTTTCCAAAAACATAGTTAGCGTGTCCAACGAAATAACCTATCTTATAGAGCGTTTGGTAAAAACTTTCTTAGTTTGTATAAGACCAAGGACTCTTGTAACACTTATTCAAGGTAAAATCCATGAACATTTTCTCTATCCAGCTATATTGCTTATGAAAATACTTTGGTTTGAGTCGAGTTGTGAAATACTTTCATAATTCCATTAGATGATTTGTAACGCCCGGTTCCTGGTATGTATTTAATTCATAATTTATTCATTTTAGTACCGAAACTCAACGAGTTGGAGGCCCAAAACTCGTCGAGTAGAGATGGATTTGGGACGCGGTTTATGAAGTCTACTCGACGAGTTGAGGAGCCTCAACTCGACAAGTAGGAGTGGCAGAATGAAACCCTAATTTGAAGGGTTTTGCACCCTATTTAAACACCTTAACCTCCAAAGGATGGCCTCATTTACAACCTCTATCGTCCCAAACCCTAGCCACTAAGCCCTAATACACTTTTGAGAGTTTTGAGCCATTCTTGGTGCATTCTTTGAGGTTTTGAAGAAGAAGATACTTGAAGAAGGACCAAGGAAGTGTTGGAGAAGAGTTGATCCAGAAGTCTAGCTTCATTTTTGGTTCATCAATGGTATAAAGCTCCTATCTTGTCTATAACATGCTTAGATCTAGTTTTAGGGCATTTTCTCCATATTTTGGTCCAGGAATGTTAGTTGTTGGGACTTGGATGTCCCAAGCGAATACCCTTTCAGATCTAGGGTCTAGAAGGGCTTTCATGGCATAAAGGTGCAAACTTTATGGTCATTGAAGCCACATGCAAGATTTAGGATGCCATTTTGGCCTTTTAAGCTCCAAAAGGCCATGCATGGAGAGAAAGTCAGAGACTTTACGTGTTCATCTAGTCTCTAAGGTCCAGATCTCTGTTTGTACACACTATCTTGTGGTATTGATGGCTTTTGGATCAAGATCCAGATCTTTTACAGTTAGGGTTGGAACTAAATATCTTAAGGAAGGGTATAAACGGGTAGAGTTGGAAACTTTACCCTTCTAAGGACATTTCCAGTCTATACATGCAGTATGGAACTTAGATTTGAAGGATGGGGGGGGGGCTTAATCCATTAAGAAAGCTTAACAGACTGAAGAACTCGACGAGTTCATGGAGGAACTCGACGAGTTGGGTCGGGGTGTCCCGATTCTGTGGATAGGAGAAACTCGATGAGTTTGTGAAAGAACTGGAAGAGTTGGATCGTGATTTTAGGGTTTATGATTTATAGAACTCAGCGAGTTGATGGACTAACTCGGCGAGTTGAGTCAACATGTAGTTGCAGCCTCGTGAGGCTAGGTATCCGACACATGATTTGGAGTTGGGGGCTGTGGTTTTCGCCCTCATGATTTGGCAACATTATCTCTATGGGGTCCGATTTACCGTCTACATGAATCATAAGAGTTTGATATATGTTATGGATCATTCGAATCTGAACATGAGGCAGTGTAAATGGCATGATGTGGTCAAGGATTATGATTGTGAGATTCTTTATCACCTGGGAAAGGCCAAAGTGGTTGCCGATGCTTTGATTCGCAAGGCGGTGGGTACTCCTACCTAAAAGAACTGTTTGAGGGTGACCATCTACTCCTCAGTTCAAGATTTGATCAGGGGGGTTCAAGCCGAGGGAGTCAAGATGGAAAATTAGAAGAAAGAGAGGATCAAAGGTGAGATTGACAGAATTTCAACCGATAGTCGCAGACATTTAACCTGGTGTGGTTGGGTTTGGGTCCCATTTTTTGGTGAGGTCCAACAGATAGTATTGGAGGAGGCTCGTAAGTCCATGTGCTCGATTCACTTTGGAGCCACAAAGATGTATAGGGACTTGAGACTTAGTTATTGGTGGCCATGCCTGAAGCGGGAGATTGTATGGTACATGGAGAGATGCTTGACATGTCGAATGGTTAAGGCTGAGCACAAGTGGCTGCATGGAAAGTTGCAACCCTTAAAGGTTCCCATGTGGAAATGGGAACATATCACTATGAATTTCTTCACCAAGTTTTCGAGTTTGACCAAGCGATTTGATGCGATTTGGGTTATCGTTGACCAGTTGACCAAGAGTGTCTAATTTCTTGCCATTCGAGAGAGTTCTTTGACTGAGAAGTTGGCTGACGTGTATTTATGTGAGATTGTCGCTCGCTAAGCTGTACCGGTCTCTATTGTATCTGATCGCGATGTACGGTTTACTTCCCGGTTTTGGCTGAATTTTCATGATGAGTTGGGTACAAGAAAACATTTCAGCACTGCTTATCACCCTCAAACTTATGGACAAAGTGATCAGACCATTCAGACACTCGATGATATGTTGCGGGCTTGCATCATCGATTTTGGTTGGAGTTGGGACTCCTACCATCCTCTAGCTGAGTTTTATTACAATAAAAACTATCATTCTAGTATTGGTGCACCACCTTTCGAGCTTCTCTACGGGAGGAAATTTCATACACTAGTATGTTGGGGAGTGGTCAGCCACGGGGTCATGGGGAAGACTGGGGTAGTTCTCCAGATGACAGAGCTCATCCAATAGATCAAGCAGAGATTATAGACGACTAGAGCCGGCATAAGAGTTATGCCGATAGATGACCATCCGAGTTAGAGTTCCAGGTTAGGGATATGGTTTTACTAAAGGTATCACCATGGAAGGGTGTTATACTCTTTAATAGGAGGGGCAAGTTGGGTCCCAAATTTATTGGACCTTCCCGAGTAGTGGCCAGGGTAGGTAATTTAGCATATCGATTGGATCTGCCTAAGGAGCTTAGTCAGATTCACAACACCTTCCATATTTGTCAGCTTCAGAAGTGTGTGGTTGATAATTCAGTGGTGGTTCCCATGACGAAATTTCAAGTTGATGAGCGCCTGAATTATATGGAGAGCCTAGTGGCTATTCTGGATAAGAAGACAAAGGCCTTGCACAACAAGGTTCTACCTTTGGTCAAGGTTCAGTGGCAGCATAGGAGGGGTTCCGAGTGGAAGTAGGAACCCGAGGGAGAAATGTGTGAGCACTACCCAAAATTATTTGCAGCATCAGAATTAGAGGACAAAGTTTAATTCAACTGGGGGAGAGTTTTAACACCCGATCCTTGCAGGTAAATTCCTTCCCCTTGTTTATAAGTTTTAATTTTGAGTTTTGATATACGCAGGACATATATAGCCTTCTACACGTTGCGTAGAGGGAAACTTGGAGTGAGGTGTAAATAATCTATGCTGGGCGTAGATCCGAGTACGCATGGCATACTTGCTCAGAGCCCAAACCCTAATTTCAGGGTTTTGAGCCCTATTTATGGCCTCTAACTTTCTTCAGGAATTCTATTATCAGCCTACACTCCCTTTAAGCAGCTACCTCGAAACCCTAATCTCCATTTGAAAATTTTGAGCTTTTTAAGTGTTTTGTGTTCATCTGTCAGGAAGGATTCCATTGGAGAGCACTTGGGAAGCTTCAAGCCTTGTAGATATGGAACTTGCATCTCATAAACATTCTCCAGGAGGTATAAAGTTCAGAACTTGATGAACTTTTTGCTAGATCTTCTTATTCCTTAGGTTTATGTCCTTTTTGTCCCATATTCTTGGTCTAATTGGGCATGAGGTACTCCACGCCTTATGAATGTTTTGCTAGATCTTGTTATTCCTTAGGTGTTATGGATTAATTATTCTGATTTTAGGCTCACCACTTAAAAGAACAAGTTGACTCTTGATCTTTAAAAATAGTAGTGAGGCCTCGATATAGATGATCAATCAAATCTTCTTTAGGTTTTAGTCTACTTCAAATACTTTGGTCATTTGTATTTTTGTTATTCCTTTTCGCGATAATCATTTTAGTCTATTAGAATACGTCATAAAAAGGTCGTACCTTTTATCCTTAGCATTTGATGTTGTGATTATGTATACCAACTTTGAACATCTTCTTTGCCTACAGACAATTGGCTTTTTTCTTCTTGACATTTCTTTCATGATAGCTAACCATATGAGCATTTGAAGCTTTGAGTTCTATGCTTAGCCATGTTAGTCCTAAAAGGTTCTCAACATTCTATGCAACTCCATAATGGATCTTTCCAAGTTGTTTATGCCTAGTTAGAATCTAATTTACAATGGGTAGAATTATGTGTTTCTTCAATCTTATCAATGTACTTAGTTCTTTGAAGCTTGGAGATTCTTTGCTTTGCCATGTTAATTCCAAAGGTGCTCAACACACAATGTACTTCCATAATGGATCTTTCCAAATTGCTCATATCATAATCCCATGATAATATGCACTAGCTGGCTTGTTGGTTATGTTACCGTAGTTATCTACCAACACGATGGAATTCCATATCGCTTCAATATGTATACTTAACATTTGCTAAGGTGAATATTTCCAAGTTTCTTATATAGAATCAGAATCACCTGATTTTATGAACAGGTTAGCCATTGGTTATGTTTCCATAGTAAACTCCTGACTTGATGGAATTCCATGTAGCATCAATGATATTGATGTACTAAGTGTATTTAATACTTTCTCCTTTCTATAGCTAAAACTAGGATCTTTCTTTTGTTTAAGAGAGCTATTCTCAAACCACGAACAAGATTTACTAGTCCTTCTAGCTTATCCTTTGAGAAGATCTTATAGCAGATATTTTTAGTGGATACTTTTAAGATATCATTCAATTAAAGATTATAACTAGTTTGTTTTATTGATCCTTAATGAATAATTACCCAATTATTAAATTATTTCAAACAAGGCTAGGATCCATATTTCACCCCATGATATGAATTGGATTAGTCGAAAATCACACCAAGAAGATATTTAGGTAGAAAAACAATTCTCAATGTTAATCTCTATGAGATTCCTAGATCTTTAGAGATTTATTGACACTATGTCGTTAGCATGTTAATATCATATTATGCTTATCTACCACTCATGATTGTATGCCGAGGATCATGAATCCAAATGGTGAATCGACCATGCGAAGCTACATGATATTCGGCTCAAGTAACGCTTGAGAATTGTGATTACCATATACCTTTTTCCGATATAAATTTATTATTTGACTTGCGGATAAGCCACACGCACATAATGCCAAAAAATATATACTACAAGAAGTAGTTTCCATGGGAAGAATAAGATTCCCTTTTTTATAAAATGGGATTTTGTTTTAATACTTATAATGTTAATACTTTTAACAAGCCAAGTGTCCTATCAAAACCTTTTTGTAACTCTACTCACAAAACACAAGATGATAGTGAGGGCGGCGAAAAATGCTACTTAAAGGCGACCTCATTAGGAATCGAAGAGACCTCTATAAACCTTAGCATTTAGAGTAGGTGAGCCTAGTCATGGTGAGACTGAGAATGCTTTTAAGCATGCGAGAATGCAATGTTTATATATTAATCAATTTAGAACCATTCAAAAACATAGAAACATAGAACCATTTTATAATATGGTACAAAAACATGTTCATTGCCATTAAACGTATGAATGAAATATTGTGACCAGTTACGAAAATAGGTGTTTTTGATAACATACTATTTAGGATAAATAGTCTTGATGAAATTCGTAGTAATTGTAAAAGACAGAGCATACATATAAAGAACACCTAAATCTGACTTCATATGAGGAAATTATGATATTTAGAAGTTGCAGCGCAGTAGTGTGCAACACATAAATTGAAATTGAAATCAGTTGATTCTTAGGCGAAACAGTCTAAACAAGAGTTAAAGATCTCGTAGATACAGTTCTGTCGATATAAAGACAGTCGAGAGTAGATGTAGTATGAAAGGGTTAAGATTTTTAATCATACTTTAACAATCTAAGCTTGTTAAAAATATAACATTAAAAATAAAGTGAGAATTATCTGATGGAGTCTAAATGAAAGTTATAGTACTCGTCGATAGCTACTTGTGAATATAAATAATGTAAAAAATGGAGCTTGTATGAGGTTGATATGATCTTTTGAAAAATCTAGAATTTGCGTGCGCGCAAGGCTGCTAGAAGGCACCTGATAAGGGTGACGTGGCACCACATGGTGCTGAAACATGAAAAAGTACGACAGGGGCCAGCAACGCCGCCGACAAAGGGCGCAACGCACTCCCGACCATGCACGCGGCGTGCCACCTAAATTCCACCTATAAATACCTCTTGAGTCTCATTCACTTCTCACACCATTTCCATACACCTCCCTATCTCTCTAGTTTGACTTTTGGAGTAATTTCGAGGTTATGAACAAAATGCTTTTTAGCAAGGCTCTTGGATAACAGATAGTTGGACAACAAGAAATGCCCGGTATCGTGGTCCTGCCCGCGACTTTTTGGGTTTTTGCTAGAAATATGTTTAAGTTAAGCTATTCTTACTACGTCCTTAGGGCAACTTAGAATTATGTTTATAGCCATTGTTACGAACCTATAAGTACCAGATTAGTCATTAATTCTAGTTAAATATTCTGATTGGTCTACTTACAAGAGAGTTGTCTAAAATGGTTACGTTGGCTTGTTGCTGGATTTCAGAAAAGCTATATGCCGAAATGGTCCTGCCTCCTAACTGTCCTTCCTGGCTGATCCTTATTTGATAGCCATGAAATTATATTTGGAATTAGTAAAACATCCGTCTTTTACCATATTCCCATAGGAATTAATAGGTAATAATGTTATAGGTTAATACCGGTCAGATGCGTTTCCTGGATCATCAGAAGGATAGTTGTTATATCGTCTGAGTAATTGTCTAGGTGAGTTTCCTCACTATATTGTATACTCCAATATGTATCCTTTGTTTGTTAGGATATAGTTGCCCTGTTGTATGCAAATAGGCAATTAGTCTAGTTTTGTTAGTTGCTTGTAGTGTTAGATTGTTTGTGTGTTGTTTGTGTGATATATGTATGTTGATGTATTATAAGTGAGCTGAGGGTAGACCAACCTCATGATGAAGGCTAATAGACTTTAGTGGACCGCCTTTACCCCGAAAGCCAAAGTAGCGGACCAGATTTATGTTGAAGGAAAAAAGGGCGGACCAAATTTACGCTGAAGGCCAAGCGGCAGACCAACTATATGTTGAAGGCCATTATGTGTATGCATTGTATATGTAGTGTGATACATGGTGTTTTGGAGAACTCAATAAGCTTTATGGTTACCCAATTGATATTTAATGTTTTAGGGTACTCCTTCGGATAATAAGAAGGGTAAGGCTCGACTTTACGCGCGCACCAACTATCATGTTCCGCATATACTCTGATTTAAATAAATGACTTTAGAATGTAAAACATTGGTTTTTGTTATGAATAAATAAACCATAAAATGAAATTCTATCTTATAAAAATGAAAAAAATTTGGGTTAAAAGTCAAGACGTTACAAATATGATAATAAGAATTGTTAAAATGTAAAAATAAACTTAGCACACAATAGAAATAACTAAGAAATAAAAATAAAATTAAAAATACACTCAAAATAAAATATTTTTGGATTTTTAATTTTTCAAAAAAAAATATAAAAACAGAATTAAACATATTTTTTGGATTTTTTTAAATTTTATGATTTTTGTTTGATTTTTTTAATCCCCCCCTTAAATTTGTGCATAGAATAAAAATATGAACAAATTTAACAAAAACAAAAATAATAACTAAATTTAAAACTTTTTGGGATCAAAGTTGTCAAGCAATTTAATATCGTTTATCAGCACACACCTACATGTTTAACTTTGGTCAATCACCAATATTGTGGTCCACTTAAACACAAAGGATATTGACAAGTTGGACATATTATAAATGATAAGACATTGCAACTATATTCCTAAATAGACCATTTTGCTGACGACGACCAAAGATATTGTTGTCCACTTAAATTCAGCAGCGAGATCTATAATCAACCTTTAGTCAGGAACCAATTCAATTTTAAGCTCACTAGAACGTGTTCCCCAGTTCACGACATACCCTAGCAATCAAGGAATTTCAAAGAGCTCTTTACTTTAGGTGAGTGCTCAATTATTTGAGAGAGAAGATAAATATAGAGATGCATATGTTGTATCCCAGGTCGGATCTCTTCCAATCACGCAGAGGGACAACATATGACTAATGTAAAGAGAGGGATAGAGAAATAAAAGGTTTCATATGTTGTGTCCCAGGTCGGATCTTCCGATCACGCAAAGGGGACATCATATGACTGACATAGATAGATAGAGAGAAGCATAGATAGAGATGTATAGAAATAGAGGTGCATATGTTGCATCCCAGGTCGGATCTTCCAATCACGCAAAAGGGGCAATATATGACTAACAGAGAGGATAAGAAAGAAAAACAATTTCACACTGACATACTTTATCAGAACCCCCCGGTCACCCTATCAGCACCAAAATTAAGGACATAAGTCCATACGTCGAAGAAGTGTTGAGCCACAGTTCTAGATGATAAGTAACTTTAATGTATCTCGTAGGCTTCGTTGTTTATCTCACTGCTCAATCTATCAAAGCATCGTATGGTCAGTCCAAATGTAACTATCTATGTCCAGATGAGTTAACATTGTCAAGTCCTTTCATTATCAACTATGTCTAGTCTTTTTGAATCCTTCGTTCCTACCAGCACATTGAACAGAGAGTCTAAACAATTTAGTTTCAGTGCATTACACGAATTTCATATTGCTCTTTAGCACTAAACTTCATATCACTTCCCAAGAATACTTACGAAAGAAAACATATATTTGTATTTTTGATTTTATAATTTTATAATTTTTGATTTTATAATTTTTTTTGTATTTTTGATTTTATAATTTTTTTTTGTATTTTTGATTTCTCTCCCTTAATTTGTGCATGGGGAAGAAAGGAAATAAAATAAATGCACAAATTTAAAAAACTTGTCTTCAAAATGAATCATTTTAAGAAAAACTCAGAAGTATAGAGAAGAAAACTCAAACCGTAATTCAAAAATTGAAGATGCATCCAAATGATCTGAGAACAACATGCAGATGCAGCAACATGTTCGGCCTCAGCTGTGTTTCAATTCCGGAACGAAGTTAAGATATTCAATATTCATCATGCCATTAAATGTGATCCCCATTTGTGATCCTTTCTTTCTTCCTTCCCGCAAAGGATACATACTCTTAATGAAGATCCTGAATGTCATACATATGAGAGATGTCTCCTATCATGTGCCTTGAACAACCGCTATCAACAAACCAAAGTCTGATGATATTCCTCCGTAGCTGCTCCAGCACATAGTGTGGGATTAGTTGCTTTTTGGAACCCAATCCATTTTGAAGCTGGGTCTACCATCACTATCAACACAAGATACTCTTTCCCATGACATATCCTGTTTATCAGATAAGAAACATGAAGAAGTTACAAGAATTTTGGACGAGTTAGAAATTTGACCCTTGGGAACCCATTGGTAATTAGGTTTAGGCTTGTTAATGTTTAACCTAATGGGTGCTTCAACACTTGATTTTGAACTTGAACTACCTTTTGGTTTAGATTTGAATCTCAAGTGTGAGCTAGAAGATGATCCTTGAGATGAATTCAACCTTACCGATTTCGGTTTGGCTAAACCATCTCTCGAATTAGACTTGTTGTCCAACAGGCCCTTTTGGTCCTTGGGAGTTTGACTTTTAGCCTTCTTATAATTCCAATCACCACTGCGTGAACGTGACCTCAAAGGATTTCTTTTGGAAGATCTCCCTCTTGGCATATTTTTCCAGCCTTGTCCATAGTATGGAACATATGAACGATGTGGGCAATTTCTAGCAATGTGATTGGGAGCCCCACAGTCAAAACAAGTCTGGTTTTTCAAATAAATAAGGTTGTGACTTGGTCCTTGTCCAAAAGAAGTTTGTTTCAAGGGACTTCCACAAGTACAAGCACATGAACATTTGTTAGACTGTTTAACAGACTTTTGTGGCTTGGGATTTTCCATAGTGGGAGTATCAGCATCACAAGATTTTGAATCATTATCATCAGAACTAGAATCATTTTTGTTCTCCTTGTTCTCATCTTCCACTACTTTACCTGCACATGAAGTAGAAACATTAGTATCGTTCACCTCAATATTCTCAGTTTGACCGGATTGTTCAGTCTTAACTAAAGCTGGTACGGAGGGCTGGCCATACTGAGCAGGTATCTCTATCTCATTGGTTTCAAGGGGCGGGGTATAGTTATCATTTAAGGGAGGTGGAACACTGTGATACCGTAGACCCTTATTCTGATTATCTTTAAATTTTAATTATTTTTCAATCATAGTTTCAACTTTCTTAATTGACACATCAAATTTCTTAAAATTAAAATCTCAATTTTCAAACTTATTTTTCAATGTGTCAAGCTCGACAGTTAGACTGACAATCTTTACTTGAGCATAATCATAGTGTTCACATTTAATACGATATTCTTCCTTAATCTTTTTTAGGTCTTTGGTTTGGGCCTCTAATTGATTTTTTAAGGGTTTTTGGGCCTTTCTGAGAGTGTATCCTTCATATTTAAGGTCCTCAATTTCCCTAATTAATAAATCAAGTTGATCGCTATAATGCTTAATTTTATCACTACTGGCTTGAGAGCATGGGTTTTCACTTACTTTGGTGATTGAAGAACTCATAATTCACTAAAAAGAATAATTTACCAAAAATAGAACTGATTGTGAAACCCAGAAAAATGCCCTTTGACTTGAAACCTCGAAAGTCAAACTTGAAAGTCAACCTTGAAAAGTCAAACTTGAAAGTCAAACTAGAAAGTCCAACTTGAAAGTCAATATTGAAAGTCAAACTTGAAAGTCAAAGTTGAAAGTCAAACGTGAAAACTTGAAAGTCTAAAGTCAAATTTGAAAGTCAAAAGTCAAACTTGAAAGTCAAAAGTCAAACTTGAAAACTTGAAAGTAAAACCTTTTTGTCCAAAAAAATTAACCTTGACCGAAAACAAAAGTTTCTAGATTGAAAACGAGAGTTTTGGACCAAAAACATGACTTTTGGGCCGAAAAATGAGATGTTGAACTGAAATTGCGAAGCTTCTAATGTTGAAGGAGAAGTCGCGCACCGAGAACAACAACTGACCGAAATCGGAGGCCGAGAACAACTGGACCGAGAACTCTCGCTGCTGACCGAGAACCTTCGTTGCTGACCGAAAACCTTCGCTGCTGACCGAAAACATGCGAATCCGACCGAAATTGCTGCTGTGCCTCCGAGATCCTCTAAGGTTGGACCGAGGACCGAGGAGTGCCGCCGAAATCTCGCAAATTTCGACCAAAAACACCCAAAACTTGCCAAAAACACGAGATTTTCAAATCTTTAATGCCAAACTCGATCAAAACTCCAAAAATATGAAGAACGTGAAGAACAAACAACCAAAAATTCATCCAAAACAATTCAAAAACACTCGGAAATCCAAGAAAAAATCCAATAAACTCTTAATATCTTGCCAATTCGATTGATACCGATCCAAGCTCTGATACAAATTGTAAGTCCCGAATTCTTCTACGTATCAATCGGATTCACTATGATGGTGTGGAATCTCAATCAAGTGAATGATGCAAGATATAATATGTAATAATAACACAAGATGAATCTTCAATGCACACGATATATTGATAAATCGCCCGGTACACAAGATTCCGATTACACACAGTTTTCTCTCTGTTTCTATCTAGATATTGTTCTTGGCTTATGGCAGCCCCCAAACCGTCCCACCCACTTTACAAGTCTCAAATAACCTCTATTTATACCTAGACCTAATAACCAAGGCCCACCCCAAAACCCAAACAAGACAATACTAAGCCTAACCAAAATGACATGTAATTTTGGTCCAAACAGCACGAAAACATGGTGTTTTCGGTCCTAGACCGAGAACTCTAATAGCTTATGAAAAGCAAAGTGTAAACCACAATTTATGAATTAACTATATATATATATATATATATATATATATATATATATATATATATATATATATATATATATATATATATATATATATTATAAAACTTAATTTAAACCATTTTAATTTTATGTCTATAAATTCAAATTAGACATGCGAAGACACAATACCAATAGTTAATACATTCAATAAAGATCTAATTCTTGACTTTTATTTAAATGACTAATTAAACCAATAAGCATAATGTTTTCTAACTTTTGTAAAACTGATAAATTTTCATATTGAACTAAATTGAGGCAGATAACTTAAGTGGAAAGCAATGAGGCAACTATTATTAAACGAAAGCAATCTGTGAACAGGGTCACCACATCATGGTGAGATACATAAACGCTTTTTCTGATCAGACCCAACACATTGTGGACGAGCACCCGCCACATCGTGGTGATTAGAACAGATTCAATTTTGAAATATTCCAGTTTCTAAAAACAATTGAAACCATTTAACATTCAGAAATTAGATAAGATCTAAGCATGAAAACTCATCTAAACACACAAGAACAGAAAACCTAAAGTGCAACAGACGTGTACAAATTGCTTGGATACCACTTATGGGGTTTGAGGATCCTAATACAACATTAAAGAACCATCGGAAACAATAATTTTTTAACCTCAATATGCCTAAAAACCAGTTTATGAACAACCTATCTAATGCCACTTTAATATATAATAAATCATACCTTTTAGGGTTTGTAGATACCCTTATATATCCTTGATTGATTGATGAATGTTATGAGTCCAACCTAGAAGTCCTTTTTCATAGTCACACCCAAGACACTCATATCAATAACAACTGACAACTATCAATCCATCGAACACCTTGAACGAGGAGCCCCAAAATAGAATTTTGTTGTAAATAGTGGCGCCACGTCGTGGCCATGAAGCCACCACTACATGAAAGTGGCTATGGAATTGTCGAAGACTCAAGCTGAACTGAAGAAATATGCGGATGGGGAGATATGCTTAAAGCCTTTTGGATTGGTCTTTGCTGGAAAAGACAAGAATGGCAAAGCTAAGAGGTTTTTATTCCAGTCTTCATAGATAGAAAGATATACTACTTCGCAATATACGAACTTCATTGTTCGTATGAATAATTACAAGAAGAATAATGATGGAGATAAAGTTGAGTTAAGGAAGGTGATGACATGGTACTCGGAGATACGAAGGATGATGCATTTTGCTGCACATATTCTCACGAATTGAGAAGTTCGACATGATTACAAAGGGGGAGATTGTAGAGTCTAAATATCTTGTAATATGTTGAAGTCTGTGTATTTGTCAATTTCGTATGTTTTCTATGTATTTGCTAAGGCGTCTTTTTAACGAAGCGTAATGTCTAGCCTTAGTATTTTTTTGTACTTTCAGCCTCCTATAAATAGGAGCTGAACATAGAGTTGATAGTAGAGTTTTCCCATGTTTTCTATCAGTTTTGTACTCTTGTTCTCTGAAAGTAATATGAGCTGAACCAGATCTTATTTACTTCTCGTGTTCATCTTTTACTCTGATTTGATTATCATACTCGATTAATTCAACTACAATTGGTATCAGAGCGGGTGTTCTTGATTTGATCAAGAATTGATCCATGGTGGCAATCTTGATTTGGTGATTCTTCATTGTGTATTGATCTTCGTGTTTTAGAGAGTTTTTGGATTCTAGAAATCGAATTCATCATTGATTCTATTCATAATTCGATTTTCTTCACTAGTCTTCAAGTGATTTTTACTTTCTCTTTCTAGAAAACGCATTCAAAATCACTTTCTCTCTCTAGAAATTTTCAAGTTCTTGTGATCATGGTGAATTTTCCGTATAATTCTTGGATTGTGATAGTTGGAGATATCAAATACAAAGTCAATAAAAATCAATATTATGGGTTGGTGTTAAACAAGTTGATTACATGGGGAACTATGGTTTCTTATGGAGGATTGAAGGATGATCATGGAAGCTTGATATTTCAACCACTTTGTGAGATTAAATGGTTGGCTGAAATTACATGGTCCATATCAACACGTAGTTGTGATAAGAATGGAGAAGAAAAACATTTGTTCAATAAGAAATATGTTTCTCTTATTGAAGGCCCAAATGATCTTCGTGCTCTTAAGTTTGTTGAAGTTCAAGACAATGGAGTTCAATGTGATGTTCTTGAAGTTCATGATAAGAAGATTCAAGTTGATTCTCAAGATGAAAAAGTTTTTTGCTCAATTGGAGTTCAAACCGATGATATTTTGTGTTCTTGTGATTTGTTTGAAGGAATGATTCCTTATCGGAAGCCGGTGATCCAAGAAATTCATAAGTATCAAACTCCAAAAGATTTGATTCAAACTCAAAGAATTGAATTTGTGGAAAGTGGGTTTGTTCATGAAGTCAAGTCTTCAAGATGCAAAAAGATGAGAAAGAAAAAGAAGAAGAAGATCAATCATAAAAACAAGCGGGTTTACTCACAAAAATCGTCAAATGTTGTGAAGCCGAAATCCGTGAAACAAATTTGGGTTCCAAAGCAAAAATCTCCAAAGGTTGCATTGAATTTAAAGTCAAAACCCAAAAGTGTTGGTGGTTCTTTTGAAGATGTTCTTGGATCGTTGAAGAACACGAAGAACGAGTTGTACATATCGCATAGTGGGTGGTACAATGTTCGATTTGGAGATTTTCTCATTCCAACAAAAGAACCAAGATCTTCTAAATTCGATTCGTTCGTTGAAAATGGAACTCGATTTGTCAAAAAGGTATCTCAAATTCTCAAATGGATTCCAAAACATCCTTGATTTCGATTCATGTTTTTTGTTTTTCATTTTTGATCGATTTGGCTCATTGGATCAAATCCGTTTCAACCCCATTGATTGATCCAATAATTTTTTTAGATCAAACCCAAACTCAAATCATTATGTTACTGTTCATCAGTAATTGCTTTTCGAAGCCCAGTCCAACATTTAATTCATTTGATACTGATTTTGAGCCCAAAAAATTCGACTGCTACAGTTCATAAATTCATTCCATCTGATTTTGACTTTTGGAGTCAAAATTATCTCTCGAAATTCCAGATCAAATTAATCGATCATTTGTTACTCTCATTATATGAACTATTAATATCGCATCGTTCATTCATCCGATTTCTTTTAATTTTTTTTACGTTCTTGATAATCGACTCCATTAATATCGATTTTGATAGTTCCGTTCATCTTGTGTCTGAATCGGATGTTTGAAATCAAAAGTTTAAGAAATCGAATCTAGAATCAAAGGTTATTGCTTGTAATTTCGAATCGAGTGGATGTATATTTGCTATTGATATCGATTTTGGACTCCGAATTTGACTTTGAAATTGGAATTTCGATTGCATCTTCTGAGAAGATAGTTTGATTTTCGATTGAGAATCAAAGCAGTCGACTGTAAATTTCTTGGAGTTGAACATACCTTGCTTAGTGTCGAAATCAGTTCCGACTGGTATTTCAATTGGTATTAATCAAAACTTGATTTGTGGTTCATAGTCAAAATGGGATATGTGTTGAATATTTCTGGAATCGAGGTGTACAATAATTGGTTTTGAAGGTCGATTTTGGTTTTAATTTCGAATCGATGAATGCAGATTCTCTAATTGAAGTGGTTCATGGTTGTACAGCTTGATATCGATGGTCGCTGATTTGATTGGAAACGAAATTGTGTTTGTGATGCTGTTGATATCGATGCTTGAAGAATCGAAGGTTTGGTAACGGTGAATGGATTCGAATGTTACTGGAAATCAATTTCGTGAATAGACATGACGAATTTGATTTTAAGTCAAGTATCGATATTGTTGATTGGGTTTGCATTGACTTTTTGGAGTCAAAATCAGTGTTCTTGAGAACTTAGAACTGAAATTGAAATCAGATTGGTAAAGAAATCGATTTTGGTTGATGTCTTGATTTCGAAGATCTGTTGATCGATGGTTTGTTTTGGCGTCAATGGCTTCGCTATCTGATCGATTTGAGCTCACGATTTGGTTCATATGAGAATCATGTTTACAGTAGAATGGTTACAGGTCAATGTCAAATGGGAAGCTGTGTGAGTTTATTTTCGTTAGAATTGGGAAGATGATAGAATATTTCACAATTGGTCCCTGTTGATTCTGCAAAGTTACATCTTTCATCCAGTTTCGTCAAAATGGGTGTTTTCGTTATGTTTGTGAAGTGAAGAATGCAGAAGTTTCGAAATGAGTCCCTGAAGTTACGAAATTTGGCAACAAATACCCAACTTCGAAATTGGGCAAATTTTCTAAGAAATTGAAGAATGTTCATTTCCGGTCCCTGCAGTTTGTGCGAATTTACACAGTTTCACATATTTGGCTGTTTTTGGCGCAACGGGTCCCTGCAGAATTCAGAAAGTTACATTTTTTTACCCGGATTTTGGAAAATCTTGCAACTTTCACTCAAAAAGTCAAAAATTTTCACGAATTTGGAAAATTTTTGAGGCTTTTTCGTGATTGTTTTTCCGTGCAAGATTTTTGGTGATTCATTTTTGGTACACATCAATGGGGAGTATTGTGAAGTTTGTTCCTCGAGCGCTTCTCACCCTTAATGGGTTTTATACTCATTTTTTGATTATAAAAAGGGGGAGAATGATGGGTATTCGAAGCTTCTCGGGTTTGTTGAATATTCATTTGCAGATTTGAAGACCGGTGTTACTTCGAGGGGGAGTTTGGTCTTGATCGCGCTAGCTCATTGGAGACTGAAGCCTGGACATCCAATCCTAACTTTGAGGGGGAGAATGTTAGGATGCAAAGTCACGCTTGGATGTGGCTTACCCTTATTGATGTGTAAATGAGTTGTCTTTCCTATAAATAGGAAGTGAGTGACACTCATATTAAGGAACCATTTGGAGTGTTAGACTAGAGAGAGAAACTTTGTACAAACCCATTTGTATATTCTTTCTAGATCTAATATGAGCTTACAAAGATTTATTTACTCCTTGTGTTCTTGATTTTACATGATGATTCGCTAGATCTTTTATAATTCCGCACATGCCATCATAATCAACACCACTACACGTGGAACTGGAATATGGGTGATTATGGGAAAGAAGAGAGGTAGCTGAATTTCTCGTAGGGTTTTGAGAAAACTCATCATCATAATTCGTCTGTATGCCTCTCTCTCTATATATAAGGAAGGATATAAACCCTAAAAGATAATTATGTAGTCAACTAATAATTATCCATATAAATGGTAAATATATAACTATTTAAATTATATTATTTTATCCTCCAGGACATTCCAGAACATCTAGATTTCATTTAATTAATTAAATACTATTAATTTATTAACAAATTAAGTCCCTAAAATTTTCCAATGTCATGTATTGCTTATTTTTGTCCTTGCGTGTAACCCAAAAGGAGCCTACCATTAATAGTAGTATTACCAATTTTTGTAACTGTGTTGTAATGATGGGCACCATTCTCCATCAATTAAATCCAACCGGGAAGGAGGCACTAAGAGAAATATTAACAAATATTTATTATAGTAAATTTATAGACAAATAACAAAATATTTGTTTTTATAGGGTTTAGGGCATTTGTAGTTACTGAAATTTCTAAGTGTTTTATTTTAGCCATTATACATTGTTTAAGCTACCCTTAGTCACTGAACATCTTTATTTTTTTCTTTCATTTTAGTCAATATAACCGATGAAAGCCGGTCTATAACATGGAACAACTTCGTCAAGGTTATAATTAGTCATTGACATTTTATGAGTGTTTTATTTTAATCATTATACTTTGTTTAAGTTACAGTTAGTTATTAAACTTGTTTAAAATTTTCATTTTAGTCACTTTGCTTTATTATTATCATTTATAAAACAAATAAAAACACTACTACTTTTTTCCCTTTTTCCCACAACTAAACTTGTTATATCAATTATTTTAGAGTAAATTATACGAATGATCCCTTTGATTTAGTGTAGCATGCACATAATCAATGTCAATAATTAGTTCTCAATTTGACCTAATCTATCCTCTACAATTTGTTTTCATTTTGATGTCTAGAATTTTAATGTCATCTTGATTCTTTCCTTATATGTATTTTGGATTTCTATACTTCAAAGGAAATATTCGATAATAATCACTTACCATAGAACTAAGGCAACCATCAAACCTCTTACCCACATTTACTTTGGTCCAACTTGTTCGTATTTTCAGTTGATTCATACAAAAACATAGTCCTTACGCATTGAAGGAGGATAAAGTTGAAGGTTTGTATCGATCGGATACACTTCAAGTATGAATAACAAAGAACAAACTAACTAAACAGAAAAACAAAGAACACGAGTAATCACAAAGATGCTTTCACTAAGAAAGGGTGTTCTAAGCAAGAGAACGAAAGTCACAAAGACGGTCACCAAGACATTACATTAGGGTTTCACCCTAATGTTAAATATATACGATTACATAACATATATCCCACTAATCGAAGGATGCATACCTATCTAAGTAAAGGTCTGATCCTAATCACAAAGATTACGAATCAGATATATATTCTATACATATACATATAACTGCCTAATATACAACTCGTCATTATCTTCACACTGACACTGATACAATCTTGTGTTGGCGCTAGCGCTAATGGTGATGCTTGGTGTGGCGATGATGGTTAACGTATAAAGTGTTCCACTCATCAGATCATAGGTGTGACCTTAAAATCTCCCCCTATCTGATGATGTCAAATCTAATCTTCAAAGAATTCTTCAGCTTTAACGAATGCCCCCTGAGAAAGTGTATGACTTCCCAATTTTGGTTATCATCAGTAAAAGTAGTAAGAGCAGCGGAAACAATGAGCGTATCATGAGTTGCATCAGAATGATTGATGACAAGGAGATGATAGAATGTTGATATCTACTCACCATTAGACAAATAACATCTGATGTTTGCTCTGTTTGGGCTCCCCTTGAAAGTGATAACTTGAAAATTTCCTTTCTTGATACTGATGTTTGAATAGTCCCTCTCCCCCTTTTTTACACCAGCAACATATATGGTACTGGCAGAAGCAATCAATGTATCCGAGTTACTCAATCAATGGATCACAGATGCAACTGATTATCAAGTGAGATTATGATGTCTTATGATAGTATGAGTTTGAACTATCATTCACTGACATAGTGTTGCTAGGTCTCATCAGTGTATAGTTCTATACACTGACTCATTAACCACTTTTATTAGAAGAATAAAGTGAAAGAATGGAATGATGCATGTAATACATTCCATATGGAATGTACCTATCAACACAAAATTTTCAAATTCTCATCAGCATCTGGCTTTATACGCTAAATCATAAAATTCTAAAGAAGAATGTACGGTGAGAAAGGATTGGTGTGTGTGATAAGCTGTGGTGTTTAGCTTAACCGTTGGCACATATTATTCAAGCTATTATCAGCATATGGTACATTACACTGAATCATAAATCTTTAAAGAATAATTTATGGGCAAGAAGGGATTTGTGCATGTGATAGTCTACGGTACATAGAATAACCATCTGCACAACATTTCAAACTTTTATCAGTGTGTGTCATATCACAGTGAATCATAAATTTTTATTGAGAGAAAATTTAGGGAAATAATGGAATATTTCAATCGCAATGAGGTAGAATCAACATGAATCATAATCAGTGTCAACTCATCAACAAGAAGTGGTTTATCTTCCATATCAGAGAGTTGAGTTGCAGTCTAGAATATAAAATTTACCATTAATTCATTTAATGCTATACAAGACAAAATAGGCAAGGAGATAAAAGTGTAAGAGATAATCAACAGAAGAATAATTGAAAAGGAATATACAACTTTTTAAGAGGTTGTTTACGTAGCCTTTTTAGAAGAATTATAAAAACGATGCTAGAAAATGTTTTGGTTTAAAAGCTCATGAATAAGTTTCCTTTATTCAATATATCTCCTCCTCAGTATAGTCTATAAAAGAATACACAATCAAGAACAAACACATTAATATACAATACAACTCACTACAAACCAAGAATGATGAAACCTTTAATTATTGAGATGTTGAAGATAGATTCCAAGCTTCATGTTCACCAGGAGAAAGAGAGGAACAAGGACCATTCTTTGTAACCTACGAGCTAATTGGCTCAAATCTATGTAGCCATTGACTTAACAATATCAACATGAGGGCACTCGAGGTTTTATCGGATTATGAGGCAGTAGACGATAGTAAGAATCATTGTATTGATGGTTACATCTTGTATCCATAACAATGAGTGGATGAGAGAAAGAGTATTGTCAACAAGAAGAAGACTTGATGCCAATATTCTTTTTAACAACTAGATCATTCAAAACATTTAGAATGGCCTCTACTCTTTCTAACTAAGAAAGGAATAGGTGCAGATAATCTGTAGATTGGCCAGAAAAATAGATAATAAAGAGAAAATAGAGTACTTGTAAACATTAGATGCAATCCTTAAGCAAACTATGTAAAGTTCTTTGAGGAAAAATATAATCATATAGGCACTTGTTTTTGTGCTTTTGTGTTTTAAGAAAGCAAGTAAAAGGAAAGTTAATTTAAACGAGTTAAAAAACGATTAAATCATTGAAAGCATGCCAAGATTTGCAATCAATTTGTTTAGGGTCTTCTCGTCCAATGCCTTAGTGAAAATGTTAGCCAATTGATCGGTGGATGGGATGTAGAATAGCTCCATTTTTCCCTTTTGAACAATGTACCTGATGAAGTGATGATGGAAAAACAAAGAAAACGAGTAATCATAACTTGAGTGTATCGAAAACCCGCTCTGATACCAATTGAATGTTTGTATCGATCAGATACACTTCAAGTAAGAATAACAAAGAACAAATTAACTAAACAGAAAAAGAAAGAAAACGAGTAATCATAAAGATGCTCTCACTAAGAAAGGGTGTTCTCACCAAGAGAACGAAGGTCACAAAGATGGTCACCAAGACATTACATTAAGGTTTCACCCTAATGTTGAATATATATGATTACATAATAGATATGTCACTAATTAAGGGATGTATACCAATCTAAGTAAAGGTATGATCCTAATCACAAAGATTACGGATTAGATATCTATTCTATACATATACATATAACTACCTAATATACAAAACATCATTATATTCACTCTGAAACTGATAAGGTCTTGTGTTGGCACTAGCGTTGATGGTGACATTGGCGTTGGTGTTGGTGGTCAACATATAAAGTGTTTCACTTATTAAATCATAAGGTGTGACCTTACACAAGTCCCATGATTCGAGCCCCTGGTGAAGATGTAGACTTGTTTGTGTTTTCAATTAATTCACATATACCAAGATATTGTCCGCTTTGGGCCACCCGATACGAATACTTCCCCGAGGGTCTCCTAAACTAAAAACTAATTTTTCCACGATGATTGGGTTCGTTTCTACCAACGACAAGAGCGATGGGGTGGATAAGTGCATAATAGTATTTTTAAAGCCATTAGGACCATTCAAGTTAAAAATGTTAAGGACTAAATGTGAAGGCTACTCTAAATCACAAGGATTATTCATATAATTTACTCTAAAATAATTGATGTAACAAGTTTAGGCGTAGAGAAAAGGAAAAGAGTAGTTTTTTTATATTTTTGTTAATGATAATAAAAAAATTAGAGTGGGTAAAATGAAAAAAAGAAAAGAAACAAGTTCGGTGACCAATAATAGCTTAAAAAATGTATAATGACTAAAATAAAAATATTCAGAAAAATTCAATGGCTAATTATTGTAGGAACCCATTTTGACGATCGGTGGATGCAGAATAATAATATCTTGAGATTTAACGAACATAAAAATGAAGAACATATGACGAGAAATTCCATGGATTAGAAAAGAAAAGAAAGATAAAAATAATATTACATGAAGAACATTGGTGGGAGAGAAAACTCTCCCTAGGTGGGAGAGATCCCACCACTTTCTCTCTCTCTAGAAAAGTTACATTGTGAGTGCACAAATAAGAAAATGACCAACTCTCCCTTTGTATAGGAGGGAGAAAATACACATACAATACAATAAAGGGAAATAAATAACCTAACTATCACTCATTATTTGTAGAGCGTTTCCATGCTCCAACATTCTCTCCCTTAATGCTAACAAATGATGAGGATTCAGGGCTTTGAGAGCATTGACCATATTCAAAATTTTCTATTGTCAATTCATGAAGAATTGGATGGATAGTCACAGTGCTTTTGACTTCGGTCCGAGGTAACGAAGATTGAACAACATCAGAGTAAGTCTTGGTGAATCCTGAGACTTGGGATAAACTGTGCCAATGATGGGTATTTGATCACATGGATGATCCGAGGTTTCAGGAAGAATTTCCTCAATGACACAATTATTAATCAAACTGTGAAGTCTACCGAAGTGGGCTCTAATGTCTTCGGGAAATGTTTTGTCATTCACTGGAAAGTGAAACTCTCGGTCTGGAGGGAGATAGGGACGGTCTTTGTTAAATCGGGGTGATGAGTATTTTGTGATGGAGTACCCATTGGACCAACCCCAATTGTACGTATTGTCTACGGTTCCATTCTTAACAAGATTTTCAATGGATTCACTTTCAGTAAACAATTTTTCGATTAACAAATTCAAACATACAATTTATTTTTGTCCTAGATCCCTCTGATCTAAAGCTATTCCTAATTGGGTTTCACATAACCTTTTTGCATCTTTTTCTAATATTAAGTCTCTTTCTAACATGGCCACCTTGAGTCTTTTGTCTTCTAGATGTCCTCTTACATGGAACATTTCTTGGGATGCTATGTTCTTTTCATCTAGGGCCTTGTTATAGTCTGAAAGGACGGCAACACAAGTGTCATTAAGTTTGTCTAGAAATGGTTGCCAATCATGCATGTTATAATGAAGAGTTTGAATCATAAGTTTTACCTGTTCGACAATGCTCAGAGTTCCGTCTTTATCCATGAAGCAGTAGTTCTTTTCCAGCTTTGTCGAACCATCTTCATCAGCAGTTGCTAGCATGCAAATTTTACCTTTGCCTTTGATGTTGAAGTCCTCATCCTCATCCCTTGATGACCGTACTTGATGATCTCTTTTCACCCGGGCCATATATGCCCTTCCCTTTTCCTTTTCATCCATCTCATGTGCCATTCGGAGATAAAAGGCTTTGTCCTTCACTATATTTGCTTTACAGTCATTGGGAAAATGATTCTCTTTGTTGCACATATGACAAATGACAACATCTTCTTTAGCTTTGGTTGAAGGACCGGAGTCAATTGGTTTACCAGGTTGCGGTATCTCCTTGGATTGATCAGAGTTCAGAGGTTGCGGACATTGGTGAGGGTGTTTTGGGTATCGAGGGTGATTGTTTTGAGGGTTGAAGTTTCGGTTAAAGGGAGGCTTAGTGAACTATTGATTTTTACGAAAGGAGGTTGGAGGTAATCGATTGAACTGCTGACCAACAAGAGCCATAGCATTTTGAAATTCCTCTTCATCATCATACTCTGTGTCAGCTTCGTAAGACTGTGGTAGGTTTTCATAGGAGAGAGGGTAAGGTTGAGGAGTTATGTTTTGTGGAGTCTGGGCCATGAGAGCAAGTGGCCCTCCGAAGTCAGCACAATCTTTAAGCACGGTTGATTCTTGTGCTTGGAGTTCTCCGTATAGTTTGAAAAGAGCAAGTGAGTGAATCTTCCTGTCACCTTGGACTATCATCTTTGCAGTAGTCCGGTGTTTCCCCAAACCATTAAGAAACTGAAGATTGGTTTCATGGTTGTTGCAGATAGTGCCAACATTTGACAACTTGGTAACAATGAGGTTGAATCTTTTGAAGGAGTCCTCAAGGCTTTCACCCGTATGAGGTTTGAAGTTGTTGAACTCGTTGAGTGCGGTGGTGAGCTTCTTATCTTGTGCTTGCTCAGAACCTTCATACAGGTTCTTGAGAACATCCCACATCTCTTTGGCTGATTTGCAATTAATGATGATGTCGAAGTTGTCAGGAGCAACTCCACAAGATATTTCATAAAAGGCAATTGCATCATTTTCCATTTTATCGAGATCATCCATAGTGGGACGATTCATGGCAGGTTGACCTCCTCCAAGTCTGGCTTGAGCACCGTCGGATTGAACTAGAGTAAGAATAGGGACATAAGGTCCTTCTTCTACAGATCTCCACACATCTCGTCCAAGTCTTCTTAGATATCTCTCCATCCTTTGGGACCAGTGATGATACTCATTTGCCATAGTATTGGAGCTCTCTTCGAACCTCCAACACTGTTGGAAACGTTCAGAGATAATTCTTGTTCCATAATTTCTTGTTTTGTAATTTTTAAGTGAAAAATGAGCTTTAGTGGTATAGAAGGCTTTTCAAAATTAGAGTTTTGTTCAAAAAGCAACCACTTTGGCTCTGATACCAATTGTTGAGAGAAAAACTTTTGAGAAACACACTTGAACAAATGTTAGAACAAGTTATAATGCAAAATAAGTTAACTCAAAGGATCATAAAGCTCAACAATAATAATAAGTTAGAGTTAGGAAGTTAGATAATTAGATGCGGAAATATAATGACGAAAATGTAAGGAAATATAAATGACAACAAGTATTATATCAAGTAAACACTAAGCTGATTCTTAACAAGGATTACATTCAAACCAAGTTAGTAAGTGTGATCAGCTTAAAGTGATTAAGTCAAGAATGACTTGCTCTGAAGCAGAGATTACGATATTAAGGTAAGAATTTAAGTTCTGTAAGATCTTTGAGAGAGTAGTAAGATGAGATGTAAGAGATAAGAGAGATGTAAGTTAAGAGATGTGTAAGATAAAAGATGTGTAAGATAATAGATGTATTTTTCATTAGAGGCGGAAGACTCTATTTATAGAGTTCCGAGAACATTACAAAGACCAAAATTTCAAAAGAAGTGTCCATGCAAGGTATACTGGACAATACATTGTAAAAGCATAAGTTAAAAAACTAAGTCTTTGTTCCAGACAAGGTGGTTGCGGATGGCTTCATGTTGCGGTAGCAGAATCAGCATTGTGGTAGAGAGGAGGACTTCAGATTAAGGTTGAAGAGGATCACTTTCTTGATTCAACAATTTCCCCTAAGTGAACTCTTTAACCTTTTTACTTGTTTAGCTTCAGAAACTTCATCAACATCCACCAAAATTTTGTCACTTCACCCAGCCAAGTGATTTTTCTTGTGATCTCGAATTTCACTTCATCAGTAGTGTGCTTCGACCTCTGCACCGAAGTCAGGGTGACTTCCAGTTGTTTGCGGGTAAAGCGGTGCATGGCTGTGATGGGGAAGAAGTATTTCACATCACTGTTAACTCTTTTGAACACAACTCCCAGTTCTGGAAAGTTGGTTGCACCCAAGGATCGCTCTTGATATCCTTCAGTATAAACAGGTGCGGGTTCAAATGGAGGAAGGTTGAATTTTTGAACGAGGGCTGGATGAATATCAACATCTATCTTGGCAAAATCACACACTGCGCATCTCAGGTACTCACAAGCTTTTTCATACGCAATCTTCATTTTGGGATGTTTCTCCGACTTGACCTGAAACACCCATGAAATTAAGAACACCTCTTCCGGATTCATACACGGAAAGTCAGCCTGAGTTCTGACATAATCACTGCCTCTTCACGTTAGAGATACTGAATGAACTCTGACTTCATGAATTTCCTGATTTTGTAGTTCTTGACTCCGAAAGGTCTGTCGTTGGACCATATGTTTTCAAAGACTGACCCATGCTTGACATGAAACTTGGTCAACCTTTCAAACTCAAGTGGAAGCCTCTTGTCATCTGGGAGACTGCGGTCAAAGGGTTCAAAGACTGTGAAGAATTTAGCATTTGGTGAGATGGGAATGTCCCAGTAACCATCTTCAGGAGGTTCGGCATACGTCAAGACTAGCCTGTAGTCTTCGTCGAGTAATCTTCTTGTAGGATTGACCCAAGAGTTGATGAGGGTTTCATCCATTGTCGTGTCAAAGCCATGATCTCTCCATATTTTTTCAGTGATTTTCGTGGCTCGCCAGTCTGCTTTGCATTGTTTAGTTGCGGGAGAGTCATTGGTGTGATCATCTGACATGGTTGGCTCGAGGTTTCGAAATTAAGGAGGGGTTTCTTGACGAGGTGGAGATTTTTGCGGACAAGGAGGATGTTGTGGAGGAGACCGGTGAGTTTTAATCCTTGGCTGAGCAGAGGTACGGTGAGATGGACCGTAGTTTGGTATAGGGATTGCTGATTGAGATTCATGGAGCTGCGGTTCTGATCGTTCACTTCCCCTTTTTGAGGAAGTAACTTGTTGCTCCTCAAACCATTAACGGATGCCATCAATCTTAGTGAATATATCATTGAATTGAGACTTAAGAAGATCATATAGTTGCTGATTTTCGGGGATCTTTGTGTTGAATAGCAGTTGATGGATGTCTTTTGTGAGCTTCAGAAGTTCTTGACCTTGAAAGCTTGCGGTCAGGGAGCTTCGGAGGTTATTGATCGTGGATTGAAGCACTGCAATGGTTGATTCGTAAGCATTATGAGTTTCCTCAACAAGCTTCTTGGATGGAATAGCCTGATCAACAATGGATGATTGAAGTTCGGTTTTGATTGCGTTGACTTCCTGAATAAGACGTTCAGCAGTTGCTAGGAACTCTTTGTCGTCTGTGGATCTATTGTTATCCAGGGTTCGAATACCCATTTCAACTTTGAGCGATATCCTTTCAGCAACCAGTCGTTCCCTTGTCTCTAATCGTTCAAGGCGTTCAGCAATGGACCGCAGACCAGCAACTTCCGTTGGTTGTAGGGTTATGACTGCAGCTAAGATCTTATCAACTTTCTCCTGAACACTTAAGAATTCTTTGCGAGTAACAACCAACTTCTTATTTTCCTTCTTCTCCTTTGGCTTGGAAGTGGAGTGCTGAGAACCGCTGGAGTCTTCTTCATCAAATACCATCATAAAATCATCTGATTGAGTTAGTTGATTTACTTCAGTCATATCCAGATCATCCAGACCAAAGGTTGGTCTAGAGCTAACTTCAATCGCTGTACCGTCTTCATTGGATTCGGAGATTTCGGCAGTGGGAGGGGGCTTGGAAGGTCCTGCGCCACCTTGAAGATTCTGAGCATTCTGGATTGTTTCGGCCATGGTGGTCATCCAATCTTGAACTTTGAGGATGGTGGCTACAGTGTTGGCTTTATTGATCGCAACCTCCTAGTATTTAGCAACTGTTTGTATGTCCTTCTCCTTCTGCTGCTGTTTTTGTTTGGTTTGTTGATTCTTGCGGGCCTGGAATGCCCGACGTAAAGCTTCATATTTCTTGATATCGGACTCGGTAGTGGGACGATCCCGAGTCCATGTACCATCAGAATCATAACCGTCAAATCCTTGATTTCGCACCGGGGTGTCCCCCAGGTTCATGGATCCTTGCACATTGGTGCTCACCATGCCTAAACCACCTGATTCTAATGTAAGTAGAGTACGATTTACTGAGCTTCCTTGGTCTCCTTGACCTGTAGTCAAGTGTGGCCTCGACTCAGTTCTGGATAGGGCTGAAGAAATGCCCTGCGGTTGGGAAGATGTATCAAGTGTTTGAGTGACGGCAAGAAGTATGGAGCGCAACTCCTGTGGTTCAAAGAAGTGAAGACGGGAAGCCCTGGAGACCTTAGGGCAGTTAGAGCCAATTATATCCTCTTGGGATTCAACTAGGGTTGAGTCTCCATTTTACAGACACACTTGCTGTGTCTGAGTAGCTGGAGAGGGATGAAGCGAGTTCGTCTGCATGGACTGCAAGGACTACCAGAGTCCTTTGAGAGATTGAGGTATCTGTACGTTCATGCATATGGCCAGGACTTGGGTTGGTGTTTCGTCTTTTGTGTACAAGAACTGGATCGGAGTCATCGTCAGACTCATTATCAATATTGACTGGAGGGCTTTGAGAATGAGCACGAGCTTCATCCGAGGACACAACCGTTTTGTGTTTCTTGGAAGTATGACCTTTCTTGGATTTTCCACGGGGGGCTTTCTTTGAGGATACCAGTTTATTTTGCCTTCGGGAAAGTGGTTGATTTGAGTGCGTAGTAGTAGTAGGGACTGCGGTACTCACTGGACCATGAGGTTCTGTTGAGGCTAGAACGTTCTGACTGGGTAGAGGCGGGGTAGAAAGGTATGAGTCAATATCTTCCGTAGCCTCTATGTGTTCTGTGACTTCTTTGGTTTCAAGTCCAACAGTCATCAAGACGTGTACAGGTAATCGTCTCAATGGTCCAAAAATAGATTGATCTTTCGAGAGTGTGTACCTTTTAATATCACAAGTGATGAAAAGATTGATGTCATTTCCCATGCTGAGTCTTGCATCCCGGTGGAGGTCTGAGATGCACAAAGACCAGAAACGTGCGAAGGTGAGCTCAGTTGGGGCTGTCCTTGGATTCTCCTTTGGAATGTACTAAAGAAAGTCATCCCATAAGATCTGCCTGTAGTTCACATCATTCCTGTAAAGATGCTCCACACCAGTTCCAGTAGCTTGAGACCCATGTTGTCTGTGCCTCCGGTTCTCCCAGAGAGACTTCAGATGATGAAGTGACAGACATATTGCCAGACCGCAGGCAGTTGATTTTTCTTGAATTCACCAATGCCTTTTAGTTTCTTCTGATAGCCCATCTAGTAGAGGGTAGAGATGATGTCACTCGTGCTTGGAGAGTAAAAACGTATGGAAGGAAGAACACGAAGATTAATTGCATTCATGAACTTTTCTTTAGTCAAGATGACCAAAGAATCATCAATCAAGTTCAGATGAACTTATTGCAGGTTGTTGATTGGGCGAAACGTAGAAAATGCACATTTGAAAAGGGTTGAAAGTGGAACAACATCAGTGAATGAATCAAAAGCGCTAAACAGGGGGTGAGAAGATATGAACTTGATCATCAGGCTAATGGATTCATTATAGGATGGATGATCTTAAAATATTGCCCTAAAATTGCTCGAGGCAATTGATTGCGATTGATTTCTTGTGGTGGAATCAGAACCAATGGGTTGCACTAATCCTGATGCTTTGGATTGTTTCTTCGGTACACCAGACTTCACCATTTTGAAAATATTTGAAGAACTTGCAGAACAATTTTGAGTGCAAGAAGATGAATATCGTCTAAGAGTTTCAGAAAGTGTAAAGCTTTCTTGGGAGGGAAAAAGTATTTATATAGTTTCAGATCTCAAAAGGTTATTAAATTTACCCTATCTATAACTGTTAATGGTAAAAACCCTTGGGTTTTAGCTATTATCAGCCACAGATAAAATAAATTAAAAGAAATTGATTTTGTTTTTTTTATTTTAAAAGAACAGGGGCATTTAATGAAATATCAGCCCACGTCGAAGATTATGTGGAGGGGGAAGGCTGAAAAACCGTTGGGTAATGGGGAAGTGGAAACGGATTAGACAGCTTGGGAAGGTGATATGATTGAGGAAAGGTAAAAGATTTCTTAAAAGATTTCTTTTAGGGGTAAATCAAATTAATTGTCTTTTAACCTAAAATAGGTCTGAGATGAAAAAGGTGATTTTGAAAGAAAATGAAACGTTGTATGCTACAAAAAGAATATTTTGAGAATGTTTTTCTTATTTAATGAAGATCATTAAATAGCACACAATGTTCCGGAATTTATGAAGTTGTTGAGAAGTCATTCAATGTGACTATGAATTGATTCTTCATTACTGATTGATTCTTCATTGCGGTGGATTGAAATGTGACTACGGTAGTAGAAACTGAGACACTTGACAAAAGAGTCAGAAATAACAAACAATAAAGACCCAAAAAGATATAAGTATGATATATGGTTGTGGTATACGAGGTATACTGAGACCATGTATGATGGATATATTTAACTAGGACCGCAACGGAGACCAGAGGTGGTCTGCGGTACCTATCAATTCAAAAAGAATTGTGGATCCAGATTCATCATCCCTAACATTTGTAGAAAACTTTTAAGTTTTGTTGCATCAAGTGCTTTTGTAAACACATCCGCAATATCTTCGTGAGATGAGACAAAATCAGTTCAATGTTACCTTTGAGTATGTGGTCCTTGATGAAATGGTACCGAAGTTCAATGTGTTTCGTCTTCGAATGGTGAATAGGATTGTGAGAAATTGCTATAGCACTCTTTGAATCACAATAAATCGGTATCCGCAGCATTCAGTATCCGTAGTCCATCAGTTGGGTTTTCATCCATAAGACTTCAGAACAACAGCTCGCTGCGGCCATGTACTCGGCTTCTGCGGTAGACAAAGAAACACAATTTTGTTTCCGTGAAGACCAGCTAACCAGTCTTCCTCCAAGAAATTGACAACCACCTGAGGTGCTTTTCCTATCCAATCTGCATCCGTCATGATCTACATCTGAAAAGGCTTGAAGACTGAAGTCGTTCCCTCCGGGATACCAGAGGCCTAGAGCTTTGCTTCCTTTCAAGTATCTGAGGATCTGCTTGACTGCGTTAAAATGCGATACTTTGGGATCGGCTTGGTATCTTGCGCATAACTCTTTTGTGAAGACAATATCTGGTCTTCTTGTAGTGAGGTACATCAAAGAACCAATCATTCCTCTATAAGTTTTGTGGTCCACTGATTCTCCGGAAGGATCAGCAGAAATCTTATATCTGAAGGCCATAGGAACCTTGGCTGAGGAACAATTATCGATTGCGTATTTCGTCAGCAGTTCAGAGGTATATTTTTCTTAATGAATGAATATCCCTTGAGGGACTTGCTTCACTTGGAGTCCTAGAAAGAAGTTAATCTCTCTCTCTATTCGTGCTCATTTGGAACTTGTTAGTCATGAGCTTTGCAAATTCATCCACCATACCCGATCTGTTGACCCGAATATGATATCATCCACATAGATTTGAACAAGCATAAGGTGATTTCCATTTTCCTTTCGAAATAAAGTGGGATCAACCACACCTCTTTTGTATCCGAATGTGACAAGAAACTCGGAGAGAGTCTCGTACCACGCCCTCGGTGCTTGCTTAAGACCATAGACTGCTTTCTCAAGCTTGTAACAATAATCTGGAAATTCTAGACTCTCAAAGCCTGGACGTTGTTGCAAGTGAACCTCTTGTTTCAATTCAACATTCAGGAAGGCACTTTTTACATCCATTTGATGTACTTTGATATTTTTGTGTGCCGCATACGCTAAGAAGATGCGTATTGCTTCCATGTTGGCTACGGGGGCATATGTTTCATCATAATCAACACCTTCTTGTTGACTATACCCCTTGGAAACCAATCTTGCCTTGTTTCGCACGAACACACCGGATTCATCGAGTTTGTTTTTGTACACCCATCTTGTTCCAACAACAGTGTAATCTTTTGGCTCGGAATGAGCTTCCACACTTTGTTTCTTTCAAATTCTGCTAACTGTTCTTGCATGACAGAGATCCAGTCAGGCTCGAGAAGGGCATCCTTGATGGATCGGGGCTCGACTGCAGACATAAAGGCTGCATAGTGGCAGTGGTCCGTAAGATCATGCGAAGATCGAGTTTGTACGCCTGCGGATGGGTTTCCGATGATTTGACCCGGAGGGTGTTCTTTTGTCCAGACATGTAAACGAGGTAGTTGATGATCAGTAGCTACGGTGGAAGGAATATCAACAACATCAAATGATTCTACGGTAGGAGACGACAGTTCCCCCTCGACTTGTGAGCAGCCTGCAGAAGTGTCTTGGACCTGGACTGTAGGATTTGGATCAGAGTGAGGTTCCCCCTGGAGTGTGGATGGGAGTTCCTCTGGAACCGAAGATGGTCCCCCTGGAATAAAGAATGTGTGATAACCCTTAGATAACTTCTCGTGTCGATATTTTCTTCTTCATCAGAGTCTGAGGAAGCATTTGATGGATTAGAGACTCTGCGGATGGAAAC
Organism: Lactuca virosa; assembly: GCF_052849685.1. Taxonomy (NCBI): domain Eukaryota; kingdom Viridiplantae; phylum Streptophyta; class Magnoliopsida; order Asterales; family Asteraceae; genus Lactuca; species Lactuca virosa. The sequence continues at coordinate 802,956 of NC_136428.1, read as the reverse complement.
GAGAGCTACGTCTTCGATAATTGGAACCTCGATGGTTGATGTTAGAACCAAAGAAATGCTTTCCCCCTCAACCGACGAGGTGGAAGTTCCATGAGACAAGTCATCAGATATGGAGGGTCCAGAAACTTCTGCGTGTTGTTGCTGAGCTACCGGAGACACAAGAATTTCAGAAAGTTGATCAGTCTCTACGGGGTCGAAAAGGTCGTCATAGTTAATTTCAACGATGTTGAGAGGTCCCGATGAGGCTGGGATATCACTTTCCAGGATTGCTTTCGTTTCTCTTGAAGGAGCAGTGTTGCGAATATAATAGTCATCGAATTTGACATCAAAACTTTCAACAACTAGTCGCGTGCGTCTGATAAGAACTCTGTATGCCACCTTGTTTGTTGAATAGCCCAGAAATATGCCTTCGTCTGAATTTGGTGCAAATTTGTTAAGGTGATGTTTATTGTTGATCACAAAACATCTACACCCGAATATGTGAAAGAATCGGGCATTCGATTTTCGATTGTTGAGGCCCTCATAAGGTGTTTTGTTGAGACGCTTGCAGAAAATGCTTCAGTTTTGAACAAAGCTTGTCGTTGCCACTACTTCGGCCCAGAAGTATAGAGGAAGGTTTGCAAAATTGAGCATGGATCTGGCTGCTTCTACCAGAGTACGATTCCTTCGCTCTACTACTCCATTTTTCTGCGGTATGTAGGGAGCTGAGAAGTTGTGACTGATGCCTTTAGAAACCAAGAAACTATCCAGGAGATGATTAGTAAACTCGGTTCCGTTGTCACTTCGGATTCTAAGAACTGGCAACTTAATTTGAAGTTCAATTTCTTTGATGAAGTTTATCAGGACCTGCGGAGTTTCAGATTTGAGTCTCAGGAAGAAGACCCATGTGAAACGAGTAAAAGTCATCAACTATAACCAATATGTACTTCTTGTGATGGAGACTGGCTACGGTAGATGGACCGTAGAGATCAATATGCAGCAGCTCTAGAGGTTCGGAAATTGATGAATCAATGACCAGTGGGTGACTTCCCTTTGATTGTTTTCCACACTCACAAGCAGGGCAGAGTGTTTCATTACTGTACTTCAGAATTGGGAGGCCTCAGACGAGTTCTTCTGTGACAAGATTGTTGATGTACCAAAAGTTTAGATGAGCTAGCTTGCGATGCCACAACCAGCTAACTTTGTATATGGCTTTGGACAGAAAACATAGTTGCGTTTTCCCAATGATCAACGAGACATCCAAAGGATACATGGTCCCTTAGGATTTGGATTTGATCAAACAGGTGCTTCTGTCGCTTTTCATGATGTAGCAGTATTCATTATCAAACTCAACCCGATGACCTGCTTTGCGTAGTTGGCCTACACTGATGAGATTGTGCTTGAGGCCTTCTACGTAAGCAACCTTTTGTATTGAGAAGTTCCCTGTTGTTAATACACCGTAACCTCGGATGATACCGTTTGCGTTGTTACCATAGGTGACATGTCCTCCATTACAGATAGGCCTGAAATCCCAAAGGTATTTTAACTTTCCGGTCATGTGCAAGGAGCAGGCACTATCGATTTGCCACTCCTGTTCTTGTTCCTCCTTGCACAGAGCCTGAAAATTACACGGTTAGTTTGGGCACCCAAACAAGTTTGGAGCCCGGGGTTACAAGTGAATTCTTCCTAGATGCATGAACAAGGGTTGTGGAGACAGGTTTCGTATCAACTTTAACACATAGACCTGAGTGTTTTGAAGTCTTTTGAGAATTACGAGGTTTCTAAAAGTTACGAGGTTTCGGAGGATTACGAGGTTTTGGATGATTACGAGGTTGGACTTGATTTGGTCTTTTATGATGATAAAATCCAAAGGTAAGATTTTTCTCATTTAACCAGACACCGTACCTGGTCAGCGGTCCAGAGGGTGTGGTGTGAGGCTTGTGACCAGTCCGAGAATGAGATTTTACTGAGTTACGCTTGGGATTTGAAAAATTATGGGCATTGGACATCCTCCTAGGTTTTGATCTTTTGTCAAATTGACGTGACTTTAAGAGTGTAGGAGTTGGCAAAATTCCTTTCCTTTTTGGGTCATCTGAGGAATAGTTTTGAAAACGATATCTGTGAAAAGACTTGGCACACTTTTGGGACTTTTCAGAAGGTTTTGAAAGAACTTTCTGAAGAGTACAATCCTTTTTGTTTGTTTTCTCGATTGGAGTGTTTTTTGAAATCTGATTTGAGATGATATGTTTTTCAGGACCCTTTTGTTTTGAAATTTTGGTTTTGTTTTTTGAAAGAGTTTCTTGCTTTTTCTCACGAGATTTGAGCTCCTCTTTGAAAGCCTGTTTTGCCTGAGTTTTTGGGGAACCACAATCAGTGAGATTTAGTTGCGGTTTCCTGGAAAACTTTGACTCTTTTTGAAAACGAGGACTTGAGTCATTAGAGAATTCAAGGCTCTGAGAGCATTGACCATATTCAAAATTTTCTATTGTCAATTCATGAAGAATTAGCTGGATAGTCACAGTGCTTTTGACTTCGGTCCAAGGTAAAGAAGATTGAACAACCTCAGAGTTAGTCAAAGATAGTTCCTTAGTGGGACACTTTAAGGTTGGTAACTGCGGTTCAATATTGCTGTTTGAAGAACTGCGGTCTGAGGACAAAGTTGGACAATATACAGGGACTTCGGGTCCTTCCACAAGGATTTCCTCATCAACAACTGATGAAGCCTGAGACTTGGGATAAACTGTGCCAATGATGGGTATTTGATCACATGGATGATCCGAGGTTTCAGGAAGAATTTCCTCAATGACACAATTATTACTCAAACTGTGAAGTCTACCGAAGTGGGCTCTAATATCTTCGGAAAATGTTTTGTCATTCACTGAAAAGTGAAACTCTCGGTCTGGAGGGACATAGGGACGGTCTTTGTTAAATCGGGGTGATGAGTCTTTTGAGGTGGAGTACCCATTGGACCAACTCCAATTGTACGTATTGTCTACGGTTCCATTATTAACAAGATTTTCAATGACTTCACTTTCAGTAAACAATTTTTCGATTAACAAATTCAAACGTATAATTTCTTTTTGTCCTAGATCCCTCTGATCTAAAGCTATTCCTAATTGGGTTTCACATAACCTTTTTGCATCTTTTTCTAATATTAAGTCTCTTTCTAACATGGCCACCTTGAGTCTTTTGTCTTCTAGACGTCCTCTTACATGGAACATTTCTTGGGACGCTATGTTCTTTTCATCTAGGGCCTTGTTATAGTCTGAAAGGACGGCAGCACAAGTGTCATTAAGTTTGTCCAGAAATGGTTGACAATCATGCATGTTATAATGAAGAGTTTGAATCATAAGTTTTACCTGTTCGACAATGCTCAGAGTTCCGTCTTTATCCATGAAGCAGTAGTTCTTTTCCAGCTTTGTCGAACCATCTTCATCAGCAGTTGCTAGCATGCAAATTTTACCCTTGCCTTTGATGTTGAAGTCCTCATCCTCATCCCCTGATGACCATACTTGATGATCTCTTTTCACCCGGGCCATATATGCCCTTCCCTTTTCCTTTTCATCCATCTCATGTGCCATTCGGAGATAAAAGGCTTTGTCCTTCATTATATTTGCTTTACAGTCATTGGGAAAATGATTCTCTTTGTTGCACATATGACAAATGACAACATCTTCTTTAGCTTTGGTTGAAGGACCGGAGTCAATTGGTTTACCAGGTTGCGGTATCTCCATGGATTGATCAGAGTTCAGAGGTTGCGGACATTGGTGAGGGTGTTTTGGGTATCGAGGGTGATTGTTTTGAGGGTTGAAGTTTCGGTTAAAGGGAGGCTTAGTGAACTGTTGATTTTTGCGAAAGGAGGTTGGAGGTAATCGATTGAACTGCTGACTAACAAGAGCCATAGCATTTTGAAATTCCTCTTCATCATCATACTATGTGTCAGCTTCGTAAGACTGTGGTAGGTTTTCATAGGAGAGAGGGTAAGGTTGAGGAGTTACGTTTTGTGGAGTCTGGGCCATGAGAGCAAGTGGCCCTCCGAAGTCAGCACAATCTTTAAGCACGGTTGATTCTTGTGCTTGGAGTTCTCCGTATAGTTTGAAAAGAGCGAGTGAGTGAATCTTCCTGTCACCTTGGACTATCATCTTTGCAGTAGTCCAGTGTTTCCCCAAACCATTAAGAAACTGAAGATTGGTTTCATGGTTGCTGCGGATAGTGCCAACATTTGACAACTTGGTAACAATGAGGTTGAATCTTTTGAAGGAGTCCTTAAGGCTTTCACCCGCATGAGCTTTAAAGTTATTGAACTCGTTGAGTGCGGTGGTGAGCTTCTTATCTTGTGCTTGCTCAGAACCTTCATACAGGTTCTTGAGAACATCCCAGATCTCATTGGCTGATTTGCAATTAATGATGATGTCGAAGTTGTCAGGAGCAACTCCGTAAGATATTTCATAAAAGGCAATTGCATCATTTTCCATTTTATTGAGATCATCCTTAGTGGGACGATTCATGACAGGTTGACCTCCTCCAAGTCTGGCTTGAGCACCGTCGGCTTGAACTGGAGTAAGAATAGGGACATGGGGTCCTTCTTCTACAGATCTCCACACATCTCGTCCAAGTCTTCTTAGATATCTCTCCATCCTTTGGGACCAATGATGATACTCATTTGCCACCAATATTGGAGCTCTATTCGAACCTCCAACACTGTTGGAAACTTTAAGAGATAATGCTTGTGCCATATTTCCTTGTTTTGTAATTTTTAAGATAAAAATGAGCTTTAGCGGTATAGAAGGCTTTTCAAAATCAGAGTTTTGTTCAAAAAGCAACCACTTTGGCTCTGATACCAATTTTTGAGAGAAAAACTTTTGAGAAACACACTTCAACAAATGTTAGAACAAGTTATAACGCATAATAAGTTTAACTCATAGGATCATAAAGCTCAACAATAATAAGAAGTTAGAGTTTGGAAGTTAGATAATTAGATGCGGAAATATAATGACAGAATTGTAAGGAAATATAAATGACAACAAGTATTATATCAAGTAAACACTAAGCTGATTCTTAACAAGGATTGGATTCAAACCATGTTAGTAAGTGTGATCAGCTTAAAGTGATTAAGTCTAGAATGACTTGCTCCGAAGGAGAGATTACGATCTTAAGGTAAGAATTTAAGTTATGTAAGATCTTTGAGAGAGTAGTAAGATGAGATGTAAGAGATAAGAGAGATGTAAGATAAGAGATGTGTAAGATAAAAGATGTGTAAGATAAGAGATGTATTTTTAATTAGAGGCGGAAGACTCTATTTATAGAGTTCCGAGAACATTACAAAGACTAAAATTTCAAAGGAAGTGTCCATGTAAGGTATACTGGACAATACATTGTAAACGCATAAGTTAAAAAACTAAGTCTTTGTTCCAGACAAGGTGGTTGCGGATGGCTTCATGTTGCGGTAGCAGAATCAACATTGTGGTAGAGACGAGGACTTCCGATTAAGGTTCAATAGGGTCACTTTCTTGATTCAACAATTATAACCTTGTCATCGTCGTTCGATGTTATACACTGGTTATCACAAATTATAGTGACTAAAATAAGAAACAAGTTCAACGACCAATGATAGCTTAAATAAAATATAAAGACCAAATGAAATCTTCCAGAAAAATTCAAGGACTAAAAAGAACTTAAACTATTTTTATAAAACAACATTCTTTTAAGAAAGTATCATAAATATGAAAAGACTTATACGTGGTTGTCTACCAAATATGATTGCCATAACAATATTTTGCGATAATTTAAACTTGTTTACATTTTGATAACTTTTTATTAAATGATAATGTTCAATAAAATAAATTATTTAAACCCTTATAACATTAACAATATTTATTATGTCAAAAACATGATTAATCGGAGAAGAATACGTATTGGAAAAAATAAAAGATAATGGGATATATATTTTTTGTTGGTGAATTGTTTCACTAAATGTATTTAAGTGTAATGGGTTGAATTGTTGACCAAAATCAATCTTGATGAATATTAAACAAGTAAGGAAGGTGTGGAGTACATACTTGTTAAAGTTTATTCAAGATTTTAAGTAAGGGCTAAATGATTTTGGAATTGGTTTGAAATCTGAACAAAAGTAATTTCAGAATGAACTGATATTGGAACCAACATTGATCTCAGAGTAAGTTTGTATCGAACCGAAATAGATCTCGGAATATAGTTGATATCGGACCGAAATTGATCTCGGAACGAAATTGATCTTGGATCTGAAAGTGTCAATCGGGATCTCATAATTTCCAAGTGCTTTGAATCCTAAATCACCAACCGAAATAGAACCATATTTCCAACAAAAATTGAAGTATTCTTGTGATCATGGCTAGGGGCGATTCTGTGAAGGATATGATAAGCAAGTTTTATAAACCGAACAAGTTTAAAGGTCACGATTTTCGTAGATGGAAAAAGAAGATGCATTTTCTCCTCACTACCCTGAAAGTGGTGTATGTTTTGAGTACACCTATGCTAGAATTTGCTGAAGATGAAACTTTAGAGGCAAAAAGAAGAAGATTAAAGTGGGACAATGATGAATACATCTGTCGTGTTCATATTCTCAATGGTATGTCTGAATCTATGTTTGATATCTATCATAATGTTGAAATTGCAAAAGAACTATGGGATTCTCTTGAATCCAAGTATATGACTGCAGATGCTTCAAGTAAGAAGTTTCTTGTCAGTAACTTTATGGGTTATAAGATGTCTGACTCCAGGCCTGTTATGGAACAATTACATGATGTCACACCCCAAAACTAGAACGGCGGAAACGTACGGGGGCGGAGGACGTCATGTAAGTATCACAACACATGAAATATAGTAATCAAAGTACAAACAACCATTGCATTAATATGTATAAGTTTTACATAAGTTTTTAAACATTACATATTCGAACATCAAAGTAGATACAATAGAAGACAAGAGTCGCAATACGGTACTAGGTAGTCTTCTCAAAAGCTTCGGGAGTGTACCTGTCTACTGGATTCCTGAGAATACAAGTTATTTTAAAAGAGTAGATCAACATTTAAGCTGGTGAGTTCATAAGTATTTTAGTTATATAAATTATACTCTAAGTTCTTGGAAAAGTTCGCTGGTTCCTCCAGAAAATCCTATATTTCCTGATGTGATAAAATGATAACCTCAATAGTTCCCTCTACAATTACTTAGTTTATACTAGTTATATATAACCTAATATAGAATGGACAGTTAAATGGGTGAATTTGCCCTAAGCCCACAACCGAACAAGGAACAAGAAGTAAGGCAGAAGTCACACATTTCACTGTCAATCGGATATTACTTATATATAACTCTGATGTATAAACTAAGGAATTATAGAATTAGCCACTAAAGGTCCTTTACGTTATACTAGTTTAAAGAGAGTGAATGACTAAGTTCCATATGATAAGTAGTTTTAAATCCCCATAAAACCGTTTCTGAATAGTAGTTTTAAATCCCCATAAAACCGTTTCTGAATAGTAGTTTTAAATCTCCATAAAACCGTTTAGTTTTATTTATGGAAGGTGATTAATACAATAGTATTTCTTAAAAATAAACTACCGATGAATAACTACCCTAATATTAACCTGGTTAATTAGGGTTTAAAATGTGATAAAGTTGTAACCATGCTGGACTAGAATGAACACGACGACCTACTGGTGTCGAAACTGAATATGTGACATTTGTCACCCCATGGCTGGTCTGCCGGACTATAGCTAGCAGTCGGGATGTGGGATTGTCGATCCCGTATAGATCTATACACACAATGCCCGCTCTCCCTCCAGGAGATTCTGGTTACAAGGATATAACATAGCAAGTATTGCTATGTACTGAAGACATACCATCACATTTTAGTTTGAGTAAAAATCGAATTATATCCTTTTCTTGATAAAGTAGTTTAGACCTCGTATACTTATTTAAAAAAATAGATTTCTCGTTTGTTTCTAATTTAGTTTGTATTATGACCCTGTGATTGCTAACCCTGGTACGTTATATTTGTACCCCTGTTAATGCAAACCCGGTATGATGTATTATTACCCCATGATTGCTAACCCTAGTACATGGTATTTGTACCCCTGTTAATGCAAACCCGGTTTAATGTATTATTACTTCTTTAATATATTATCCATATACTAAAAGTATTATACATATCCTGGTATAGATAAATGAATTGTCAGTACTTTCCTTTCCTAATATAACTGGAATAAAAATTATACAATCGTGAATCATACTTGTATATTTAGTTTTGAATCATAAATTATACCTATTATAATTTGTACGTTCTATGTTGTTAGCATGATCTCTCCGGAATGTACCCCTTTGCTCAGCATGATACAAAGGTAATGATACCAACTGAAGTAACCTTTTATATTCCCATATGTATAATGTATATAATTAAGAAGGAAACGACCTTCGGACAATTAACCTCACCTCAAATCCAGATCCAAATAAGGAAAAAGAGATAAGGCAACTCTTTAGTCCTAAGCCCTTTAAGTTTTATTTATATACTTATACATATATGAATATGATATTGATAATTATAATTTGAAATAGTTTATAAAACCTTTTTCAAATATTTTAACTGTATTAAAAGAGTTTACATGACTTTAAAGATTTAACATGGCTTTAAGTCATTTTGGAAGTATTTGGTAATCCTTAAAAGCATAAGGAAATCCTTTGTGTGATTATTATCACATACAATTATTAACAAAATTTAGATTGTGTTCAACTTGTATTCCCCCCTAAAAAGCATTTAAAACCATTAAAAAGGTAGATTATAGGGGTATGAACTCACTTGATAAGTGGTGATTTGGGCAACGTTTCGTTTCTATAAATGAACTTTCTCGAAGAAACCGCGAGTTTTTGATTAAAACCGGGCTTTACACGGGCAGCACTTCGACTGGAAAGAGGTTAGCTTCTCGAGAATTCCGGGGCTTCGGGGCTTACTTCAGGTTTTAGATATGATACCGGGGCTTTGGGGGGTTGTAAGAAAGTTTCTGGAGGTGAAAGAAGTGAAAAAGGATGAAAAATGGTGTAAAAATGGGTTAAGAACCGGAGAGTCTCGCACCCTATATATAGTCCGAAGCCTTGGATCCGAAGCAAGGACGGTGCGATGCGTGTTCAGACAGGTGGCGAGGGGGAGGAGGAGTCAGCAGTGACGTGGCAGCGAGGGAAGAGGGACGCGTGTCTCAGTTCGCAAGGGACCACGAGCCCGAGCTCGGAAGTAGCCACGGTGCGAGGCGCGTCGGAACAGGAGTGGACTAGCCTTCGGTCCAATCAGAAGAGGACACGGGTCCGACACGGGGAGGTCTCGCATGCGAGGTGACGTGTCCGGATTGTGGCCATGCGATTTTTCCCGGTTTTCAAGATTTTTCGATTTTTGTGCCCAAAACTTGCAAAATTCATAACTTTCGCATACGACCTCCGTTTTTGACGTTCTTTATATGCACACATAGGTAAAATTATGCTCTACGACTTTTGTTTAGACTTCGTTGGATAATTTTGACTTTATTTTTAATATTATTATTTTTAACAGACCGGGACAGGAAATCCGTTAAAAATTCATAACTTCTTTATTCGAAGTCCGTATTCGTCTGTCTTTTTACCGTTGTACTACTATTGACGAGACCTTCGATTCTCGTTTAGGTTGTGTCGGCTAAAAATCATTCGATCTTTATTTCGAGTTTTTAGCTATATACTGCTATACTGAAACTTAGAAAAATCATAATTTCCTCATACGAAGTCATATTTTGACGTTCTTTTTATGAAAGTTCTCGGTTTAACATAATCTACAACTTTTACTTAGATTGTTATGGCTAAAAAGCCTTTTATTGAAAATTCACTTTTTACACTGAACAATGTTTTGCCGGTTTTGTTGCGGATCTTCGATTGGTCATAACTTCTTCGTTATAACTCAGATTTCAGTGTTCTTTATATTTTTGGAAACCTTGTTACAATCTCTACCACTTTGTTCATCCCAATTTATTTTTGACCTAAATTTGACTGGTGTTACACATGAAATGTTAAGGATCTTGGGACATTTCGCTGAAAACAATCTGAAAATGGATGAAGCCATTTTTGTGGCTGTGATTATTAACAAACTTTCCTCTTCGTGGATAGATTTTAAACACAATCTAAAACATAACAAAGAGGAATTAAGTTTGACTCAACTTGGAATCCATTTACGGATTGAAGAGTCATTAAGGACTCAAGAACTTGATAACAATCTGAAAGGCAAGAATCAAGTAGGTTCCTCTTTTGTGAACATGGTTGAAATAGAAAGTTCAAAGAATTCCAAGAAGTCTAAGGGAAAAAGGAAGATCAAAGGAAAGGATGATAAGTCTTACAAAAAGAAAGAAAAAGTGGTTTGTTGGAATTGTAACAACCCGAGTCACTTCCAAAAAGGTTTTCGTCTTTGTAAAGTGAATAAGGATGGTACTAGACCAAGTGGATCCAAGGATCCAGAAAAGAAACAAGGTCAATTTTATGATTTCTTGCAGAATTCTAAATATGATCAGGATTATATTTCTATGATTTCTGAAGCATTTTATGTTCAGGATGATGATGTTGCATGGTGGGTTGATTCAGGAGCAGCAACATATTTGTAAAGATCTTCGTCGGTTCAAGGAATGCCAACCAATAGAAGGGTTTAGGATCTGTTTTGCTTTACTTTACTTCTGGAAAGTGTTTGTGTCTGAACAATGTTTTATATCTTCTGGGGATTCGAAAGAATATCGTGTCTAAAATTGTCTTGAATAATTATGGTTACAAACAAGTATTAGAAAGTGACAATTATATCTTGTCAAGACATGGTTCTTTTATGGGTTTTGTTTATGTAAGTAATGGAATGATTAGGCTTAATATAAATTATTCAAGTTAAGATAATTCTGTTTGCATGGCTTCTTCTAGTTCTAGCAATACTTTTGATAAATCAGATTTATGGCATGCTAGACTACGACACATTCATTACAAGAGATTAAAAGACATGTCCAAAATGATTTTAATTCCTGCTTTTGATATAAATAAAGAAAAATGTAAAACATGCATGTTAACTAAAATCACATGACAACCTTTCAAGGATGTTGTTAAGGAAAGCAATGTGTTGGAACTTATGTATAGTGATTTGTGATTTCCATGCAACACCTTCCCTTGGAAAGAGAAAGTATGTTGTTACTTTTATTTATGATGCATCTAGATATTGTTATGTCTATTTGCGACATTCAAAATATGAAGATCTGGATAAATTTAAGATTTATAAACAAGACGTTTAAATTCATAAAAATGAATCAATAAAAGTTTTACGTACTGATAGAGGTTGTGAGTATTATGATCAAATTTATTTTGAATCAACTGGAATAATACATCAAACCACAGCTCCTTATACACCACGCCAAAATGGTGTTGCTCAAAGGAAAAAATAGGACTTTGAAAGAAATGGTTAACTCCATGTTGTCCTATTCAAGTTTAAGTAAAGGTTTCTGGGTGAAGCTATGTTGACAACATGTTATATTTTGAATAGAGCTCCAAACAAAGGAGTAAGAACACTCCTTATGAACTTTGGTGTAAAAAGGTACCAAATTTGAGTTATCTCAAAGTTTGGGGTTGTAGAGCAGTTGTAAGGCTCACTGAACCCAAACGGAAAACATTGGGTGAAAGAGGTATAAATTGTATCTTCATTGGATATGTTGAGCATTCCAAAGCTTATAGATTCTATTTTTTAGAATCTAATGAATCTGTGTCTGTGAACACTGTTATAGAGTCTAGAGATGCTATCTTTGATGAAGAAAGATTTACATCTATTCCGAGACTAAGGTACATGATTCAGTAATCTTCTAGTAAGAGTAAAACTCAAGCTGAAGATGTTTCTGGTGGTACAAGTTCTGTTCCAGAACTTAGAAGGAGTACTAGATCTAGAAAAGCTAAATCTTTTGGATATGATTTTCAACTATATTTAGTTGAAGGAACAAGGGATGAGACTGTGTCTCAACATCAATATTATTCTAATATTGAGGAGGATCTAAAGACTTTCAATGAAGCTTTGGCTTCTAGGGATGTTCATTTATGGAAAAAAGCAATTCAGGGTGAGATTGATTATATCATGCATAACAATACTTGGGTACTCTCTGATTTACTTCTTCGTTGCAAGGCATTAGGATGTAAGTGGATCCTAAAAAGAAAGATGAAGGTAGATGGCTCAATTTATAAGTATAAATCCAAATTGGTTATCCAAGACTTTAGGCAAAAAGAAGGCATTGATTTCTTTGATACTTATGCTCATGTTGCCAGAATTTCAACTATTAGATTAATGTTAGCTCTTACAGCTATACATAATCTTGTGATTCACCAAATGAATGTGAAAACTGCATTCTTGAATGGTGAATTGGATGAGGAAATTTATATGAAACAACCTGAAGGGTTTGTGATGCTAGGAAATGAACGCAAAGTGTGCAAGTTGAAGAAATCATTATATGGTTTGAAACAAGCTCCAAAAAAATGGCATCAAAAGTTGATGATGTTGTATTGTCTAATGGTTTTTGATTAAACCAATATGACCAGTATGTGTATAGCGAATTTGATACTTCTGGTAAAGGAGTTATAATTTGTTTATATGTGGATGATATGTTGCGTTTTGGTACTAAATTCGAAGAAGTTAACAAAACCAAGAAATTATTATCATCTAGTTTTGAAATGAAAGACCTGGGGGAGGCAGAGGTAATCCTTGGTATAATTACTAAACAAGGAAACAATGCAATTTCAATTCTTCAATCTCATTACATTGAGAAGATTTTGAAAAGTTTAGCTTTAATATTTGATGCTGAATTCAATGTGGAAAGCCTAATATTTAAAGATTGGCACACATTATTATCATCATCCCAAAGTATGTGTTCAGTATTGCAAGTAAAGGAGGTTGAAATTTTATTTCTTAATAGTTCTTTGAAAAGTTGTATTTGCAGGTTCAAGAACAAAAGACCTAATTATATAAGCGTGAAGTTTAGCTGCTTCAAGAAGTTAGGACTTGACTTTGATATGCTTATTGAAGGATGGGACACAAGCTAGTAAAATATAGTCTCAAGTTAGAAATTATGAGAATGTAAACTATTGTGTATATTATCTTCATGTAGTCACTTTGATAGAAAGGGTTCAATCCTTAGTGACACCCTGATATTCGAATATTTGGAATGAATAATATACTAATGTGAAATTTAATTACCACGACATTTCATTTATGCATCAGTTTGTTGTTGTTATGTTTTGTTTTTAAGTTAATCAAGATTACACTTAAATAGGGGAGGTTTGTTGGTGAATTGTTTCACTAAGTGTATTTAAGTGTAATGGATTGACTTGTTGACCAAAATCAATATTGATGAATATTAAACAAGTAAGGAAGGTGTGGAGTACGCACTTGTTTAAGTTTATTCAAGATTTTAAGTAAGGGCTAAATGATTTCTGGATTGGTTTGAAATCAGAAAAAAAGTAATTTTGGAATGAACTGATATTCGAAACGAGATTGATCTCGGAATAAGTTTATCTCGGACCGAAGTAGATCTCGAAACGTAGTTGATATCGGACCGAAATTGATCTCGGGACGAAATTGATCTCGGACCTGAGTGTGATGCGAATCGGATTTCGGAACACTGGAACTGATTACGATGCGAATGCACTTTCGCAACGAAAGTGGTTGCTGTTCAATTGCGATCGTTCACAACTAGTTGGAACGTAACACTTTGGAGCATTCACATCAGATAGCATGTTACTGTTCATTTCTCATCAGAACGATCCTTGCGATCGCATCGGAACGATCCTTGATGGATCACATCGGAAAGACCCATAAGAAAGCAATCACAAAAAACTTGTTTTCGCAACCATGAATCGCAACAAGCATGCATCGGAACGAGTGCAGTTCGGTGTTTTAGCCATCGTTGTTTTATCCAATGGTTAAAACGATTGTTTTTGTGTCAGGTTTTACTGTTAATGATAGTCTTTGGGACACACGTTGGTTATACTTTTATCCATTGGTTAAATGCCCGTTTTGTGTCGTTTTGAACGTTGGAAACTGTTATATAACTTTTTGTTTTGACAAAGAGACATATTTAAGCAAGTTTTTGTCAAAATTTTCATAGATGGTACAACGCGTTGAAGAACACAACAGACAAAAACATACTTCTCATTCTCTTTTCCTCTTTTCAAACTTCTGAGTATTATCGAATTAAGGATTTGGGAGTACCATCCAAATATTTCGATATCAGATTTTCCAAGTGATTTGAATCACAAATCACCAAGAGAAACATAAACATATTTCTAACATTTTCAATTATATTTTTGTAGGTCTGGCAATTGGGTTGGCGGGCCAGAAAACATAAAATCACCCTAAATCATATAATATATGGGTTGGCGAGTGGGAAACCTCAACCCAATCCAATCCATATAGCCCGTTTAAGTATATGGGTTTGGGTTTTCACACGTTAGTGGGCCGAACCCAACCCGTTTAATATATATATATATATATATATATATATATATATATATATATATATATATATATATATATGTGTGTGTGTGTGTGTGTATGTGTGCGTGTGCATGTCTGTGTGTGTGTGTGTCAATGAAATAAAATGTTTGTTTTGTTCGGTTTAACCAAAATAATTAAAATTTAACCAAAACCAAATCAAATAAGGTATCCTTGTTCTGTTAATCAAGCTGGATTAACCAAAAACCAAATAACCTGAACCAAATAAACCAAACATCATTTGGTTCGGTTTGGTTATTTGATTTTGATTTTTTATCACACCCACACTTGTAAGTACATGATGCAAACAACTTGTTACATAATAAATGTATGAAATCTAATAAACCACAAATAAAACAAGAATTGTTTTGATAAATTACAAAGCTGGTGGAGGGAAAACCTGCTTCAACCATTTAAGAGATTAGAGAAAATTTCTTCAACTTATAAAATATAAAAATAAGCGAGAAAATTTCCACTTGTAAAATATAAAAATAAATTAATATTTCTGATTTTAAGATTTAAATATTATGAGCGTATTGTGTGAAATCATAGTTGAGGATGTTGAAATCGCAGGTGGTGTACTCCTGTAACACCCTGTTCCAAATTATTTCCTAATGCGGGGCCGTGACCCGAAGACCAGTTATCATAAGGCTTAGGGACTTTGAGAAAAAGGAGATTTAGACCCATTTGGGTGTGGATAAGGTAGAATAGATGATCTGGAAATTCAGTTTGTGATTTGGAGCCCAAGGGTATAACTGTAAAGTGTAGTCTAGCTTTTTGCGAATTTTAGATTTTTGTTTGGAAAATTTTAAGGCAAGGATGAGAAGTGTAGAGCTTCTCCTTACCTTTCCGGGGATATAAGGATCGTCGAAAACGGACTTAAAACGAAGAAGTTATGGCCTTTGGAAGTTTGGTGGTTCAACGGTTAAACCTTGTACGCAGGGCGTATATAAGTGTACGGTGGGCGTACTAGTGTTGAGCCTAGTACGTTGGGCGTACATGGGAGTACACAAGGCATACTAGGAAGATTGGTCGTGGATGCTTAAGGGAGTACGTAGGACGTATCAGAGGCACGCAAGGCCTACTCCAGTTAGACCCAAACCCTAATTTTAGGTCTTGGACCCTATTTAAGCTCATTAACTCACCATCAAACCCTATTATCTTCAGGATCGATCTCCTTAAGCCCTAGAAATGAAACCCTAGCCTCCATTGGTGTGGTTCTTGAATTTTTGGTGGTATTTCATGCATTTTGGTGCTCATATAAGAAGAAGGAGCTTCTTGGAGAAGTGTAGGATTGCTTGGAGCTTGTGGATACAGGATTAGTGCATCTTTATCTACCTTCTCAAGGTATAAAGCTTCAAACTTGATGACTCTATGCATAGATCTTGTTATGGCATAGTTTCATAAGCTTTTGTCCCAAAATTTTGGATCTTTGTGAGTATAGATTACTCCAAAGCATATTAACTGTCCTTTTGAGGTCTTGAAGTGTATTAAGCCATGAAAATGCTTGCTTGATGGTTTCCTTAGCACCATGCAAGAGTTAAGTGGTTTTGAGTGTTGTGAAAGGAACGATTTTGGAGAAGTGGTTGGACTGCCTTTGACTTAACCCAATAAGGTTTCGACTTTATGTTTTAAGATATGACTTAGGGTTAATGTGAATTTTTGGCCCCTGATGAGTACTTTGCATGTACTCAGAAGTACGCTCAACGTAAATTGAGGTTCATGCTTTAGGGACTTGTATATTGAGCTTAGAGGGTAAGTACGTGGGTCGTGCACTTTTGGTACGTGGGGCGTACTACCCATGAAGTGTAATTTTGGGTCTTTTGGTTTGGGACTTGTTGGGCCATTGGACTTCTGACCTTGGGCCATGGATTGATTATGGTCTTTCTTGGAATTTGATTCATGATGGTTTTTGGGCCCAATTAGGTAGTTGGGCCATATCGGGCCTTGGTTTTGGGCCAAGTAAAAAAAGGGTAAAATGGACTTTCACCCTGGTCATTAGGCAAGTAATTCAGATTCTTGATTATGGGTCGAGATTCAATTATTAATTGGATGATATTTGATAGTGGTAGCACGCGGGGATTTCCGGATCAGCGGTCTGAGCATTTTTCGTAGATATTCAACCGCTTTATGTGAGTTTTCCTCACTGTACTTACAGGTCGAAGGCACCAAGTCCAGCCTATTGGATTGGTATCCTGATATACCCTGATATGTTGAGTATAGAATAGATCTGCATGTTTATATGCTAGTTGCCGATGTGCTAGTCTGGTAGATCTGTAGGACTACCTATGATTCTGTCTACATGATTATCTGTATATGTTTGTTATCTGTTATATGCCGACATATTATGTTTGGTTGAGGTTTTACTGCTTCATGTTGTATCCAAGAAACCCTAGAGCATTCCAGATATGAGCTGAGGGTTGGGTAGGGCATGCTAGATTCATATTGAGGGCTCAGGTGCATTCCAGATACGAGCTGAGGACCGGGAGGTATGCCACACTCGTAATGAGGGCTTGAGGGTATTTCAGTCCGATGACTAATTGGGTCAGGGAGCAAGCCAGACATAAGTTGTGGGCTCGGGAGCAATCCATATATGAGTTGTGGGCCCGATAGGCATGCTGGACTCATACTGTGGGCTCATGGGTATTCCATTCTTTTAGCTATGGAGCCAGTACACACTTTTGTTTGTATATGTTATCTATTTGTGTGTTGTTACTTTGGGGGAACTCACTAAGCTTCGTACTTACAGTTTTAGTTTATAGTTTCAGGTTCTTCAGAGGACCGTGGCGAGGCGAATGCGTGACCGTACACATCCTTAGTTTTAATACTGAATGGATCTTGGGAGACTCTGATTTTAAATCATGTTTTGGAAACAATGGTTTTATAAAAAACTTTTATTAGTAAATGGGTTGTTTTGAAAAGTTCAAGTTGGTTGTGATTTTTGAGGCGTTACAAGTTGGTATCAGAGCCTTGGTTTGAGTGAATTGGAGGAACACTTGTGTGAATCCAGTCTCAAACTAAGGAAAAGGGTTTTAAAAATGATTTTTAAAGTTTTTTTCAAAATAACCAAAAGAGGATGTGATGTGCATGATCTGCCGGAGCCAATAAGTAGTCCCCAAATTACCACACTGTTATCTGATGTCGTGATATGTTAAAACAACATGCTAGTGATAGGGTAGGGATCTTCAGGAATTGCATGATAAAATTGCTTGATTATATGATTCCTGGTAGCCTAGGGTTTCTTTCTTATATGGAATTGACATCATAACTATAGTTTCTTAGTGTATGCATCATAGTTGTAAATAACTATGATTCTAGAGCCTGAGAATGTTTGGTTTAGCCTTATTTACTGTTCTTGTTTGATGAAGGGCTTAGGGTAGAATCAAATATTCGACTGTCTATAGGATCCAGTGTTATGTATGATTAGCATACACGAGTGCTGCAGGGTTGGTGGAAGTTTTATGAGTGGGTGCAGTTCGTAGCAGGATGGCATGAAGAACGATTAGCCACTCCTGAGAGTGTGAGGGCAGGATGAAGGTGTATACTAGATGCTTGGGCCTAGTGGTCAGAATTTTCATGTGAGGACCTTCCTGATTTTAGTATGTCTTAGTGCCAGTCGACTCCACTGCTTGAATGCTGCTTGCTTTGTGCGTTGTGGGACCCACATTGATGTGAGCTAGCTATCAAATAAATACGTTAAATTACATAATACGAAGGTTAAATAATCTTAGAGTGAAGGATTCAGTCCTATTGCAGAAATCTCGTTTGAGTCTAACCGTTGTAGGTTTGGGTCTTTTATTCGAAAGATTATTTAAGTTTTGTTGCATGTAATTGTATTAATGAATTGGTTACCTGACATTGATTAAGGTCGTTCAACAACTGATGGCAGGGGAGGTGGGGAGTCCTAGGAGAGCCTAGGAGTTATTTTAGAGCGATTGCTACGTTGTTGAGAAAGTATTGGGAATATTATTATGAGTAGGTGACTTAGAGGACCCGAGATGATTCTTGAGGAAGTATGGATAGGTGTGGAAGGTAGTATTTGGGATCGTACTACTGGAAGCAGATATAGGATCCATACTCGAATCGAAGATAAATTTCGGGGGCTCTAAGGGTTGGTTGGGGAATATAGCATGGTTTGATACCATGATTCGTGCAGTGGTTCTGTATCTGCCGAACTTTTTGTTATGGTTGCTAAGACATAAGGATGAGTCCTGTAATTGTTTTGGGCCCCAACGACACATCGGTTTGGGTTGATGGGTTCATACCTCGATGATTTTGTTGGTTTTGAGGTCTCGAGGGTTTTGCTTGAGGCCGTACATTGAGTCGTGGGACTCAAGAAGGAAACGATTGTTATGATCGGCTTCGGGATTGCAGCTGGAAGTTGAGTGGTTGATTAATGGATTGGATTGTCGCTATTGATGGCAAGGATTATACTCTTTCAGTTTTCAAGTTCAGAGAAGGAGTGAGCAGGCTTGTGACTTTCAGAGTTGGGATGTAAACCCAACATGGGGCCAACTGGTTGCGGTGTTCGGCTATGTTAGCGTGAGAATACGCATGAGGATTGTTGTGGATAGATGCTTAGTGATGCGATCAAGGGTCTGTCTTCCTTGGATATAGGAAGTCAGGTACCTGATTGACAATTGGGATGGCAGGCAAGGAGTATATGTTTTGGATCGTAAGTCGATGGTTGCGTATGCATTTTCATGAATTCCTTAATTCTAAGTGGTTATGATTGTAAAATTTGAGAGGTCTTCAAATGAAATCTAGAATTATCTTAGGATTTGATTGGTCCTTATCTGGAAGATCGTCCTGAGTGTGTTATGTTGGATTGGTGTTTAAGCCCATAACTATATTTGGTATGTACTTGACCCGGTTGTAGCATGACCCTATTGGGTTGCCTTCACCAGAGCAACTTGACTGGATGAATAATGAAGAAAGAGGTTATTATGGTTTATTAATATATTATATGAATAATATATTAAAGGAGAAATCATATTTGTTTAATTAATATTGGTCAAGAATTAACTTAGAATTAATTTTGTGGTCAAAAGATATTAATTAAACTTTGGGGGCTGATATTGCAATTATAATATAGTTGCAATATGGGCTGTGGATCCCTTAAGAAAGGGATGGATGATTTTATATGCGAGCCCATATAGAAATCGTCCAAGCTAGGGATTCTAGAAGGATCTTGTGGGCTACTTAGAGCCTAAGCAACCTAATTAGGTCTTTGATTGAAACCCTAACTCTGCAGCTATATAAAGGACCCTTGGGCACTAGAATTCGGTTACCAAAAACCTTAGAAGGTTTCCAAGAGCCTATTTTAGCCTTCCCTTCTCTCTCCAAATCATCCAAGTGCTTTGATGTTTGTGATTCATTAAAGGCATCGCATTTGAGGTGCTAGGTTCTCAAAAGCTCAAGGATCTTCAAGCTACAATTGAAAGGTAATTTTCTAACTTGGTTTTAGTTATGTTTTTCGAGTTTTGTATGCTAGACATAGGGTTTATAAGCTTTGGATAATTATTGCATGTACAAATAGAAAAACTAGATCCAAAGCCTTAGGGTTTGCATGTGCACCATAAGATTGTTGTTTTGCTCATAACCCAATAGTGGTATTAGAGCCTAGGATGTTCTTCTATTGTATTTGATGCAAAAGTTAAATTTTCGAAGCTTGAAAATTTCGTTTTTTGGATTCTGTCTGGACTCACGTCGTGACACAGAGCCTGTCACGACGTGAGTTCAGCTCTGTTGCTGAATCTAAGTATTTGCCCTAATTTGAATTGGATAATTACCATAAATTGTTTTTTCAAATTAAAATCCGATTTTTCTGGTATGGTAATTGATATCCTAATCAAATTAAAGGATAATTGTCAAATTAAGATAATTACTTCTTTTATATGATAAATATTAATTATTTGTATTTTGATTTGAATTATCTTGTCAAGAAAATAGATTAGGTCAAATTATGTGATAAATAATAATAATATGATTAATTAATTATTTTTCAAATTTGATCTAAAAGATGTTTTGAAAAGTTTCAAAACTTGCCCTCAAGTTTTGGGACTTAAATTTTTAATTAAAAGTTTGAATTTTGAGATATTAAAATTCCAAACCCTAGAATTTTACAAGTTTAAAATTCAACCATTATACTATTATAATATTATAAGATTAATAATTATATATATGTATAAGATTAAGCTAGTCTTACCGTTAGTAGGCCTCATTCCTGAAGCCAATCTATAAGGGGGTATAAGGTTGCTGCCTATAAAATGACAGTTTAATGGGTGTCCACTCTCACCCACCGCTTCCTTGATTGGTGGAGGGTCGTTAGCCGAACGGGTAGGATAGGGCAACTAATTCCTCATTAAAAGTATAATGATTAATAAAGTAACTAATTTTTTTTATTAAATTCCCAATATTAGTTACTTTAGGAAAATGTGAAATGATGCTATTCTATGAGATTACACTTTGCACCCTGCCAAGTCGTTAGTGGAGCGTGCGTGGATAACCGACATACTAATTTGGGACTAGCAATGGTGGCAAAGGGTAGCTCGATGTTTATCACACATCAATGGAGCTTGCGTGGTTAACCGACACATTGATTAGGTGATAAATGACATCGAGAGTACCAAGTATATTTGCATGGTTATTCACACCTTGTTTGTGATCCTCGGTATCCCAGTCACAAACTTGAAGTGCATATCGAGATTTAAACATGCCATCGAAAAGTTCAATGAATCTCAAAAGATCTAGGAATTTCAACTCATTTAAAACTTAATTGTCTTTTTCATTTTTCATGGTAGAAATTGATAAATCATCATTTACCTACCTTCAAATTATTTGCAATTAGATTACGACATCCCTCTTCTGAATTGTAAATAATTGTGTTGGATCCTAGCCCTAATTTCTCATTTGGGTATTTAATTGGGGATTCTTATCTAATCTAAACTTTGTTCCTTTTCTATTTCAGATGTCTACTTCGAACAACAACAACGCTTCTGGCTCCACCCCTTCCAGCTCATTCTCACTTATGAACTTGTGTGGGAGGGTGATGTTCGATGGGTCCAATTTTAACGATTGGATCCGCAACATTTGCATGGTCACCCGTTACATGGACAAAGAGTATGTTCTCGACAAGGAGCTGAAGGATGTTAATGTGAACACTGCCACTCTCGAAGAAATCACTGCTTACGAAACTCATGAGCGAGATACTACGAAGGTTCATTGCATCATGCTCGCAACAATGACTGCTGAACTCCAAAATTCCTATGAGTACTACTATCCCTACGATATACACCAAGATTTGATGGAAAGGTTCCATCAAAGTGCTACGCAGGAAATGTATGAGATCATCGCTGCGATGATCACTGCCAAAATGAAGGATGGAGAGTCCGTCACAACCCACTTGCAGAAAATGTAGAGATACGTGGACCGTTTGCTAAAGTTAAATGTTAACTTCGATGATGAGCTGGCCATAGATATTATTCTACACACCTTATCTCTTTGCTACGACCAGTTTCGTATGACCTACCACATGAACAAGGAGGAGGTCACTCTAAGCAAGCTTCAAGGCCTGCTAAGGACTGCTGAGAGTAGTCTGAAAGGCAAATCTATTGCATCTACTCCTACTACCGCTGCCCCTGTCTTGGCTATTGGGCAAGGAAAAGGAAAGAAGAGGAAGGCCCCTTCTAAGAGCCACAAGGGAAAGTCTCACGATGGTGCCTCTTCTAGTGGAACCAAAGCTAGTCATGCTGCTCCCTCTTCTAACCCAAATGAAGCAGAGTGCTACTACTGCCACGAGAAAGGGCATTGGAAACGAAGCTGCCCGAAGTAACTGCAGGATATCAAGGATGGGAAGATAAAGCCCTCCTTCGCAGGTATTTATACTATTCAATCTAATACCTCATCACATGCTATGTCTTGGGTCCTCGATACAGGATGTGGTTTTCACATTTGTTCTGATTTGCAGGGTCTAAGAAGAAGTAGGGATGTGGATCATGGGAAGATAAACTTGATCATGGGGAATAGCAAAGCGTCGCCTGTTACCAATATTGGAGTTTATTCTTTAGTGCTTAGTAGTGGGTTAGGTCTAGATTTGAATAATTGTTGCTATTCGTCAGAAATGACACGAAACATTATTTCTTTTCATGGTTTGTATAAACAAGGTTTTAGATTTTTGTTTAACAATGAAAATGGTTCTATTAATGCTTTATTTAATGGTACTTTCTATTTTGAAGCATTGCCTTGTAATGGAATATATGAAACTGTGATGGTTGTAGAGAACTTAGGAAATGATGTGTTGCATATCGATTCTTCCAATGGTTTGGATAAGGCATGCTTGTTGCATTGTCGTCTTGGACATGCCAAGAAGAAGCGCATAGCCCAACTCCAAAAGGATGAAGTGTTGGAGTCATTCGACCTTAGGGATGATGACACGTGCAAGTCTTGTTTACTTGGAAAGATGACCAAGTCACCCTTCACTGGCACCTATGAAAGGGGTGAGGGTTTATTGGATCTCATACATACCGATGTATGTGGGCCCTTTAGATCCACCACAAGGGATGCGAACCGCTTCCATGTGACTTTCACCGATGATTATAGCAGATATGGGGTATATCTACTTAATCAAGTACAAGTTAGAAACCTTTGAAAAGTTCAAAGAGTTTAAACAAGAAGTGGAGAATCAGCTGGGTAGGAAAATTAAGATGCTCCGATCCGATCGAGTTCGTGAGTACCTTAGTGTTGAATTCCACTACTACCTCAAGGAATGTGAAATCGTTTCGCAATCGACGCCACCTAGGACACCACAGTTGAATGGTGTAGCTGAGAGGCGCAACCGAACCTTGTTGGACATGTTTCGTTCCATGATGAGTCGGGCTTCGTTACCTATCACATTTTGGGGGTATGCCTTAGAGACTGCCGCCCGTATCCTTAATCTAGTCCCAACTAAGAAGGTTGCCAAAACACCTCACAAGATGTGGACATGGAAAGCTCTCTCGTTGGCACATATCAAAGTTTGGGGTTGCGAGGCTTTCGTAAGACGAGAGACTCACGACAAGCTCGAACCTCAAAGTGAGCGGTGTATTTTCATCGGCTATCCACAGAAGTCCTTTGGATATCTCTTCTATTGACCGAGTGACAATGTTGTCTTCGTTGCGAGGATAGGGGTTTACATGTAGTGTAGTAGCGTTCTACCATAGTGAAAATCCGTATGTATACCGTATGTAGTGATAATTACAGTTATGAATACCATGAATAAGTAGTGATGTAAACTGTAAACTATTTCTGTCTTAGTGCATATGTTTAGTAGTGAAAGTTTATGTACTTGTTATGTTTAGAAAATCCCAAACTATACCGATTATAGTTTGCATGAATAATGTAGTGAATAGCGTGTCCGGAAAACTATGCAATTTTAGTGAAAACGTCCCTTATGCTCAACACAGTACAAAAGGGTTAAAGTATGAGAATTGCATAAGTTTTATATTATTGAAAGCATTTATGTTTAGCTTGTATTCCCCCTGAAAACATTAAAAACATGGAAAATGTAGGGGTATGAACTCACCTGCAGTGAGTAGTTTGGATGAAAGAGTGGTATAGGATGCTAGATGTCAAGTGCAAACTTGAGCACACACACAGATCCTAATAAGTATACAAGGACACAAATGAATATAATTAGTGTTTATACAACTAGTCATGTGAGTGAAACACCTTAGGGGCTAGGAAACACTCATATAGAAGTGTTACAACCACAAAGGATTGCATCTAAGGAGTTTAAGGCCACACTAGTGTGTTTACGGCTAGGTGTTCACGGCCACCAGGGTTTAACGGCCATGTGTTCACGGCCACCAGGGTTTACGGCCATGTGTTCATGGCCACCAGGGTTTACGGCCATGAGTTCACGGCCACAAGAGTTTACGGCCGTAAACTCATGATTATTTGTGCTCAAAAGGGTGTTTTTAAGGTCTTACAGTCCACAAGGAAGTGTTCTAGCCTTAAGTCCAAGCCTTAGGAAGAGTTACGACCCCATTTGCACCTCTAATAAGGGTTTACGGCCAAGGGAGATGCTCTTGGCCGTAAACTCACTTTGATTGAAGGACCGGAGTCAATTGGTTTACCAGGTTGCGGTATCTCCTTGGATTGATCAGAGTTCAGAGGTTGCGGACATTGGTGAGGGTGTTTTGGGTATCGAGGGTGATTGTTTTGAGGGTTGAAGTTTCGGTTAAAGGGAGGCTTAGTGAACTGTTGATTTTTGCGAAAGGAGGTTGGAGGTAATCGATTGAACTGCTGACTAACAAGAGCCATAGCATTTTGAAATTCCTCTTCATCATCATACTATGTGTCAGCTTCGTAAGACTGTGGTAGGTTTTCATAGGAGAGAGGGTAAGGTTGAGGAGTTACGTTTTGTGGAGTCTGGGCCATGAGAGCAAGTGGCCCTCCGAAGTCAGCACAATCTTTAAGCACGGTTGATTCTTGTGCTTGGAGTTCTCCGTATAGTTTGAAAAGAGCGAGTGAGTGAATCTTCCTGTCACCTTGGACTATCGTCTTTGCAGTAGTCCAGTGTTTCCCCAAACCATTAAGAAACTGAAGATTGGTTTCATGGTTGCTGCGGATAGTGCCAACATTTGACAACTTGGTAACGATGAGGTTGAATCTTTTGAAGGAGTCCTTAAGGCTTTCACCCGCATGAGCTTTAAAGTTGTTGAACTCGTTGAGTGCGGTGGTGAGCTTCTTATCTTGTGCTTGCTCAGAACCTTCATACATGTTCTTGAGAACATCCCAGATCTCATTGGCTGATTTGCAATTAATGATGATGTCGAAGTTGTCAGGAGCAACTCCATAAGATATTTCATAAAAGGCAATTGCATCATTTTCCATTTTATCGAGATCATCCTTAGTGGGACGATTCATGGCAGGTTGACCTCCTCCAAGTCTGGCTTGAGCACCGTCGGCTTGAACTGGAGTAAGAATAGGGACATGGGGTCCTTCTTCTACAGATCTCCACACATCTCGTCCAAGTCTTCTTAGATATCTCTCCATCATTTGGGACCAGTGATGATACTCATTTGCCACCAGTATTGGAGCTCTATTCGAACCTCCAACACTGTTGGAAACTTTAAGAGACAATGCTTGTGCCATATTTCCTTGTTTTGTAATTTTTAAGATAAAAATGAGCTTTAGCGGTATAGAAGGCTTTTCAAAATCAGAGTTTTGTTCAAAAAGCAACCACTTTGGCTCTGATACCAATTTTTGAGAGAAAAACTTTTAAGAAACACACTTGAACAAATGTTAGAACAAGTTATAACGCATAATAAGTTTAACTCATAGGATCATAAAGCTCAACAATAATAAGAAGTTAGAGTTTGGAAGTTAGATAATTAGATGCGGAAATATAATGACGGAATTGTAAGGAAATATAAATGACAACAAGTATTATATCAAGTAAACACTAAGCTGATTCTTAACAAGGATTGGATTCAAACCATGTTAGTAAGTGTGATCAGCTTAAAGTGATTAAGTCTAGAATGACTTGCTCCGAAGGAGAGATTACGATCTTAAGGTAAGAATTTAAGTTATGTAAGATCTTTGAGAGAGTAGTAAGATGAGATGTAAGAGATAAGAGAGATGTAAGATAAGAGATGTGTAAGATAAGAGATGTGAGATGTATTTTTCATTAGAGGCGGAAGACTCTATTTATAGAGTTCCGAGAACATTACAAAGACTAAAATTTCAAAGGAAGTGTCCATGTAAGGTATACTGGACAATACATTGTAAACGCATAAGTTAAAAAACTAAGTCTTTGTTCCAGACAAGGTGGTTGCGGATGGCTTCATGTTGCGGTAGCAGAATCAACATTGTGGTAGAGACGAGGACTTCGGATTAAGGTTCAATAGGGTCACTTTCTTGATTCAACAATTATAACCTTGTCATCGTCGTTCGATGTTATACACTGGTTATCACAAATTATAGTGACTAAAATAAGAAACAAGTTCAACAACCAATGATAGCTTAAATAAAATATAATGACCAAATGAAATCTTCCAGAAAAATTCAAGGACTAAAAAGAACTTAAACTATTTTTATAAAACAACAATCTTTTAAGAAAGTATCATAAATATGAAAAGACTTATACGTGGTTGTCTACCAAATATGATTGCCATAACAATATTTTGCGATAATTTAAACTTGTTTACATTTTGATAACTTTTTGTTAAATGATAATGTTCAATAAAATAAATTATTTAAACCCTTATAACATTAACAATATTTATTATGTCAAAAACATGATTAATCGGAGAAGAATGCGTATTGGAAAAAATAAAAGATAATGGGATATATATTTTTTGTTGGTGAATTGTTTCACTAAATGTATTTAAGTGTAATGGGTTGAATTGTTGACCAAAATCAATCTTGATGAATATTAAACAAGTAAGGAAGGTGTGGAGTACATACTTGTTAAAGTTTATTCAAGATTTTAAGTAAGGGCTAAATGATTTTGGAATTGGTTTGAAATCTGAACAAAAGTAATTTCAGAATGAACTGATATTGGAACCAACATTGATCTCAGAGTAAGTTTGTATCGAACCGAAATAGATCTCGGAATATAGTTGATATCGGACCGAAATTGATCTCGGAACGAAATTGATCTTGGATCTGAAAGTGTCAATCGGGATCTCATAATTTCCAAGTGCTTTGAATCCTAAATCACCAACCAAAATAGAACCATATTTCCAACAAAAATTGAAGTATTCTTGTGATCATGGCTAGGGGCGATTCTGTGAAGGATATGATAAGCAAGTTTTATAAACCGAACAAGTTTAAAGGTCACGATTTTCGTAGATGGAAAAAGAAGATGCATTTTCTCCTCACTACCCTGAAAGTGGTGTATGTTTTGAGTACACCTGTGCTAGAATTTGCTGAAGATGAAACTTTAGAGGCAAAAAGAAGAAGATTAAAGTGGGACAATGATGAATACATCTGTCGTGTTCATATTCTCAATGGTATGTCTGAATCTATGTTTGATATCTATCATAATGTTGAAATTGCAAAAGAACTATGGGATTCTCTTGAATCCAAGTATATGACTGCAGATGCTTCAAGTAAGAAGTTTCTTGTCAGTAACTTTATGGGTTATAAGATGTCTGACTCCAGGCCTGTTATGGAACAATTACATGATGTCACACCCCAAAACTAGAACGGCGGAAACGTACGGGGGCGGAGGACGTCATGTAAGTATCACAACACATGCAATATAGTAATCAAAGTACAAACAACCATTGCATTAATATGTATAAGTTTTACATAAGTTTTTAAACATTACATATTCAAACATCAAAGTAGATACAATAGAAGACAAGAGTCGCAATACGGTACTAGGTAGTCTTCTCAAAAGCTTCGGGAGTGTACCTGTCTACTGGATTCCTGAGAATACAAGTTATTTTAAAAGAGTAGATCAACATTTAAGCTGGTGAGTTCATAAGTATTTTAGTTATATAAATTATACTCTAAGTTCTTGGAAAAGTTCGCTGGTTCCTCCAGAAAATCCTATATTTCCTGATGTGATAAAATGATAACCTCAATAGTTCCCTCTACAATTACTTAGTTTATACTAGTTATATATAACCTAATATCGAATGGACAGTTAAATGGGTGAATTTGCCCTAAGCCCACAACCAAACAAGGAACAAGAAGTAAGGCAGAAGTCACACATTTCACTGTCAATCGGATATTACTTATATATAACTCTGATGTATAAACTAAGGAATTATAGAATTAGCCACTAAAGGTCCTTTATGTTATACTAGTTTAAAGAGAGTGAATGACTAAGTTCCATCTGATAAGTAGTTTTAAATCCCCATAAAACTGTTTCTGAATAGTAGTTTTAAATCCCCATAAAACCGTTTATGAATAGTAGTTTTAAATCTCCATAAAACCGTTTAGTTTTATTTATGGAAGGTGATTAATACAATAGTATTTCTTAAAAATAAACTACCGATGAATAACTACCCTTATATTAACCTGGTTAATTAGGGTTTAAAATGTGATAAAGTTGTAACCATGCTGGACTAGAATGAACACGACGACCTACTGGTGTCGAAACTGAATATGTGACATTTGTCACCCCATGGCTGGTCTGCCGGACTATAGCTAGCAGTCGGGATGTGGGATTGTCGATCCCATATAGATCTATACACACAATGCCCGCTCTCCCTCCAGGAGATTCTGGTTACAAGGATATAACATAGCAAGTATTGCTATGTACTGAAGACATACCATCACATTTTAGTTTGAGTAAAAATCGAATTATATCCTTTTCTTGATAAAGTAGTTTAGACCTCGTATACTTATTTAAAAAAATAGATTTCTCGTTTGTTTCTAATTTAGTTTGTATTATTACCCTGTGATTTCTAACCCTGGTACGTTATATTTGTACCCCTGTTAATGCAAACCCGGTATGATGTATTATTACCCCATGATTGCTAACCCTGGTACATGGTATTTGTACCCCTGTTAATGCAAACCCGGTTTAATGTATTATTACTTCTTTAATATATTATCCATATACTAAAAGTATTATACATATCCTGGTATAGATAAATGAATTGTCAGTACTTTCCTTTCCTAATATAACTGGAATAAAAAGTATACAATCGTGAATCATACTTGTATATTTAGTTTTGAATCATAAATTATACCTATTATAATTTGTACGTTCTATGTTGTTAGCATGATCTCTCCTGAATGTACCCCTTTGCTTAGCATGATACAAAGGTAATGATACCAAATGAAGTAACCTTTTATATTCCCATATGTATAATGTATATAATTAAGAAGGAAACGACCTTCGGACAATTAACCTCACCTCAAATCCACATCCAAATAAGGAAAAGGAGATAAGGCAACTCTTTAGTCCTAAGCCCTTTAAGTTTTATTTATATACTTATACATATATGAATATGATATTGATAATTATAATTTGAAATAGTTTATAAAACCTTTTTCAAATATTTTAACTGTATTAAAAGAGTTTACATGACTTTAAAGATTTAACATGGCTTTAAGTCATTTTGGAAGTATTTGGTAATCCTTAAAAGCATAAGGAAATCCTTTGTGTGATTATTATCACATACAATTATTAACAAAATTTAGATTGTGTTCAACTTGTATTCCCCCCTAAAAAGCATTTAAAACCATTAAAAAGGTAGATTATAGGGGTATGAACTCACTTGATAAGTGGTGATTTGGGCAGCGTTTCGTTTCTATAAATGAACTTTCTCGAAGAAACAGCGAGTTTTTGATTAAAACCGGGCTTTACGCGGGCAGCACTTCGACTGGAAAGAGGTTAGCTTCTCGAGAATTCCGGGGCTTTGGGGCTTACTTCAGGTTTTAGATATGATACCGGGGCTTTGGGGGGTTGTAAGAAAGTTTCTGGAGGTGAAAGTGAAAAAGGATGAAAAATGGTGTAAAAATGGGTTAAGAACCGGAGAGTCTCGCACCCTATATATAGTCCGAAGCCTTGGATCCGAAGCAAGGAGGGTGTGATGCGTGTTCAGACAGGTGGCGAGGGGGAGGAGGAGTCAGCAGTGACGTGGCAGCGAGGGAAGAGGGACGCGTGTCTCAGTTCGCAAGGGACCACGAGCCCGAGCTCGGAAGTAGCCACGGTGCGAGGCGCGTCGGAACAGGAGTGGCCGAGCCTTCGGTCCAATCAGAAGAGGACACGGGTCCGACAAGGGGAGGTCTCGCATGCGAGGTGACGTGTCCGGATTGTGGCCATGCGATTTTTCCCGGTTTTCAAGATTTTTCGATTTTTGTGCCCAAAACTTGCGAAATTCATAACTTTCGCATACGACCTCCGTTTTTGATGTTCTTTATGTGCACACATAGGTAAAATTATGCTCTACGACTTTTGTTTAGACTTCGTTGGATAATTTTGACTTTATTTTTAATATTATTATTTTTAACAGACCGGGACAGGAAATCCGTTAAAAATTCATAACTTCTTTATTCGAAGTCCGTTTTCGTCTGTCTTTTTACCGTTGTACTACTATTGACGAGACCTTCGATTCTCGTTTAGGTTGTGTCGGCTAAAAATCATTCGATCTTTATTTCGAGTTTTTAGCTGTATACTGCTATACTGAAACTTAGAAAAATCATAACTTCCTCATACGAAGTCATGTTTTGAGGTTCTTTTTATGAAAGTTCTCGGTTTAACATAATCTACAACTTTCATTTAGATTGTTATGGCTAAAAAGCCTTTTATTGAAAATTCACTTTTTACACTGAACAATGTTTTGCCGGTTTTGTTGCGGATCTTCGATTGGTCATAACTTCTTCGTTATAACTCGGATTTCAGTGTTCTTTATATTTTTGGAAACCTTGTTACAATCTCTACCACTTTGTTCATCCCAATTTATTTTTGACCTAAATTTGACTGGTGTTACACATGAAATGTTAAGGATCTTGGGACATTTTGCTGAAAACAATCTGAAAATGGATGAAGCCATTTTTGTGGCTGTGATTATTAACAAACTTTCCTCTTCGTGGATAGATTTTAAACACAATCTAAAACATAACAAAGAGGAATTAAGTTTGACTCAACTTGGAATCCATTTACGGATTGAAGAGTCATTAAGGACTCAAGAACTTGATAACAATCTGAAAGGCAAGAATCAAGTAGGTTCCTCTTTTGTGAACATGGTTGAAATAGAAAGTTCAAAGAATTCCAAGAAGTCTAAGGGAAAAAGGAAGATCAAAGGAAAGGATGATAAGTCTTACAAAAAGAAAGAAAAAGTGGTTTGTTGGAATTGTAACAACCCGAGTCACTTCAAGAAAGGTTTTCGTCTTTGTAAAGTGAATAAGGATGGCACTAGACCAAGTGGATCCAAGGATCCAGAAAAGAAACAAGGTCAATTTTATGATTTCTTGCAGAATTCTAAATATGATCAGGATTATATTTCTATGATTTCTGAAGCATTTTATGTTCAGGATGATGATGTTGCATGGTGGGTTGATTCAGGAGCAGCAACATATTTGTAAAGATCTTCGTCGGTTCAAGGAATGCCAACCAATAGAAGGGTTTAGGATCTGTTTTGCTTTACTTTACTTCTGGAAAGTGTTTGTGTCTGAACAATGTTTTATATCTTCTGGGGATTCGAAAGAATATCGTGTCTAAAATTGTCTTGAATAATTATGGTTACAAACAAGTATTAGAAAGTGACAATTATATCTTGTCAAGACATGGTTCTTTTATGGGTTTTGTTTATGTAAGTAATGGAATGATTAGGCTTAATATAAATTATTCAAGTTAAGATAATTCTGTTTGCATGGCTTCTTCTAGTTCTAGCAACACTTTTGATAAATCAGATTTATGGCATGCTAGACTACGACACATTCATTACAAGAGATTAAAAGACATGTCCAAAATGATTTTAATTCCTGCTTTTGATATAAATAAAGAAAAATGTAAAACATGCATGTTAACTAAAATCACATGACAACCTTTCAAGGATGTTGTTAAGGAAAGCAATGTGTTGGAACTTATGTATAGTGATTTGTGATTTCCATGCAACACCTTCCCTTGGAAACAAAAAGTATGTTGTTACTTTTATTTATGATGCATCTAGATATTGTTATGTCTATTTGAGACATTCAAAATATGAAGATCTGGATAAATTTAAGATTTATAAACAAGAGGTTTAAATTCATAAAAATGAATCAATAAAAGTTTTACGTACTGATAGAGGTCGTGAGTATTATGATCCAATTTATTTTGAATCAACTGGAATAATACATCAAACCACAGCTCCTTATACACCACGCCAAAATGGTGTTGCTCAAAGGAAAAAATAGGACTTTGAAAGAAATGGTTAACTCCATGTTGTCCTATTCAAGTTTAAGTAAAGGTTTCTGGGTGAAGCTATGTTGACAACATGTTATATTTTGAATAGAGCTCCAAACAAAGGAGTAAGAACACTCCTTATGAACTTTGGTGTAAAAAGATACCAAATTTGAGTTATCTCAAAGTTTGGGGTTGTAGAGCAGTTGTAAGGCTCACTGAACCCAAACGGAAAACATTGGGTGAAAGAGGTATAAATTGTATCTTCATTGGATATGTTGAGCATTCCAAAGCTTATAGATTCTATTTTTTAGAATCTAATGAATCTGTGTCTGTGAACACTGTTATAGAGTCTAGAGATGCTATCTTTGATGAAGAAAGATTTACATCTATTCCGAGACTAAGGTACATGATTCAGTAATCTTCTAGTAAGAGTAAAACTCAAGCTGAAGATGTTTCTGGTGGTACAAGTTCTGTTCCAGAACTTAGAAGGAGTACTAGATCTAGAAAAGCTAAATCTTTTGGATATGATTTTCAACTATATTTAGTTGAAGGAACAAGGGATGAGACTGTGTCTCAACATCAATATTATTCTAATATTGAGGAGGATCTAAAGACTTTCAATGAAGCTTTGGCTTCTAGGGATGTTCATTTATGGAAAAAAGCAATTCAGGGTGAGATTGATTATATCATGCATAACAATACTTGGGTACTCTCTGATTTACTTCTTCGTTGCAAGGCATTAGGATGTAAGTGGATCCTAAAAAGAAAGATGAAGGTAGATGGCTCAATTTATAAGTATAAATCCAAATTGGTTATCCAAGACTTTAGGCAAAAAGAAGGCATTGATTTCTTTGATACTTATGCTCATGTTGCCAGAATTTCAACTATTAGATTAATGTTAGCTCTTACAGCTATACATAATCTTGTGATTCACCAAATGAATGTGAAAACTGCATTCTTGAATGGTGAATTGGATGAGGAAATTTATATGAAACAACCTGAAGGGTTTGTGATGCTAGGAAATGAACGCAAAGTGTGCAAGTTGAAGAAATCATTATATGG
The DNA here is from genome assembly GCF_052849685.1 of Lactuca virosa. NCBI lineage: Eukaryota > Viridiplantae > Streptophyta > Magnoliopsida > Asterales > Asteraceae > Lactuca > Lactuca virosa. The sequence goes on along the minus strand of NC_136428.1, from coordinate 769,534 downwards.
TTTGAAACAAGCTCCAAAAAAATGGCATCAAAAGTTGATGATGTTGTATTGTCTAATGGTTTTTGATTAAACCAATATGACCAGTATGTGTATAGCGAATTTGATACTTCTGGTAAAGGAGTTATAATTTGTTTATATGTGGATGATATGTTGCGTTTTGGTACTAAATTCGAAGAAGTTAACAAAACCAAGAAATTATTATCATCTAGTTTTGAAATGAAAGACCTGGGGGAGGCAGAGGTAATCCTTGGTATAATTACTAAACAAGGAAGCAATGCAATTTCAATTCTTCAATCTCATTACATTGAGAAGATTTTGAAAAGTTTAGCTTTAAGAATTGTTCTCCTATTAGCACTCCTATAGATCCTAGGCCTAATATATTCAATGTCTCAAATTGAATACTCAAGGGCTATTGTTTGTCTGATGTATGTCATGATTAACACTAGGCCTAATATATCATATTTTGTGGGAAGGCTTAGTAGATATACTAGAAATCCTAGTTCACATCATTGGCAAGTTGTGAGTAGAGTATTTAAGTACTTGAAATGGACTATGAATTATGGTTTAATTTATAGTGGATATCCTTCTGTTTTGGAAGGATATTACTAGATGGATTAACAATTTAGAGGAACACTCATCTATAAGTGGTTGGGTGTTTCTTCTTAGAGGAGGAGCCATTTTATATGTATCCAAGAAACATACATGTATTACCAACTCAACCATGGAATCTGAGTTTGTAGCTTTAGCTGCTGCTGGTAAAGAAGCTAAGTGGCTAAGGAATTTGATTTGTGAAATTCCATTATGGCCCAAACCGATATCTACCATTTCTATCAGATGTGATAGTGCAACAACCATGGATAAGGCTTATAGTCAAGTTCATAATGGAAAGTCTAGACATTTAGGTGTTAGAGATAACATGATCTGTGAGCTTATCATGACTGGTGTGATACCTGTTGAGTTTGTAAAGACTCATTTGGATTTAGCCTATCATCTAACCAAAGGGTTAGCTAGAGATCTTGTGAATAAGGAGGCTGTAGGGATGGGTTAAAAGTCCACCTAAAATCTTCTATATTTAGATACTCAATTCCCATCTAATGTAATATTTGATGCTGAATTCAATGTGGAAAGCCTAATATTTAAAGATTGGCACACATTATTATCATCATCCCAAAGTATGTGTTCAGTATTGCAAGTAAAGGAGGTTGAAATTTTATTTCTTAATAGTTCTTTGAAAAGTTGTATTTGCAGGTTCAAGAACAAAAGACCTAATTATATAAGCGTGAAGTGTAGCTGCTTCAAGAAGTTAGGACTTGACTTTGATATGCTTATTGAAGGATGGGACACAAGCTAGTAAAATATAGTCTCAAGTTAGAAATTATGAGAATGTAAAATGTTGTGTATATTATCTTCATGTAGTCACTTTGATAGAAAGGGTTCAATCCTTAGTGACACCCTGATATTCGAATATTTGGAATGAATAATATACTAATGTGAAATTTAATTACCACGACATTTCATTTATGCATCAGTTTGTTGTTGTTATGTTTTGTTTTTAAGTTAATCAAGATTACACTTAAATAGGGGAGGTTTGTTGGTGAATTGTTTCACTAAGTGTATTTAAGTGTAATGGATTGACTTGTTGACCAAAATCAATATTGATGAATATTAAACAAGTAAGGAAGGTGTGGAGTACGCACTTGTTTAAGTTTATTCAAGATTTTAAGTAAGGGCTAAATGATTTCTGGATTGGTTTGAAATCAGAAAAAAAGTAATTTCGGAATGAAATGATATTCAAAACAAGATTGATCTCGGAATAAGTTTGTCTCGGACCGAAGTAGATCTCGAAACGTAGTTGATATCGGACCGAAATTGATCTCGGACCTGAGTGTGATGCAAATCGGATTTCGGAACACTGGAACTGATTACGATGCGAATGCACTTTCGCAACGAAAGTGGTTGCTGTTCAATTGCGATCGTTCACAACTAGTTGGAACGTAACACTTTGGAGCATTCACATCAGATAGCATGTTACTGTTCATTTCTCATCAGAACGATCCTTGCGATCGCATCGGAACGATCCTTGATGGATCACATCGGAAAGACCCATAAGAAAGCAATCACAAAAAACTTGTTTTCGCAACCATGAATCGCAACAAGCATGCATCGGAACGAGTGCAGTTCGGTGTTTTAGCCATCGTTGTTTTATCCAATGGTTAAAACGATTGTTTTTGTGTCAGGTTTTACTGTTAATGATAGTCTTTGGGACACAGTTGGTTATACTTTTATCCATTGGTTAAATGCCCGTTTTGTGTCGTTTTGAACGTTGGAAACTGTTATATAACTTTTTGTTTTGACAAAGAGACATATTTAAGCAAGTTTTTGTCAAAATTTTCATAGATGGTACAACGCGTTGAAGAACACAACAGACAAAAACATACTTCTCATTCTCTTTTCCTCTTTTCAAACTTCTGAGTATTATCGAATTAAGGATTTGGGAGTACCATCCAAATATTTCGATATCAGATTTTCCAAGTGATTTGAATCACAAATCACCAAGAGAAACATAAACATATTTCTAACATTTTCAATTATATTTTTGTAGGTCTGGCAATTGGGTTGGCGGGCCAGAAAACATAAAATCACCCTAAATCATATAATATATGGGTTGGCGAGTGGGAAACCTCAACCCAATCCAATCCATATAGCCCGTTTAAGTATATGGGTTTGTGTTTTCACAGGTTAGTGGGCCGAACCCAACCCGTTTAATATATATATATATATATATATATATATATGTGTGTGTGTGTGTGTGTGTGTGTGCGTGTGCATGTCTGTGTGTGTGTGTCAATGAAATAAAATGTTTGTTTTGTTCGGTTTAACCAAAATAATTAAAATTTAACCAAAACCAAATCAAATAAGGTATCCTTGTTCTGTTAATCAAGCTGGATTAACCAAAAACCAAATAACCTGAACCAAATAAACCAAACATCATTTGGTTCGGTTTGGTTATTTGATTTTGATTTTTTATCACACCTATACTTGTAAGTACATGATGCAAACAACTTGTTACATAATAAATGTATGAAATCTAATAAACCACAAATAAAACAAGAATTTTTTTGATAAATTACAAAGCTGGTGGAGGGAAAACCTGCTTCAACCATTTAAGAGATTAGAGAAAATTTCTTCAACTTATAAAATATAAAAATAAGCGAGAAAATTTCCACTTGTAAAATATAAAAATAAATTAATATTTCTGATTTTAAGATTTAAATATTATGAGCGTATTGTGTGAAATCATAGTTGAGGATGTTGAAATCGCAGGTGGTGTGCTCCTGTAACACCCTGTTCCAAATTATTTCCTAATGCGGGGCCGTGACCCGAAGACCAGTTATCATAAGGCTTAGGGACTTTGAGAAAAAGGAGATTTAGACCCATTTGGGTGTGGTTAAGGTAGAATAGATGATCTGGAAATTCAGTTTGTGATTTGGAGCCCAAGGGTATAACTGTAAAGTGTAGTCTAGCTTTTTGCGAATTTTAGATTTTTGTTTGGAAAATTTTAAGGCAAGGATGAGAAGTGTAGAGCTTCTCCTTACCTTTCCGGGGATATAAGGATCGTCGAAAACGGACTTAAAACGAAGAAGTTATGGCCTTTGGAAGTTTGGTGGTTCAATGGTTAAACCTTGTACGCAGGGCGTACATAAGTGTATGGTGGGCGTACTAGTGTTGAGCCTAGTACGTTAGGCGTACATGGGAGTACACAAGGCATACTAGGAAGATTGGTCGTGGATGCTTAAGGGAGTACATAGGACGTATCAGAGGTACGCAAGGCGTACTCCAGTTAGACCCAAACCCTAATTTTAGGTCTTGGACCCTATTTAAGCTCATTAACTCACCATCAAATCCTATTATCTTCAGGATCGATCTCCTTAAGCCCTAGAAATGAAACCCTAGCCTCCATTGGTGTGGTTCTTGAATTTTTGGTGGTATTTCATGCATTTTGGTGCTCATATAAGAAGAAGGAGCTTCTTGGAGAAGTGTAGGATTGCTTGGAGCTTGTGGATACAGGATTAGTGCATCTTGATCCACCTTCTCAAGGTATAAAGCTTCAAACTTGATGACTCTATGCATAGATCTTGTTATGGCATAGTTTCATAAGCTTTTGTCCCAAAATTTTGGATCTTTGTGAGTATAGATTACTCCAAAGCATATTAACTGTCCTTTTGAGGTCTTGAGGTGTATTAAGCCATGAAAATGCTTGCTTGATGGTTTCCTTAGCACCATGCAAGAGTTAAGTGGTTTTGAGTGTTGTGAAAGGAACGATTTTGGAGAAGTGGTTGGACTGCCTTTGACTTAACCCAATAAGGTTTCGACTTTATGTTTTAAGATATGACTTAGGGTTAATGTGAATTTTTGGCCCCTGATGAGTACTTTGCATGTACTCAGAAGTACGCTCAACGTAAATTGAGGTTCATGCTTTAGGGACTTGTATATTGAGCTTAGAGGGTAAGTACGTGGGTCGTGCACTTTTGGTACGTGGGGCGTACTACCCATGAAGTGTAATTTTGGGTCTTTTGGTTTGGGACTTGTTGGGCCATTGGACTTCTGACCTTGGGCCATGGATTGATTATGGTCTTTCTTGGAATTTGATTCATGATGGTTTTTGGGCCCAATTAGGTAGTTGGGCCATATCGGGCCTTGGTTTTGGGCCAAGTAAAAAAAGGGTAAAATGGTCTTTCACCCTGGTCATTAGGCAAGTAATTCAGATTCTTGATTATGGGTCGAGATTCAATTATTAATTGGATGATATTTGATAGTGGTAGCACGCGGGGATTTCCAGATCAGCGGTCTGAGCATTTTTCGTAGATATTCAACCGCTTCATGTGAGTTTTCCTCACTGTACTTACAGGTCGAAGGCACCAAGTCCAGCCTATTGGATTGGTATCCTGATATACACTGATATGTTGAGTATAGAATAGATCTGTATGTTTATATGCTAGTTGCCGATGTGCTAGTCTGGTAGATCTGTAGGACTACCTGTGATTCTGTCTACATGATTATCTGTATATGTTTGTTATCTGTTATATGCCGACATATTATGTTTGGTTGAGGTTTTACTGCTTCATGTTGTATCCAAGAAACCCTGGAGCATTCCAGATATGAGCTGAGGGTTGGGTAGGGCATGCTAGATTCATATTGAGGGCTCAGGTGCATTCCAGATACGAGCTGAGGACCGGGAGGTATGCCAGACTCGTAATGAGGGCTTGAGGGTATTTCAGTCCGATGACTGATTGGGTCAGGGAGCAAGCCAGACATAAGTTGTGGGCTCGGGAGCAATCCATATATGAGTTGTGGGCCCGATAGGCATGCTGGACTCATACTGTGGGCTCATGGGTATTCCATTCTTTTAGCTATGGAGCCAGTACACACTTTTGTTTGTATATGTTATCTATTTGTGTGTTGTTACTTTGGGGGAACTCACTAAGCTTCGTACTTACAGTTTTAGTTTATAGTTTCAGGTTCTTCAGAGGACCGTGGCGAGGCGAATGCGTGACCGTACACATCCTTAGTTTTAATACTGAATGGATCTTGGGAGACTCTGATTTTAAATCATGTTTTGGAAACAATGGTTTTATAAAAAACTTTTATTAGTAAATGGGTTGTTTTGAAAAGTTCAAGTTGGTTGTGATTTTTGAGGCGTTACAAGTTGGTATCAGAGCCTTGGTTTGAGTGAATTGGAGGAACACTTGTGTGAATCCAGTCTCAAACTAAGGAAAAGGGTTTTAAAAATGATTTTTAAAGTTTTTTTCAAAATAACTAAAAGAGGATGTGATGTGCATGATCTGCCGGAGCCAATAAGTAGTCCCCAAATTACCACACTGTTATCTGATGTCGTGATATGTTAAAACAACATGCTAGTGATAGGATAGGGATCTTCAGGAATTGCATGATAAAATTGCTTGATTATATGATTCCTGGTAGCCTAGGGTTTCTTTGTTATATGGAATTGACATCATAACTATAGTTTCTTAGTGTATGCATCATAGTTGTACATAACTATGATTCTAGAGCCTGAGAATGTTTGGTTTAGCCTTATTTCCTGTTCTTGTTTGATGAAGGGCTTAGGGTAGAATCAAATATTCGACTGTCTGTTGGATCTAGTGTTATATATGATTAGCATACACGAGTGCTGTAGGGTTGGTGGAAGTTTTATGAGTGGGTGCAGTTCGTAGCAGGATGGCATGAAGAACGATTAGCCACTCCTGAGAGTGTGAGGGCAGGATGAAGGTGTATACTAGATGCTTGGGCCTAGTGGTCAGAATTTTCATGTGAGGACCTTCCTGATTTTAGTATGTCTTAGTGCCAGTCGACTCCACTGCTTGAATGCTGCTTGCTTTGTGCGTTGTGGGACCCACATTGATGTGAGCTAGCTATCAAATAAATACGTTAAATTACATAATACGAAGGTTAAATAATCTTAGAGTGAAGGATTCAGTCCTATTGCAGAAATCTCGTTTGAGTCTAACCGTTGTAGGTTTGGGTCTTTTATTCGAAAGATTATTTAAGTTTTGTTGCATGTAATTGTATTAATGAATTGGTTACCTGACATTGATTAAGGTCGTTCAACAACTGATGGCAGGGGAGGTGGGGAGTCCTAGGAGAGCCTAGGAATTATTTTAGAGCGATTGCTACGTTGTTGAGAAAGTATTGGGAGTATTATTATGAGTAGGTGACTTAGAGGACCCGAGATGATTCTTGAGGAAAGTATGGATAGGTGTGGAAGGTAGTATTTGGGATCGTACTACTGGAAGCAGATATAGGATCCATACTCGAATCGAAGATAAATTTCGGGGGCTCTAAGGGTTGGTTGGGGAATATAGCATGGTTTGATACCATGATTCGTGCAGTGGTTCTGTATCTGCCGAACTTTTTGTTATGGTTGCTAAGACATAAGGATGAGTCCTGTAATTGTTTTGGGCCCCAACGACACATCGGTTTGGGTTGATGGGTTCATACCTCGATGATTTTGTTGGTTTTGAGGTCTCGAGGGTTTTGCTTGAGGCCGTACATTGAGTCGTGGGACTCAAGAAGGAAACGATTGTTATGATCGGCTTCGGGATTGCAGCTGGAAGTTGAGTGGTTGATTAATGGATTGGATTGTCGCTATCGATGACAAGGATTATACTCTTTCAGTTTTCAAGTTCAGAGAAGGAGTGAGCAGGCTTGTGACTTTCAGAGTTGGGATGTAAACCCAACATGGGGCCAACTGGTTGCGGTGTTCGGCTATGTTAGCGTGAGAATACGCATGAGGATTGTTGTGGATAGATGCTTAGTGATGCGATCAAGGGTCTGTCTTCCTTGGATATAGGAAGTCAGGTACCTGATTGACAATTGGGATGGCAGGCAAGGAGTATATGTTTTGGATCGTAAGTCGGTGGTTGCGTATGCATTTTCATGAATTCCTTAATTCTAAGTGGTTATGATTGTAAAATTTCAGAGGTCTTCAAATGAAATCTAGAATTATCTTAGGATTTGATTGGTCCTTATCTGGAAGATCGTCCTGAGTGTGTTATGTTGGATTGGTGTTTAAGCCCATAACTATATTTGGTATGTACTTGACCCGGTTGTAGCATGACCCTTTTGGGTTGCCTTCACCAGAGCAACTTGACTGGATGAATAATGAAGAAAGAGGTTATTATGGTTTATTAATATATTATATGAATAATATATTAAAGGAGAAATCATATTTGTTTAATTAATATTGGTCAAGAATTAACTTAGAATTAATTTTGTGGTCAAAAGATATTAATTAAACTTTGGGGGCTGATATTGCAATTATAAGATAGTTGCAATATGGGCTGTGGATCCCTTAAGAAAGGGATGGATGATTTTATATGCGAGCCCATATAGAAATCGTCCAAGCTAGGGATTCTAGAAGGATCTTGTGGGCTGCTTAGAGCCTAAGCAACCTAATTAGGTCTTTGATTGAAACCCTAACTCTGCAGCTATATAAAGGACCCTTGGGCACTAGAATTTGGTTACCAAAAACCTTAGAAGGTTTCCAAGAGCCTATTTTAGCCTTCCCTTCTCTCTCCAAATCATCCAAGTGCTTTGATGTTTGTGATTCATTAAAGACATCGCATTTGAGGTGCTAGGTTCTCAAAAGCTCAAGGATCTTCAAGCTACAATTGAAAGGTAATTTTCTAACTTGGTTTTAGTTATGTTTTTCGAGTTTTGTATGCTAGACATAGGGTTTATAAGCTTTGGATAATTATTGCATGTACAAATAGAAAAACTAGATCCAAAGCCTTAGGGTTTGCATGTGCACCATAAGATTGTTGTTTTGCTCATAACCCAATAGTGGTATTAGAGCCTAGGATGTTCTTCTATTGTATTTGATGCAAAAGTTAAATTTTCGAAGCTTGAAAATTTCGTTTTTTGGATTCTGTCTGGACTCACGTCGTGACACAGAGCCTGTCACGACGTGAGTTCAGCTCTGTTGCTGAATCTAAGTATTTGCCCTAATTTGAATTGGATAATTACCATAAATTGTTTTTTCAAATTAAAATCCGATTTTTCTGGTATGGTAATTGATATCCTAATCAAATTAAAGGATAATTGTCAAATTAAGATAATTACTTCTTTTATATGATAAATATTAATTATTTGTATTTTGATTTGAATTATCTTGTCAAGAAAATAGATTAGGTCAAATTATGTGATAAATAATAATAATATGATTAATTAATTATTTTTCAAATTTGATCTAAAAGATGTTTTGAAAAGTTTCAAAACTTGCCCTCAAGTTTTGGGACTTAAATTTTTAATTAAAAGTTTGAATTTTGAAATATTAAAATTCCAAACCCTAGAATTTTAGAAGTTTAAAATTCAACAATTATACTATTATAATATTATAAGATTAATAATTATATATATGTATAAGATTAAGCTAGTCTTACCGTTAGTAGGCCTCATTCCTGAAGCCAATCTATAAGGGGGTATAAGGTTGCTGCCTATAAAATGACAGTTTAATGGGTGTCCACTCTCACCCACCGCTTCCTTGATTGGTGGAGGGTCGTTAGCCGAACGGGTAGGATAGGGCAACTAATTCCTCATTAAAAGTATAATGATTAATAAAGTAACTAATTTTTTTTTATAAAATTCCCAATATTAGTTACTTTAGGAAAATGTGAAATGATGCTATTCCATGAGATTACACTTTGCACCCTGCCAAGTCGTTAGTGGAGCGTGCGTGGATAACCGACATACTAATTTGGGACTAGCAATGGTGGCAAAGGGTAGCTCGATGTTTATCACAGATCAATGGAGCGTGTGTGGTTAGCCGACATATTGATTAGGTGATAAATGACATCGAGAGTACCAAGTATATTTGCATGGTTATTCACACCTTGTTTGTGATCCTCGGTATCCCAGTCACAAATTTGAAGGGCATATCGAGATTTAAACATGCCATTGAAAAGTTCAATGAATCTCAAAAGATCTAGGAATTTCAACTCATTTAAAACTTAATTGTCTTTTTCGTTTTTCATGGTAGAAATTGATAAATCATCATTTACCTACCTTCAAGTTATTTGCAATTAGATTACGACATCCGTCTTCTGAATTGTAAATAATTGTGTTGGATCCTAGCCCTAATTTCTCATTTGGGTATTTAATTGAGGATTCTTATCTAATCTAAACTTTGTTCCTTTTCTATTTCAGATGTCTACTTCGAACAACAACAACGCTTCTGGCTCCACCCCTTCCAGCTCATTCTCACTTATGAACTTGTGTGGGAGGGTGATGTTCGATGGGTCCAATTTTAACGATTGGATCTGCAACATTTGCATGGTCACCCGTTACATGGACAAAGAGTATGTTCTCGACAAGGAGCTGAAGGATGTTAATGTGAACACTGCCACTCTCGAAGAAATCACTGCTTACGAAACTCATGAGCGAGATACTACGAAGGTTCATTGCATCATGCTCGCAACAATGACTGCTGAACTCCAAAATTCCTATGAGTACTACTATCCCTACGATATACACCAAGATTTGATGGAAAGGTACCATCAAAGTGCTAGGCAGGAAAGGTATGAGATCATCGCTGCGATGATCACTACCAAAATGAAGGATGGAGAGTCCATCACAACCCACTTGCAGAAAATGTAGAGATACGTGGACCGTTTGCTAAAGTTAAATGTTAACTTCGATGATGAGCTGGCCATAGATATTATTCTACACACCTTACCTCTTTGCTATGACCAGTTTCGTATGACCTACCACATGAACAAGGAGGAGGTCACTCTAAGCAAGCTTCAAGGCCTGCTAAGGACTGCTGAGAGTAGTCTGAAAGGCAAATCTATTGCATCTACTCCTACTACCGCTGCCCCTGTCTTGGCTATTGGGCAAGGAAAAGGAAAGAAGAGGAAGGCCCCTTCTAAGAGCCACAAGGGAAAGTCTCACGATGGTGGCTCTTCTAGTGGAACCAAGCTAGTCATGCTGCTCCCTCTTCTAACCCAAATGAAGTAGAGTGCTACTACTGCCACGAGAAAGGGCATTGGAAACGAAGCTGCCCGAAGTAACTGCAGGATATCAAGGATGGGAAGATAAAGCCCTCCTTCGCAGGTATTTATACTATTCAATCTAATACCTCATCACATGCTATGTCTTGGGTCATCGATACAGGATGTGGTTTTCACATTTGTTCTGATTTGCAGGGTCTAAGAAGAAGTAGGGATGTGGAGCATGGGAAGATAAACTTGATCATGGGGAATAGCAAAGCGTCGCCTGTTACCAATATTGGAGTTTATTCTTTAGTGCTTAGTAGTGGGTTAGGTCTAGATTTGAATAATTGTTGCTATTCGTCAGAAATGACACGAAACATTATTTCTTTTCATGGTTTGTATAAACAAGGTTTTAGATTTTTGTTTAACAATGAAAATGGTTCTATTAATGCTTTATTTAATGGTACTTTCTATTTTGAAGCATTGCCTTGTAATGGAATATATGAAACTGTGATGGTTGTAGAGAACTTAGGAAATGATGTGTTGCATATCGATTCTTCCAATGGTTTGGATAAGGCATGCTTGTTGCATTGTCGTCTTGGACATGTCAAGAAGAAGCACATAGCCCAACTCCAAAAGGATGAAGTGTTGGAGTCATTCGACCTTAGGGACGATGACACGTGCAAGTCTTGTTTACTTGGAAAGATGACCAAGTCACCCTTCACTGACACCTATGAAAGGGGTGAAGGTTTATTGGATCTCATACATACCGATGTATGTGGGCCCTTTAGATCCACCACAAGGGATGCGAACCGCTTCCATGTGACTTTCACCGATGATTATAGCAGATATGGGGTATATCTACTTAATCAAGTACAAGTTAGAAACCTTTGAAAAGTTCAAAGAGTTTAAACAAGAAGTGGAGAATCAGCTGGGCAGGAAAATTAAGATGCTCCGATCCGATCGAGTTCGTGAGTACCTTAGTGTTGAATTCCACGACTACCTCAAGGAATGTGAAATCGTTTCGCAATCGACGCCACCTAGGACACCACAGTTGAATGGTGTAGCTGAGAGGCGCAACCGAACCTTGTTGGACATGTTTCGTTCCATGGTGAGTCGGGCTTCGTTACCTATCACATTTTGCGGGTATGCCTTAGCGACTGCCGCCCATATCCTTAATCTAGTCCCAACTAAGAAGGTTGCCAAAACACCTCACAAGATGTGGACATGGAAAGCTCTCTCGTTGGCACATATCAAAGTTTGGGGTTGCGAGGCTTTCGTAAGACGAGAGACTCACGACAAGCTCGAACCTCGAAGTGAGCGGTGTATTTTCATCGGCTATCCACAGAAGTCCTTTGGATATCTCTTCTATTGACCGAGTGACAATGTTGTCTTCGTTGCGAGGAGAGGGGTTTTCCGAGAGCAAGAACTCATATGCCAAGAGGACAGTGAGAGGCAAATTGATCTTGAAGAGCTTCAAGAATCAACAGATGAAGGAACCTCTAACACGGGCGCTCAACCAGAGGAGGAAACTCCTGTTGAACCGATTGACGAGTCCTTACCTCTTAGATGTTCCAGTAGAGTTAGTGTTCCACCCGTATTATATGGTTTCCATATAACTGCTGAGGGTGATACGTTTATTAGTGATAGTACACTAATAAATTTGGATGAACCTAACAACTACAAGGAAGCCATGGAAGGCCCGGAGTCTGTGAAATGGAAAGAGGCTATGGACAGCGAGATTCAGTCCATGTATGACAATCAAGTTTGGAACTTGGTTGAAAATGTACCGGGTCGTAAGACGGTCGGGTGCAAATAGATCTTCAAGAAGAAGACCGACATGGATGGGAAAGTACACACGTATAAGGCGCGATTAGTTGCGAAGGGTTTTACTCAAACTCCCGGAGTTGACTATGATGAGACCTTCTCACCAGTTGCGAAGATTAAATCTATAAGGGTTATGCTACCCATAGCTGCATTTCATGACTATGAAATGTGGCAACTGGATGTCAAAACCGCTTTCCTTAATGGGAAGTTGGCTGAGGATGTTTACATGAGTCAGCCAGAGGGTTTTGTCAATGCAGAGCTGTCACACCCCAAAACCTGAATGACGGAAACGTTCTGGGGTGGAGGACGTCATGTATAGCATCACAACCAATGTATAATAGCAATCATAGCAACACAACCATTACAGTGAATACTAAAGTAAAAATATTTACATCAATTTGGAATTTGTCTGAAACTTGTTTGAATTACATCAAATAATTTGTATGAATATAAGCATAAAACTCTTATTGCTCCAACTCCTCAAAAATCCAGCAGGTACCTGTCTACTGATTTCCTGAGAATACAAGCAGTTTGAAAATATCAGCATAAAGCTGGTGAGTTCATAAGCGGTATTTTGAAATGAAAACTTGATGAGCTCGTAAAGGTGTTCGTATAGTTTCAAGAAAATCCGATATTTTCTTTAGTGAAAATGTAGCGTTTGCAATTTTGTATATAAAACATGAATAAATGTATGTTCCCAAGAATATCCGATATTTTCTTTAGTGAAAATGTAGTGTTTGCAGATCATGTATATAACCATGAATGTTCATTACTGAAAACTATAGTGATATGCAAAAATAATACTTCATGTGACTAGCTAATGCTAATCATGATGTATAAGTATTTCGTTCGTGAAACCATTGTATGACCGCTTCCGCTAGAAAGCCCTGGAAATTCTCCAGTTGTAGTGTGTATTAGTTCTATTTAGTATAAATAAAACTGTTGAAGAGTGCCAGGTTGTAAACTAAAGGTGATTTATACATAATGTGAGTCGTATAACCATGCTTGATATGACTAGAGACCTTTCCAAAATTCTTCAGGCGTCGAGTTAAATGACATTTGTACACCCCAGGCGTGCCCGCCTAACTGTAGCTAGCAGTTCAGGTGTGGGATTGTCAGTCCCGAATAGATCTATTCACAAATCTAACGCTCTCCTTCCAGGAGACTCTGGTTATACTATGATAGGATTTATCCCTGTACACCTAAGGGTATAGTATTGAAGTAGTGCCTCACAGTATCGTACAATCTAGTTTGCATGTAGTGTAGTAGCGTTCTACCATAGTGAAAATCCATATGTATACCGTATGTAGTGATAATTACAGTTATGAATACCATGAATAAGTAGTGATGTAAACTGTAAACTATTTCTGTCTTAGTGCATATGTTTAGTAGTGAAAGTTTATGTACTTGTTATGTTTAGAAAATCCCAAACTATACCGATTATAGTTTGCATGAATAATGTAGTGAATAGCGTGTCCGGAAAACTATGTAATTTTAGTGAAAACGTCCCTTATGCTCAACACAGTACAAAAGGGTTAAAGTATGAGAATTGCATAAGTTTTATATTATTGAAAGCATTTATGTTTAGCTTGTATTCCCCCTGAAAACATTAAAAACATGGAAAATGTAGGGGTATGAACTCACCTGCAGTGAGTAGTTTGGATGAAAGAGTGGTATAGGATGCTAGATGTCAAGTGGAAACTTGAGCACACACACAGATCCTAATAAGTATACAAGGACACAAATGAATATAATTAGTGTTTATACAACTAGTCATGTGAGTGAAACACCTTAGGGCTAGGAAACACTCATATAGAAGTGTTACAACCACAAAGGATTGCATCTAAGGAGTTTAAGGCCACACTAGTGTGTTTACGGCTAGGTGTTCACGGCCACCAGGGTTTACGGCCATGTGTTCACGGCCACCAGGGTTTACGGCCATGTGTTCATGGCCACCAGGGTTTACGGCCATGAGTTCACGGCCACAAGAGTTTACAGCCGTAAACTCATGATGATTTGTGCTCAAAAGGGTGTTTTTAAGGTCTTACAGTCCACAAGGAAGTGTTCTAGCCTTAAGTCCAAGCCTTAGGAAGAGTTACGACCCCATTTGCACCTCTAATAAGGGTTTACAGCCAAGGGAGATGCTCTTGGCCGTAAACTCACTTTGATCAGTGTTCTTGGATGAATTCAAGGTGATAATCATGGTTTCATACTAGATATCAAGTATAAGGAAGTCATACTTACGATTGGAAGGAAAAGAAGGGTGTTTTCAGCCCAAAACACCTAAGTGTTCTTGATGTTCTTGAGAATCTTTGAAGATCTAGACTCAAAGATGAAATCCATGGATGAAATCAATGATGATTCATGGAGAAGAGAAGTATTAACACTTAGATGGAAGGATTTACTTACATTTTGAGAGTTCTTGAAGCAAAATGCTATGATTTCTTGAGAGAGTTTTCGAGTTCCAAACCTTAGAAAGGAAAAAGTGCAGAAAATGGACCAACCATCCTACTTATAGGTGGAGTTTACGGCCATCAGAGTTTACGACCAGCATGGGTTCACGGTCACCATGAGTTTATGGCCGTAAACTCATGGGTCCTGGCCGTAAACTCCTCACTTCAGGGTTTATGTACCTTGGGTTTAGCTTTCCACGCTTTCCAAAGCGTATCATGCCTTTCCAGGGTGAGACCTTCAGAAGGACGCGGTCACCAACCTGGAATTCCAAGGGTTTTCGTCTGTTATCGGCGTAGCTCTTTTGTCTATCTTGGGAGGCTTTCAGTCGTTCCCGGATTTGTACAATCTTTTCAGTTGTCTCTCGGATGATTTCAGGACCAGTGAGAGTACTGTTGGGGACTTGACCCCTGGCTAGCTGCGTGCCACCCACCTCAGCCCAGCACAGAGGGGATCTGCACTTACGGCCATAGAGGGCTTCAAACGGCGCAGTCTTGATGCTGGTATGGTAGCTGTTGTTGTAGGAAAATTCAACCAAAGGAATATGAGTGTCCCATGACGTGCCGACGTTGATGAAGCAGGCTCTCAACATATCTTCCAATGTCTGAATTGTTCTCTCACTCTGTCCATCTGTCTGAGGATGATAAGCCGTGCTCATATCCAACTTAGTTCCAAGAGCCTTCTGTAGCGATTGCCAAAATCTCGAGGTGAACCTGCTATCTCGGTTGGAGATAATGGATACAGGTACCCCATGAAGGCGAACTATCTCTCGGATGTAAATCTGTGTGAGTCTCTCCATTTTGAATTTTTCCTTGATTGGCAGGAAGTGGGCGGATTTTTTCAACCGATCGATAATTACCCAAATGGCGTCGTGCCCACTCGGAGATCTGGGTAACTTGGTGATAAATTCCATGGTTATCCTTTCCCACTTCCACTCAGGTATTTCCGGCTGCTGAAGTAAACCTGAGGGATTTTGATACTCTACCTTCACCTTGGCGCAAGTCAAGCACTTACCCACGAAAGTAGCAATTTCTGATTTCATGTTTGGCCACCAATAAACTTGTTTGAGATCCAGATACATCTTATCTGAACCCGGGTGAACGGAGTATTTAGTCTTGTGAGCTTCATGCATGACGATCTCTCTGTACCCACCGAACTTTGGGGTCCAGATCCGCTTCATAAAATAGTACACTCCGTCTCCCTTGATCTCCAAGTTCTTGTACATTCCCCGCAAGGCTTCATCCGCCACTTTCTCTGGTTTCAAGGCTTCCAGCTGAGCCTCTCTGATTTGCGCGGATAAATGGGAATGAATAGTCATCGTTAATGCTTTCACCTTTCGCCCTAAATGCTCCTTCCGACTGAGGGCATCTGCTACCACGTTGGCCTTGCCGGGATGGTAGCGAATTTCGCACTCGTTGTCACTGAGTAACTCTACCCATCGCTGTTGCCTCATGTTTAGCTCCTTCTGATCGAAGATGTGCTGCAAGCTCTTATGGTCGGTGAAAATAGTGCACTTGGTTCCATAGAGATAGTGCGTCCAGATCTTTAATGCAAAGACCACTGCTCCCAACTCTAGATCGTGAGTTATGTAATTGACCTCGTGTGTTTTCAACTGCCTCGAGGCGTAGGCGATAACCTTTCCTCGTTGAATGAGCACACAGCCTAGGCCCTGATTGGATGCATCACAATAGACAACGAAGTCCTCCGTCCCTTCGGGCAGGGACAAGATAGGTGCGCTGCAAAGGGCCTGCTTCAATGTTTGAAATGCAGTGTCTTGCTTGGCTCCCCAACTGAAGGTTACACCTTTCTGTGTCAGGGTAGTTAAAGGCTTAGCGATTTTGGAGAAGTTCTGGATGAACCTGCGATAATAGCCCGCGAGACCCAAGAATTGCTGGATTTCTGTGGGTGTCTTTGGTGCAGACCAATTCTCAATCGCTTTGATCTTAGAAGGGTCCACGTGTATTCCTTCCTTGCTAATCACGTGTCCAAGGAAATTTACCTTCCTGATCCAGAATTCACACTTCGAAAATTTCGCGTATAGCTTTTCTGCCCTTAATGTTTCCAACACCTGCCTTAAGTTCTGTTTATGATCATCCTCACTCCGCGAATAGACAAGTATATCGTCGATGAACATAATCACGAACTTGTCTAAGAAAGGGCGGCACACCCGATTCATCAGGTCCATGAATACTGTCGGTGCGTTGGTCAGACCAAATGGCATTACTACAAACTCGTAGTGTCCATAGCGAGTTCGGAATGCTGTTTTGGG
Organism: Lactuca virosa; assembly: GCF_052849685.1. Classification (NCBI taxonomy): domain Eukaryota; kingdom Viridiplantae; phylum Streptophyta; class Magnoliopsida; order Asterales; family Asteraceae; genus Lactuca; species Lactuca virosa. The sequence continues at coordinate 752,479 of NC_136428.1, read as the reverse complement.
CACATCATTCTCATGAACCCGCAACTGATGGTACCCTGATCTTAGATCTATCTTCGAAAAATAGCTGGCTCCCTGTAGTTGGTCGAAGAGATCGTCGATCCTGGGTAAGGGATAACGATTCTTTATGGCCAGCTTATTCAGCTCTTGGTAGTCAATGCACATCTGAAAGGATCCATCTTTCTTTTTCACGAATAAGATCGGAGCTCCCCAGGGTGAAGAACTCGGTCTTATAAATCCCTTGCTGATTAGCTCATTGAGCTGGCTGGATAGCTCTTGTGTTTCTGCCGGTGCTAAACGATAAGGAGATTTAGCTACAGGAGTAGCTCCGGGGAATAAATCGATACGAAACTCGACTTGACGCTCAGGAGGGATTCCTGGGAGATCCTCGGGGAAGACATCAGGAAAGTTGCAGACTTTGGGAAAACTTTCGAGGTCTTTAACTTTTTGCGTCTCATCAACAACGTGAGCTAGGAATGGATGGCATTCCTTCCGTAGATACTTTTGGGCCTTGAGGCATGAAATAATACGAAGGTTCGAGCTAGACTTATCTCCGTAAATCATGAGGGCTTCACCAGAGGGAAGATTGAGATGGATAGCTTTCTCGAAACAAAGAATATCAACACGATTGGAGCTCAACCAGTCCATGCCGATAATGACACCGAAACTGTTGATGGATACCGGCATAAGATCGATGGGAAAGGAATAATTGTCTAGGGTAAGAGTACAACCCATGAATATGTCGTTAGCGCTCTCTTTCTTTCCGTTAGCCATCTCGACGGTAAATGTTTCGGTTAGAGGTTGGGATTTACATTTGATTAGATGTTTGAATGCATGACTAACAAAACTCCTCTCCGCACCAGAATCGAAGAGAATGCATGCATAAGAGTTGTCAAGGAGGAACGTACCCGTAACAACGGTAGGATCAGCGACTGCTTCCTCTTGGCCCATCGCTAACACTCTTCCTGTATTGCCGCCCGTTGTCGCTTTGGGGCAGTTTCTTTTGAAGTGCCCAACCTCTCCACAGCCATAGCAGGCTTGACCAGCACCCACCCCAAGAGCCTGGTTGGTTGGTTGAACAGGTGTCTTGCAGTATCGAGCCGTGTGTCCCTTCTTTCCACAGTTGTTGCATTTCAATTCACGGCAGGGTCCGTGATGATGAAAGTCACACTTGTTGCACAGAGGTAGGTTTCCAGCATAGCCACGGGTAGGAGCTTGGGTGGTTGTAACAATAGTGGGAGCAGCAGTAGGAGTAGTAGCAGCGTGAACTGCCACTGTTTGTTGCTTCTTGGAGGGCTCCTGCGAAGACTGACCCTTCCGTTTGTTACCAAACTTCTTCTTCTTCCCACCACTCACCATTTGTGGCTCGGAGATAGCTGCCACCTCATCCAGATCGATTCCATGATCGATCAGAGTCTATGCCAGATCCTTGGCGCTTTCAAATGTAATCGGTCTAGCAGCCAAGACATCCATTTGGTTGGTTGTGTCAGTCCCCAGATGCACCTCTCGATTTTCTTGCTTTTTGGGGTGACTATTCCCGGACATAGGAGAGCTAGATCACAGAATCTAGCGGTGTAGGCAGCGATGTTGGAACCCTTCATCTTCAAGTTCCAGAGTTTGTGTTCCAACTTCTGCACTTCGCCCCTCGGGCAGTATTCCTTAAGCATGAGCTCCTTCAGTCTTTCCTAACCCATGACATTAGCCACTGGCAGGGTTAGGGTTTTGACTCGACCATTCCACCAGGTCAAGGCTCTGTCGGTGAAGGTGCAGGCGGAGAACTTCACCTTGTTGGTCTCTGAACAGGTACAAATTTCGAAGATGGATTCAATCTTCTCGAACCATCGAGTCAGTGCGATAACACCTCCATTTCCGTCGAAGGGCTTGGGTTTTTCGGTCATGAAGTCCTTGTAGGAACACTCCTTTTGATGTCCCTGACTTCCGCCTTGTCCTTGAGGGTTGGTTCCACCTCCAGCCCCTCCAGCGTTCACTTGTGCCATTGTTGCGGTTACAGCGACGGTAACTACTGCCTGGAACATGACGGGATCGAACTGAGGAGGTGGTGGTGGTGGTGGAGTGTCTTCGTTTCTTCTGATGGGTCTTGGTCGGGGAGGCATCTTGTTCTAGAAACAATCAGGAAGAAGAGGATGGTAAGTCCTCGAGATATATAAAACAAGATATATCTCATCCTGATAATAAAAGTATACTACCGAGCGATAAGCACAGAAAGGTTACTAACACAAGTAAGTTATCGCTTAAGAAGAAAGTGGTATCACCACATGGAATGAATCTGTATACTAAATTTGGCTCTAGTTAAAATACTCCTATAGTATTTTATGTCGGATGTTTTTGTTCTTGGTAAGTTTTAGGGTTGCTATAACACCACAGCCACTCCCAAGCACATGTTGGTCATGTCTCGAATGAATATAGTTGATCAGGCTATATTGACCCTAGACATGATTACATAATTGCCCAGGCTTAACCGCAGCGTCCCAACATCCAAATACTTTTGTTTCATTCTATCTATGACTCTGGTTTTGTTATGTATACATACTAGTATACTTGTTACAAAATACTTTATATTTCGAAAATATACTTTTAGTTTAGAGCACTTAGGCCCCTTAGTGTTTATAGTTGTATACCACGTAAGGTTCGGTATACTAGTTCGCTATAAACAAGGGCTCTGATACCAATCTGTCACACCCCAAAACCAGAATGGCGAAAACGTTCTGGGGTGGAGGACGTCATGTATAGCATCACAACCAATGTATAATAGCAATCATAGCAACACAACCATTACAATGAATACTAAAGTAAAAATGTTTACATCAATTTGGAATTTGTCTGAAACTTGTTTAAATTACATCAAATAATTTGTATGAATATAGGCATAAAACTCTTATTGCTCCAACTCCTCAAAAATCCAGCAGGTACCTGTCTACTGATTTCCTGAGAATACAAGCAGTTTGAAAATACCAGCATAAAGCTGGTGAGTTCATAAGCGGTATTTTGAAATGAAAACTTGATGAGCTCGTAAAGGTGTGCGTATAGTTTCAAGAAAATCCGATATTTTCTTTATTGAAAATGTAGTGTTTGCAATTTTGTATATAAAACATCAATAACTGTATGTTCCCAAGAAAATCCGATATTTTCTTTAGTGAAAATGTAGTGTTCGCAGATCCTGTATATAACCATGAATGTTCATTACTGAAAACTATAGTGATATGCGAAAATAATACTTCATGTGACTAGCTAATGCTAATCATGATGTATAAGTATTTCGTTCGTGAAACCATTGTATGACCGCTTCCTTTAGAAAGCCCTGGAAATTCTCCAGTTGTAGTGTGTATTAGTTCTATTTTGTATAAATAAAACTGTTGAAGAGTGCCAGGTTGTAAACTAAAGGTGATTTATACATAATGTGAGTCGTATAACCATGCTTGATATGACTAGTGACCTTTCCAACGTTCTTCAGGCGTCGAATTAAATGACATTTGTACACCCCAGGCGTGCCCGCCTAACTGTAGCTAGCAGTTCAGGTGTGGGATTGTCAGTCCCAAATAGATCTATTCACAAATCTCACGCTCTCCCTCCAGGAGACTCTGATTATACTATGATAGGATTTATCCCTGTACACCTAAGGGTACAGTATTGAAGTAGTGCCTCACAGTATCGTACGATCTAGTTTACATGTAGTGTAGTAGCGTTCTACCATAGTGAAAATCCGTATGTATACCGTATGTAGTGATAATTACAGTTATGAATACCATGAATAAGTAGTGATGTAAACTGTAAACTATTTATGTCTTAGTGCATATGTTTAGTAGTGAAAGTTTCTGTACTTGTTATGTTTAGAAAATCCCAAACTATACCGATTATAGTTTGCATGAATAATGTAGTGAATAGCGTGTCCGGAAAACTTTGCAATTTTAGTGAAAACGTTCTTATGCTCAACACAGTACAAAAGGGTTAAAGTATGAGAATTGCATAAGTTTTATATTATTGAAAGCATTTATGTTTAGCTTGTATTCCCCCTGAAAACATTAAAAACATGGAAAATATAGGGGTATGAACTCATCTGCAGTGAGTAGTTTGGATGAAAGAGTGGTATAGGATGCTAGATGTCAAGTGGAAACTTGAGCACACACACAGATCCTAATAAGTATACAAGGGCACATATGAATATAATTAGTGTTTATACAACTAGTCATGTGAGTGAAACACCTTAGGGGCTAGGAAACACTCATATAGAAGTGTTACAACCACAAAGGATTGCATCTAAAGAGTTTAAGGCCACACTAGTGTGTTTACGGCTAGGTGTTCACGGCCACCAGGGTTTACGGCCATGTGTTCACGGCCACCAGGGTTTACGGCCATGTGTTCATGGCCACCAGGGTTTACGGCCATGAGTTCACGGCCACAAGAGTTTACGGCCGTAAACTCATGATGATTTGTGCTCAAAAGGGTGTTTTAAGGTCTTACAGTCCACAAGGAAGTGTTCTAGCCTTAAGTCCAAGCCTTAGGAAGAGTTACGACCCCATTTGCACCTATAATAAGGGTTTACGGCCAAGGGAGATGCTCTTGGCCGTAAACTCACTTTGATCAATGTTCTTGGATGAATTCAAGGTGCTAATCATGGTTTCATACTAGATATCAAGTATAAGGAAGTCATACTTACGATTGGAAGGAAAAGAAGGGTGTTTTCAGCCCAAAACACCTAAGTGTTCTTGATGTTCTTGAGAATCTTTGAAGATCTAGACTCAAAGATGAAATCCATGGATGAAATCAATGATGATTCATGGAGAAGAGAAGTACTAACACTTAGATGGAAGGATTTACTTACATTTTGAGAGTTCTTGAAGCAAAATCCTATGATTTCTTGAGAGAGTTTTCGAGTTCCAAACCTTAGAAAGGAAAAAGTGCAGAAAATGGACCAACCATCCTACTTATAGGTGGAGTTTACGGCCATCAGAGTTTACGGCCAGCATGGGTTCACGGCCACCATGAGTTTACGACCGTAAACTCATGGGTCCTGGCCGTAAAGTCCTCACTTGAGGGTTTATGGCTTGATTGATGCTTTGGAACTTTAGTTGACCCATTCTAACACTTGGTCCCTTGATGTACTAAGTTTAGAACGCTCCAACAGACTCTAAACAGTGCAAGAAGTCAATAAAACAAGCTTAACATAGATAAAGTTGACTAAAGGAACAAGCTAGAAGTTCCGGGTTGTCACAAGAGCAGCCTAATAGAGTGTGTAAGCTTGAGAAATCCATTTATGGATTGAAACAAGTGTCTCGCAGATGGAATCTTTGTTTCGATGAGAAAGTCAAAGAGTTTGATTTTTCGAGAAGCGAGGATGAGTCCTGTGTATATGTCAAAGCCAGTGGGAGTATAGTTAGCTTTCTCGTTTTGTATGTGGATGACATACTGCTCATAGGAAATGACGTCCCAACCTTGCAGGAGGTTAAGTACTGGCTTGGGAAGTGCTTCGCTATGAAGGACCTCGGAGAAGCTGATTATATTCTTGGGATAAGGATATTGAGAAATAGGAGTAAAAGACTAATAGGACTTAGTCAAAGTACTTACTTGGACAAAGTGTTAAAACGTTTTAGCATGGAAAATTCCAAGAAAGAGGAGTTACCAATCCAAAGCAATACCAAGTTGATTAAGACTCAAAGCCCGAGTATCGATGTCGAGATAGCAGAGATGAGCAGAGTACCTTATGCTTCTGCAGTTGACTCAATCATGTATGTTATGACATGTACTCGCCCTGATGTGGCCTTTGCTTTGAGCATGGTGAACAGATATCAAGGGAACCCTGGTAGAGCACATTGCACCGCAGTAAAGAATATTCTTAAGTACCTTCGGAGGACTAAGGAATGGTTTCCTATCCTCGGTGGGAGTGATGACTTGAGAGTGAGAGGGTATAGTGAAGCTAGTTTTCATACTGACCAGGATAATTTCCGCTCGCAGTCAGGCTTGGTCTTTACCCTAAATGGAGGAGCAGTGACTTGGAAAAGTTCCAAGCAGGAGACCGTAGCTGATTCAACGTGCGAATTAGAGTACATAGCAGCGAGCGAAGCGTCAAAGGAGGCGATATGGCTAAAGAACTTCATTGGAGACCTTGGAGTTGTACCGACCATAAAGGAGCCTATGGAGATTTTCTGCGATAACGAAGGTGCAGTTGCCTTAACCAAGGAGCTGAGGGATCATTACAGATCCAGACATATCGACAGGAAATATCATTTCATTAGATATCGGGTAGAATAAGGACTCCTCGTAGTAAAGAGGGTATCGTCAGAAGAGAATCCAACAGATCCCCTTACGAAGGGACTGAGTAGGGTTAAGCACTTGCAGCACGCTAGGAGCATTGGGCTGAAGGACGATATTAGTTTTAGTAATTAGATAGCCTTAGAAACTTATAATAGATAAATTGTAATTGACATTTTGATGATTAAATAAAGGTGTTTTATTTATAAGTAATGTTACTGTCTTGTGTCAATTATTTACTATTGTTTCACTTTGCATGTTTTGAGTTCCTAAATAATAAGATGTTATAAAATGCATTGTTGTGTACGATTTGCTGAGTAAATAGTACAAGCATATAAGTTGAATTTTATCTATTCCTTTTATCCTATGAGGCTAAAAGCGATATCATGGGCCCCTCGATGATATTGTTTTGACTTATGTGTCGGGCCCGGTCAGGACTAAATTGATGTGTTGAATGAAGTTCTATGTCAGACAAATCAGAGATCGAGAAACAAACAGCTGGACAATAAGTATGACTATGTTCTATGTAATTGTCCACACGATATCTTGAGAACGAAGGACTATACGATCCCTTATCTAAAGGACGTGTCAGAGTTCGACAGCGGCTTTTAAGAGCTACGATTGCTAATCGGATTTTGAATTCGTACTTGCATTTATAGTTATTAGACTTATCCGAGTAGGAGACTGTTGGATTGGTGTCTAAGCCCATAACTATATTTGATATGTACTTGACCCAGTTGTAGCATGGTCCTTTTGGGTTTCCTTGACCAGAGCAACTTGACTGGATGAATAATGAAGAAAGAGGTTATTATGGTTTATTAATATATTATATGAATAATATATTAAAGGAGAAATCATATTTGTTTAATTAATATTGGTCAACAATTAATTTAGAATTAATTTTGTGGTCAAAAGATATTAATTAAACTTTGGGGACTGATATTGTAACTATAAGATAGTTGCAATATGTTTTGTGGATCCCTTAAGAAAGGGATGGACGATTTTATATGGGAGCCCATATAGAAATCGTCCAAGCTAGGGATTCTAGAAGGATCTTGTGGGATGCTTAGAGCCTAAGCAACCTAATTAGGTCTTTGACTGAAACCCTAACTCTACAGCTATATAAAGGACCCTTGGGCACTAGAATTCAGCTACCACAAACCCTAGGAGGATTCCAAGAGCCAATTTTAGACTTCCCCTCTCTCTCTCTCTCCGAATCATCCAAGTGCTTTGGTGGTTGTGATTCATTAGAGGCATCACATTTGAGGTGCTAGGTTCTCAAAAGCTCAAGGATCTTCAAGCTACAATTGAAAGGTAATTTTCTAACTTCGTTTTAGTTATGTTTTTCGAGTTTTGTATGCTAGATATAGGGTTTATAAGCTTTGGATAATTATTGCATGTACAAATAGAAAAACTAGATCCAAAGCCTTAGGGTTTGCATGTGCACCATAGGATTATTGTTTTGCTCATAACCCAACATGTTATGCATGTTGGATTAGTGTCTAAGCCCATAACTATAATTAGTATATACTTGACCCGACTCGACATGGTCCATTTAGGTTGCATGGCATCGGGACATTTGGATAGACCTTTTGTGAGAAGAGGATATTTGTGACATATTAATATATTATAAGTTCTAATATATTAATATGAAATCATATTATTTAATTAGTATTGATCAAGGATTAATTTGGAATTAATTTAGTGATCAAAAGAGACTAATTAAATATATGGGGATTGATTGTGTAAATCATTCATTCTTATATATGTGGGCTTATGATCCATGATTCCTTCTGTTGGGTTTAACCCATGTGGTGACCCATGGATACTCCATGGAGGTTAAAACCCATGGGGCATAAGGAATGGGTAAAGTCATGGGTTACATGGTGTAACCCTAATGTGCACACTATATAAAGACACTATTTGTTGGTGAAATCGGCACTAGTGTATACACAAGAGGGCAAGCCGATTTCTAAGAGCCAAGTATCTCTTCTCATGGTTATTCCAAATGTTTTGATGTTGTGTGAACCATTTGAGGTGTCCTACTTGGGGCACTAGGCTCTTGAGCTCCATGGAATCAAGCTACAACAAAGAGGTATGTAATTCTACTAGATTTTATATTACATGTACTTTATATTATGCTAGTTAGAACAATACCTTGGAATAATTGATATTTTCATGTATAATAGAGAAAACATTGATCCAAGGTATTTAGGGTTGCATGTACACCATAGGAGTGTTAGAATGCTCATAACCCAACAGTGGTATCAGAGCCTAGGCTTGTTTTCATTTATACTTGATGCAAATTGCTGAAAATCGAAGTTTGTATGTTGTCGGGACAGCTGAATCGCCGAGTCCATTAAGGGACTCGACGAGTCCATGCCTAAATTCATCCAACTCGACGAGTTGGTTCATGCACTCGACGAGTTGGACCCCCTGACAGCATATCTTCGATTTTTAAGGATGGAATTGGTCTAGAATCATCACCTTAATCTGTTTTGGACTTATAAAACCTGTTTTTGATGTGGTAATGATTATGGTAAACCAATTGCAAAGTTATTATCAAAGTTTCAAGTTTTATATATGTTAATATGATTCTTGAAAATTGTTGATATGGATTGTTCATGCTTATGAGTTTTGGTAGATCATAGGAATTATGTGCAAATTGTTTGTTAGTGTAATTCTTGATCTTAATGACATTGTATGGACTCCATAACTTGTCCTCAAGTTATGGATTACCAAGTTTTTTGTGTCACCTTGTTTTATAAGTTAATTTAGATTAATGAAAAATTATGTGTTAGTTGTTTTCAATCCAAATTGATCTAAAAGTAGTTCATAAAATGTGTTTTTGCAACTTGTCCTCAAGTTATATGAAAATGTACATTTATGAATCTTAAAACTCATAAAAGTGCCATAGGTTACAAAATGAAGAGTCTTTTTCTCATAAATAGTTTTATGGACTTCATAACTTGTCCTCAAGTTATGGATGTTCAAGAGTCTCTTCATTAAAGTTTTTAAAACTTTAATTAAACTCATAAGTTATGAAAAATCCAAGAGTTTTGAATAGTTTCAATAATTCCCCTCAAGTTTTGAAATTTGTAAAGTTTACCCCTTATGTATACTTTAATTCCAAATCAAACCCTAGAATTTTAAAACGTTTAAAATTCAACCCTTATACTATTATTATAATTTTAATTATATAGATATGTATAAGATAAAGTCAATCTTACCGTTAGTAGGCCTCATTCACGAAGCCGGTCTATAAGGGGGGTATAAGGTTACTGCCTATAAAAGGGCAGTTTAATGGGTGTCCACTCTCACCCACCGCTTCCTTGACTGGTGGAGGGTCGTTAGCCAAATGGGTAGGATAAGGACTATAATTCTCCCTTCATTAATAGTATAATGATAAATACTAAGTAACTAAACACTTATAAATTGCCAATCTTAGTTACTTAGGAAAATGTGAAAAGGTGCTAACTCATGAAATTGCACTTTGCACCTTTGTTAAGTCGTTAGTGGAGCGTGTGTGGTTAACCGGCACACGAACATGGGACTGACAATGTGTGGCAAAGGGTAACTTAATGTTTATCATAGATTGGTGGAGCGCGCGTGGTTAATCGTCACATCAATTAGGTGATAAAGTTAAGGGTACCAAGTAAATTTGCATGGTTATTCACACCTTGTTTGTGATCCTCGGCATCCCAGTCACAAACTTGAGAGGGAACAATCGAGATTTAAACATGCCATTGAAAGTTCAATGAATCTCAAAAGATCTAGGAGTTTCAATCCAATTAAAAGTTAATAATTGATTTTGTTTTTCATGGTGAAAATTGGTAAATCGTCATTTACCTACCTTCAAATATTTTATAACTTGGATTACGGCATCCCTCTTCCAGTTATAAATAGTTTGTTGGGTCCTAGCCTTAATATTTCATATTGGGTGTTATATTAAGCACTTAAATCAACTAAACTTGAATTTCTCCCTCATAAATGTCTATTTCAGACAACTATGGTCTTCCCAAATCTTTAGGAACAAGCCTTCCTAATGAAGATGATATCCCACATGGAAATCAAGGTGAAAGATTAATCCCTTTGTTGTGCATTAATAGGACTGGAAATCATGCTTCACTTCCTCCACCTCCTCCAATAATTCTCCCTATCCTACAAGTTTCAAGACTTGAAAATTTCTAAGTCACTCAATCCCTATTGGAAAGCAAAGACTATATGTGCTTACATCTTGGAGCTTAAGTCACATATTGGCAAGCCGGGAGAGTCGGGTGTCGAAGTCTCGTGGTAGCTGGCTGTTGACTTGGTTCTTCAGTCACTCCCTGATGACAGATCACGACATGACCCTTAGTGATCTTACCTATTTGCTTGATGCTGCTAAATCAGCAATTATTTGGAGCATTGGTAAAGCAAATTAGATTGGAAGATCTACTTCCCAAACCTATTTGGACATTGACAATGGTGACATTGGAAGTCCATAAAAGCTTTATCTTCCCAATAGAAAGGGATTGGCCATGGTCAAGTCATTTGACCAATGGTAAAGAGAAAGGCTAAGTCTGAGACAATCAAGTGTACCATTTCCAAAAGGTCCATATGTTTCTTTTGCCAAAGGAAGGGACATTGGTTGCGAAGCTGCCAAATTTACCTAAAATGTTCATAAGGATGAAAGTCAAAAAGTTTGACTTTGCTTCTGGTAAAGTCCATTATCTAACTCTATGAAGTCTCTTTTGGAGATTCTTAATACATGATGTAATGTAAATTACATTTTGATGTTTTGGAATAACCAAAGAAAACCTAAAGAAAGAGTATGCTGATCTGATCGCGAAGATGGATCTCGATCACATGGTTCGATGACCAGAATTGTGAGTTGCTGCTTAAGAGTTATGATATATTTCTTAGGAATAGATAACAACATTTTTTTCATATGTATTTGCATTGTAAGGATAAGATTTTTCTGAAAGTTTTAAAATAAAAGAAAAGGTTTTTATTTATTTTAAGTATCCTTACAATGACATTTGTGAAAATTTGTTGTTTATATGTTTCCATTGATAAGAAATATTGGAAAATGGATTTGAGTCTTCCATTTGTGATAGTGTCATAATTTACCAAATAAGGAAATATTCTCATCACCCAAGTTTCAGTTGGATAGAAACTTGGAATCATGCAAGTTGTATTGTGTGATGAATGAGAATTTTCATCTTTGGGAAATTAAGACTAAGTCCTTGCTCACATGTATATGTGAGTAAAGTGAAGGACTAAAGGATTGGGTACACTTGGTTGTGCGCTAGTCAAGTCGACCACAAGGAATGATAAGATTATTCGTCATGATCTACTAAAGTTTAGTAAGTATGGTTATACTTACAAGTTTAAGTGTAATTCTAAAACATTGGAAAAGTTTCAATGTATGGCAGGACGAATGAGAAGAATCAAATTAGGCAGAAAGTTAAAAGTTTCTCCAATCTGAAAAGGTGAGAGAGTGCTTAAGTATCTTGGTTTATGGTTATCTTGGTGATTATGAAACCATATCACAATTGATCCTCTAAGGACACCTTAGTGTATTTGTTTGGCTAAGGAGAGGAATCGTGAATTATTGAAATGGTTAAATCAAAAGATAAATCATACTTCGTTCCATAATCAAATCTTAGAGTCATACTCCAATATTGAGCCTTGAGTGATATAATCTTAAAAAGGTGTGAAACACTTGTCAAATGTAGAGTAAAATGCTTTCTACTCTTGTACATTTGAGATTGGTAAGTTGTGATGTTTTGGATAAGACAAAGACCAAGTAAGACCAATTGTGAGAAATGTTTAACTAGATAAGAATTCACGCTAACTCTTGAATATTTGTTTTGTCAAGGAATGATTCTTGACAAAAGAGAATCTTATATGTCAAGAGGTCAATGGGAGTCTTTAAAAAATCTTGAGATGGTTTCAAGAACTAATCAAGAGTATTGTTAATCACTAGCCCACGAATTGAGGTTTGTAACCTATCGTGTTGACATATTTTTATTTCTGTGCCTATTCCAGTTAAAGTTAACTATGGTTATGAGTTATATGAGTTCTCAATTGTTTGCATAACAATGTGGAAGCAATGGTAGACCCTTGAGCTGCCAAGTGGCAAGAAATTAAGATTGAACAAGTTCAGTCCATATGAGTTTGGGTTTGTCACTAACCCTGTCTTGTGATTATGCTTTTGATAAATTTACATGGATAGGAATACATACACCATGAAAAATCTAAGTTTCATAAGGTTTCTCTCCGATTCATGAAAATGATGGTGAGGAAACGCTTTCACTAAGTAGAATTTAAGTAGATAGCAATTGTGATATTTGCATTCTCATGTCGTTAGTGGAGCGTGTATGGTTAACCGGCACACTAACTAGTGAGAATGACAAAAGGTCTAGACAAACATGTGAGCTATCTAAGGAAAGGTGTATGATTTTGATAAAGTCTTATCAAAGCAATCTTGTATCAGAAATCTGAACTTTGGCAAGAAAGTCAATAAAGTATTGATTTCTAGAAGTCCAGTTGATTTCTGAGTACATGTCAAAGCTAGTGGGAGCATAAGTGTTGTGCTAGTAAGATAATAATCATTGTGCTAGTGGGAGCATGATTATTATGGTTAGTGTTGCAATTTAGCAATGTTAATTATAGAAAACAAAAGGTTCAATTCGCTTTGAAAAGTTGTTTTGTTATAATTAAGGGAGAGGATTTATACTTCATTCCAATTCTAAAAGCTTAGATTGAGATTTTAATCAACTTTAGTCAAGGATATATATGAATGTTATGTTGGAATGGTTCAACATAAGGAAATTCTATATATGTTACATTCTCAAAATTCGATTATGATTACGGCATCCCTCTTGATAGTTCGAATTTTGAGAACATGGCAAATAAAAATTTTATAGCATGAATCGGGTCCCATATGCTTCGAGTATAGGATCGATTACATGTACTATAATATTTATCTATTCTAAATTTTCCAAATGCCTAGGGCGTTAAGAGGTAAAAAGGAATATAACTGGATTTGACTAAAATAATTAAGCAATTGTCGAGGACAATCTGAGGTTTGCCAAAGATTGGTTGCTCGTGGACAATTGGAAGTATAGAGATAGGACCATATTGACATATCTGATGGGTTTAGGCCATAAGAACATCCTATGTGCTCATGCAAACCCTAATGCTTGGATCTAGGTTTCTCTATTGTACATGCATTCATCCAAGACTATAAACCCTAGATCTAGCATGTGATAATCAATATTAACATATGAATTAGGGTTTAGATCATACATTGATTGTTATGTAGCAATAACAATCTCAAATCCTTCTTGTAATGACTTTAGAAAGCTTAGAGTCACAAATGTCACTCCTCTAATGGTTCACAAACACCAAGAGCAAGAGGATGAAGAAAAGAAGAGAAGGAGGCTCTCAAAAACGTATGGAAACCCTAGAAGGAAGCTTGTCCACGTTTTTGAGGCATAAGGGCTCTATATATAGTGAGGCTATTAGGGTTATCTAACAAGAAAACCCTAATTTGGATGCTTAAGCCCTAAGCAACCCATGGACTCCTTTCCTTAAGGGCTTTGGACGATTTCTAATGGGTTTCCCCATAGAATTCGTCCACCCCTTTAATATGTAGTCCATTAGCTCAATATTCAACTATCATACAATTGACAGTTCTAGTCCCTTAAGTTTAATTAATCTCTTTTAGCCACAAAACTAATTACCAATTAATTCTTGACTAATATTAATTAAACAATATGATTTCTCCTTTAATATATTATTCTCATAATATATTAATAAATCATATTTAATCCTTTTTCTCCATAGTTCATCCTATCAAGTTGCTTTGGTGAAGGCAACCCAAAAGGACGATGCACCATCAGGTCAAGTACATACCAAAATAGTTATGGACTTAGACACTAATCCAACAGTCTCCTACTTGGATAAGTCTAACAACTATTATGCGTATGACTTCAGATCCTGATCTGCAATCGTAGCTTTCAAAAAACGTTGTCAACTCTGATCCTATCAGAAGCATGTCCTTTAGATAAGGGATCATATATTCCTCCATTCTAGATATCGTATAGACTGAGACATGGATTTAAATCATTCTCTCTGTCTATGTGTTGTTTCCCGATTTCCTATTTATGACGATTGACAACAGACTACAATTGAACACATCAAATTAGTCCCGGCTTGGCCAAGCGCTTAGGTGTCATCACTAAATCATCGAGGGGCCCACAGATATCGCTTTCATCCTACTTTGGATAAAAGGAACGGATAAACTTTGATTCAATGCTCGCTTGCACTCACTCACCGAATCACACACAACAATATGTTTTATAACACCAAGTTACTGGTGCGTTTACATATTATCAATGTGTAACCGACTCGCAAGATACAACTCACACATCTCGGTTTCAAGAATATAAGATATTATCGTCTCACCAATCACTCGTGATAAAATCCATGAAGTGATCCAAGTGAGCGTGGGTTTAATCCAATGCTCAAATCATATTCATAAGCACTCATGAACGTTGCAGCAAACGTTTGCTTATGTCTAATACTCTTTAGACAATCCACACACCAATTCACGACAGTCTTCATTCATACCTAGTTCCAACATATGAACGACTGTGGACCATTCGAATAATTTGATTATTCTGAAATAATTTAATTATTCAGGAAGTCAAAACATGCAAAGTGAAACACAAGAATAATACTAATCCCATATGGCCCCAAACTCTGGGTATAAATAAAACATTTTATTTAATCACCATATTGATTACTCATTATTTGTTATTTCGGGTAATCAACTTCTTACTTGAATTATTACTACACTTGTCCCATGCTCTTAGCATGCACACAATGTTTACCTATGGTCCTTTCTTTGTGAAATAGATCAAATGAACACATTTCCAATCATATTCATTTCACAACTCCCAATCCTTATCACAAGTATAAGAATATCAAATTCTTGTTACTTATGCTAGATTCTAACATTTTATGCAATGATTCTTTCGTAAAGTCACAGCTCAAAATCATCAAGACTTGGCCAATCTCTATCAGAAACAATTCTATAGATATGATGTCTCTCACTCAAAGTACATTCCTTTGAACATCCTTCTTGCATAAAAGTTTCTAATCTAGACATAGATTCTTAATATCTAACTCCCAATATGGAAACATTTCCATATTTGGCATATGACAATTCATTCTTAATAGAATCTTATCTATTCATAATAATGTCATCCAATACCATACTTCCAACTACTCACAAGCGACAAATCCTCAGCGAGCTTTGGATCGCCCTTTGATAGTTGTTTAATTATTTTAGTCAAAACCGATTCTAGTCCTTTTTCCCTCTAAATGCGCTAGACATTTTGAAAATTTTAGAATGGTCAAATATTATAGCACTTGCAATCGATCCTATACCCGAAGCGTATGGAACACGATGCATAATGTCTTACATAAAGATATGATGCTTTATCCATCTTCTGCCATAATATTTTATGTGTCTCGTTCTTACAATTCGAACTATGAAGAGGGATGCCGTAATCATAATCGAAATTTAAGAACACACTATGTATCCTTTGACTAAATTTATTAAAATTTCTCAATCTAAGCTTTAGATTTTGAAACGAAGTACAATATTCTCTCCCTTAATTATAGCAAAACAACTATTCAACCCTTACGACTTTGCAAAGTATGACTCTTGTTTTCTATAATTAATATTGCTAACTTGCAATACTTGCCTTAATAATCATACAAACACAACATTTATGCTCCCACTATCATGATGATTATTATCATATAAGCATAACACTTATGCTCCCACTAGCTTTGACATGTTTTAGAAAACAACTGAACTTCCAGAAAACAATACTTATTGAATTTCTGAAGTTCATATTTCTAATACCTAATGCTTTGATAATCCTTTATCTAAGCTTCTTAAACTTATACACCTTTGCCTTAGATAGCTCATATGTGTGTCTAAACAATCTAGACTAATTGCCAAATCTCACAATCGAATTATGGAAAGGGATGCCGTAACCATAATCGAATTCGAGAATACAATTTCACAATCACTATCTTCTTAAAATCTCTCTTAGTGAAAGCATTTCCTCACAGTCATTTTCATGAAGGAGGGAATCTTATGACACTTAGATTTTAATGGTGTATGTGTTCCTATCCATGCTAATTTGTCAAAACCAAAGTTTGCGACAAATCCAAACTCATATGGACTGAACTTTCTCAATCTTGATTTCTTGCCTTATGGTAACACGAGTGTCCATCATGTCTTCTAAGTAGTTAAGCAGCTCACCCTTTCATATTAACGTACTTTTCATTGATCAAGGTGCTTGCCTTTTATGCGTTCAACCGAGAACTCATAGTACTCACATGCATAATTAACTTAATTGGAATGGCACAGAAACAAAATAATGTCAACACGATAGGTTGTAAACCTCAAGTCGTGTGCTAGTGATGATCGATAAGGTTTATTCTCGATTAGTTCTTGAAACTTTTCAAGACCATTAAGACTCCCACTGACTCCTTGACATATAAGATTCTTTTGTCAATAAACATTTCTCGACAAACAAATATTCAAGAGTTAGTGTAGTTTTTATCAAGACAAAACACTTCATAAATTGGCCCTAGTTGGTCTTTGTCTTATCCAAGACATCACAACTTTCCAATTGTGCAAGAATAAGAAAACCTTTTCAAATTTCACATTTTATGAATGTTATAAACCTTCTTAAGACTTGTCACTCAATTCACAATCTTAACTCTAAGACTTGGTTTTGGAACGAAGTATGATTGACTTCTTGATTTAACCATTTCTTCAATTCTTGATTCCTCTTCTCAGACATACAATTGCACTAAGACTCACTTAGAGGATCAATTGAGATATGGTTCTTAATCATTAAGACCCATCATAAAACATAATAAAAAGGTACTCTCCCTTCTTCTTAGAATAGAGAAACTTTTATTTTTCTGCCTACCTGATTCTTCTTATTCGTTTTGCTATTTATTGAAACTCTTTCAATCAATTGAGAATTACACTTAATCTCATAAGTATAATCATATTTACTTGACCTTAGTAAATCATGACGAATATCTTTGTTACTCTTGTGGTGGACTTGATCAACACACAACCTTGTGTACTCGATCTCCTAGTCCTTCACTTGACACTTTGTCAATGAATTAGTCTAATTTCCAAATATGAAATTTCTCATTCATCATGCAACGAAGTTGTATGATTCCAAGTTTCTGTCCAATTGAAACTTGGGCGATGAGAAACTTTCCCTATTTGGTAAATTCTTGACCTTTCCACAAATAACATAATTAAGAATCAAATCCATTATTGCTAATAATAGAAACTTACATCAATTTTTCATACACGCCGTTGCAAGGATAAATAAATAATATAAAATCAAAATTTATATTATTGCGGAAAAATTTGTCCTTACAATGCAATTCAACTGAAAAACTATGTTGTTAAATATTCCTAAGCAATCTATTCTAACTCCAAGTAGTAGCTTAAGATTCTAATCTTCAAGTCATGCGATCGAAATCCATTTCTTCACGATTAGATTCCGCTCACTTCTTCCCTTAAGATTCCTATCTTTTCTTCGATCCTACAAAACATCGAAATGTAATCTTATCACATTATGTATTAAGAATCTAGAATAGGAACTTAAAAGAGTTAGTTAATGGATTTTACCTAAAGTAGAGCCATACGTTTTGACTCTCCCATCTCTTAGATCTCTTAGGTAAATAGGGCAGCTTCGTCTCCAATGCCCCTTCTCTTGGCAATAAAAGCAAATTGACTCTTTTGGAACAACACACAGAACTACTTCTGACTTTGCCTTTCTCTTATGATCAAACTTTTCGATCATGGCATGCCTTTCGTTGCCATTGTCTATATCCATAGAGGTCTGGAAGGCAGATCCACCAATCAACTTTGCTTTTCCAGTGCACCAAATCATTGCTGATTCAGCAGCAATAAGCATATAGGTGAGATCGATGAGGGTTACGTCGTGGTTCATCATATAGTACTCTCTTACGAACTCACTATATGAGTCAGGAAGTGACTGAAGAACCCAGTCAACAGCCAGCTCCTCACAAACAACAGACCCCAACATTCTTAACTTATCAATGTGCGACTTCATCTCTAGGACGTGTGCACACACTGACTTTCCTTCTTCATGTTTACTTGCCAAAAGGGCTTGAGTGAGTTTGAACTTTTCAATCTTTTGAACTTGTGGGTTAGGGAGAACAATAGGAGGAGGTGGAGGAAGTGAAGCATGATCTCGTGTTCCTTGATCGAATCGTGGAATATCATCTTCATGTGAAAAGCTTTTTCCACGGGATTTGGGAAGACCATAGTTGTCATACTTTGACATCTACAAAACGGGAGAAAAATTCAAGTTAGTTGATTGATTGAGTCCTTAATAAATCACCCAAATGAGATATTAAGGCTAGGACCCAACACAATACTCTACAACTTGGGAGAGGGATGCCGTAACCCAAATTGCAGAACATTTGAAGGTAAGTGAATGACGATTCACTAATTTCCACCATGAAAAACGAAAAAAAAAATTAAGTTTTAAATCTGTTGAAAATTCCTAGATCCTTTGAGATTCATTGAACATTTCAATGGCATGTTTAAATCTCGATATGCCCCTCGATTTGTGACTGGGATGCCGAGGATCACAAAACAGGGTGTGAATAACCATGCAAACTTACATGGTGTCCTCAAATGTTACAGTCACCTATTCGATGTGCCGGTTAACCACACATGCTCCACCGAACTATGACAAACAATGAGTCACCCTTTGCTACCTTTGCTTAGAACCATTTAGTGTGCCGGTTAACCACACACGCTCCACTAACGTCTTCGCAAGGGCACAAAGTGTAATTTCATGGAATTGCATCAATTCACTTTTGCCTAAAGTAACTAAGATTGGGAATTTTGTAAAAGCATTTAGTTACTTTTGTACTTCATTATACTTAAAATGGAAGGTTTCTGTCCTATCCTACCCTTTCGGCTAACGACCCTCCACTGGTCAAGAGTGCGGTGGGTAAGAGTGGATACCCATTCAATCGCCATTTTATAGGCAATTTCCTTAAACACCTCTTATAGACCAGCTTCGTGAATGAGGCCTACTAACGGTAAGACTGACTGTTTACTCATACATATATAATACTAGACTTTTAATGTTATATATAGTATAGGGTGTATTTTATACTTTTAAAATACTTGGTGGTCAAATTTAATAATTACACTTTTAATTTAATTAAATTGTAAACCAAAACTTTTATGGATTTATTAAATCTCTCTTAATTATACACTTTAATTAATTAATAAAACCATAAGGATGTGAATTGAACTTTTCAAAACAATACTAGGATTTTAGAATTTAACATTTCTAAATTAAACTTTTAATCAACTTTTAAATTCCAAACTTGAGGGCAAGTTTTGAAACATTTCAAAACATTAGGGTTTAGAATTTAAAGATTTCAAATCAAACCTTTTAATCAAAATTTAAATTCCAAAACTTGAGGGCAAGTATTTGAAACATTTCAAAAACACAAGGATCAAATAGCAAATAATTTAAATTAAACAATTAATTTAATGATTATCTAAATTTGACCTAATTTCAATTTCTTGCAAGATAAGTTACCCAATTAATACAAATAATTAATCTTTAATCATATAAGGAAGTTATTATCTAATCAATTGGTAATTATCTTTTGTTTAATCAAGGATATACTCAAAATATGTTTAAAATAGGATTTTAATGACCCAAAACAGTTAACGCAAGTATCCATGAGTAAAACAGCAAGAAATCCCGAAACTGCCTCCTTCTGACGCTCGAACTCGCCGAGTTCCTCTATGGACTCGCCGAGTTGGAGCCAACTCGCCGAGTCCACATTGGAACTCGCCGAGTTCAGCAGTCAGGGAGCCAAAAAATCGATTTTGCAACAAAAATGAATATGCTAGGCATCAATACAATAGAAACTAATCAAGGCTCTGATACCACTGATGGGTTTAGGCCATAAGAACATCCTATGTGCTCATGCAAACCCTAATGCTTGGATCTAGGTTTCTCTATTGTACATGCATTCATCCAAGACTATAAACCCTAGATCTAGCATGTGATAATCAATATTAACATATGAATTCGGGTTTAGATCATACCTTGATTGTTATGTAGCAATAACAATCTCAAATCCTTCTTGTAATGACTTTAGAAAGCTTAGAGTCACAAATGTCACTCCTCTAATGGTTCACAAACACCAAGAGCAAGAGGATGAAGAAAAGAAGAGAAGGAGGCTCTCAAAAACGTATGGAAACCCTAGAAGGAAGCTTGTCCACGTTTTTGAGGCATAAGGGCTCTATATATAGTGAGGCTATTAGGGTTATCTAACAAGAAAACCCTAATTTGGATGCTTAAGCCCTAAGCAACCCATGGACTCCTTTCCTTAAGGGCTTTGGACGATTTCTAATGGGTTTCCCCATAGAATTCGTCCACCCCTTTAATATGTAGTCCATTAGCTCAATATTCAACTATCATACAATTGACAGTTCTAGTCCCTTAAGTTTAATTAATCTCTTTTAGCCACAAAACTAATTACCAATTAATTCTTGACTAATATTAATTAAACAATATGATTTCTCCTTTAATATATTATTCTCATAATATATTAATAAATCATATTTAATCCTTTTTCTCCATAGTTCATCCTATCAAGTTGCTTTGGTGAAGGCAACCCAAAAGGACGATGCACCATCAGGTCAAGTACATACCAAAATAGTTATGGACTTAGACACTAATCCAACAATATCTTGAAAGGAGGAAACTCTTGTTCAGAAGTGATAGTCAAAATGGGAATATGGAATTGTCTCCATAGGTGGAAGTTATTCTTTGAATCTGTGTAAGATTAGCGAACTTAATGCAAGAAGGATGTTCAAAGGAATGTACTTTGAATGTGAGACTTCGTTTCCATGGAATTGCTCTCCATTGGAATACTTTGTAATGTCTGTTGCCAAGTCTTTGTGACTTGTGTGCATATTCATTGCAAGGGGATCATTGCATATAAGTTTAGAATCTAATAGATTATAGTAAATGGCAAGAGTTTGGTATTCTTACATTTACAATAAGGATTGGGATTGTGAAATGAGCATCATGGAAATATTGTCAATTGATCTGTTTCACCAAGTAAGGATCATAAGACAAACATAGTGTGCATACTTGGAGAATGGCATGACTATTGTTTAGACAAACATAGTGTGCATGCTTGGAGCATGGCATGACTATTGTTTTTATTCAAGTATTAAGTTGATAAATCGAAACATTATACAATGAATAATGAGTAATCAATATGGTGCTTAGATAAAAGGTGTTTTATTTACACTCAAAGTGTTGGGGCCATATAGGATTAATATTATTCTTGTGTTTCACTTTGCATGTTTTGACTTCCCGAATAACTAAGTTATTCAAACCATCCACAGCCGATAATACATTGGAAGTAGGTATTAAGGCAAGACTGTCATGAAGTTGGTTTGTAGATGTCTAAGATATTGGACATAGCATACGTTGCTACAACATTCATGAGTGCTCATAAGTTCTGAGTATTGGATTAAACCCACACTCATTTGAATCACTTCATGGATTTTATCACGAGTGAATCGTGAGACGATAATATCTTATATTCTTCAAACCTAGAGATATGAGTTGTTGACTATGAGTTGGTTATACATTGATTGCATGAAAACGCATTGGTAACTCGATGCTATAAAACGTGCCTTTGTGTATGATTCAACAAGTAGTTAGTATAAGCATATGATTCAAAGTTTATCCATTCCTTTTACCCTTAAAGGAAAACGATATCTGTGGGCCCCTCGATGATTTAGTGATGACACCCTAAGTGCTTGGCCAAGCCTGGACTGATTTGATTTGTTTAATTAGTCGGTCGTCATAAATCAGAAATCGGGAAACAATAAATGGACATAGAGAATGATTATAATCCATGTCTCAGTCCATATGATATCTAGAATGGAGGAATATATGATCACTTATCTAATGGGCGCGTCAGTGATTTGTTCAGAGTTCGACAACAACTTTTAAGAGCTACGATTTCTGGTCAGGTTGGAGTCATACTTGCAATAATAGTTATTAGACTTATCCAAGTGGGAGATTGTTGGATTAGTGTCTAAGCCCATAACTATAATTGGTATATACTTGACCCGACCCGGCATGGTCCATTTGGGTTGCATGGCATCGGGACATTTGGATAGACCTTTTGTGAGAAGAGGATATTTGTGACATATTAATATATTATAAGTTCTAATATATTAATATGAAATCATATTATTTAATTAGTATTGATCAAGGATTAATTTGGAATTAATTTAGTGATCAAAAGAGACTAATTAAATATATGGGGATTGATTGTGTAAATCATTCATTCTTATATATGTGGGCTTATGATCCATGATTCCTTATGTTGGGTTTAACCCATGTGGTGACCCATGGATACTCCATGGAGGTTAAAACCCATGGGGCATAACGAATGGGTAAAGTCATGGGTTACATGGTGTAACCCTAATGTGCACACTATATAAAGACCCCATTTGTTGGTGAAATCGGCACTAGTGTATACACAAGAGGGCAAGCCGATTTCTAAGAGCCAAGTATCTCTTCTCATGGTTATTCCAAATGTTTTGATGTTGTGTGAACCATTTGAGGTGTCACACTTGGGGCACTAGGCTCTTGAGCTCCATGGAATCAAGCTACAACAAAGAGGTATGTAATTCTACTAGATTTTATATTACATGTACTTTATATTATGCTAGTTAGAACAATACCTTGGAATAATTGATATTTGCATGTATAATAGAGAAAACATTGATCCAAGGTATTTAGGGTTGCATGTACACCATAGGAGTGTTAGAATGCTCATAACCCAACAATGCACTCCAACAGTCAGGGATGATTTGTACCTGGTTGAGCCCATTTGAGTTATGGTTTGGTTCCAACACCAGTGGGTGGTAGTTCGAACCTTAAGTGGGGGAGAGCTGGGTATTCTGCTTGGAGGATCATTGATCTGTTCGAGTTCGTGGTATTGGAAGAATGGTTCATAGGCATCTGCAGTGCGAGTATGTGGGATCTCGGTTCAAAATTTGGTCAAGTCAGGGGCGTAGAGAAAGCGGCTATCGGATGTAGGTGTTCAGGAGGTACGCGAATTGTCTCTCAGCAGGAAGTAGTGGGTCAAGGAGCTCGTTGTAGTCACTATTTCCTTTCGGAATGCCAATGTATAAATAAGGAGCCACTGGGATCACTCAGGTTGAGTATCGGTTGTTGAGGGATTTTTCAGCTCGTAGTTTGGATTGCTATTTTCAGTTTAGAGTAGGCAGATGTCGATCGATAAATAAATTCCAGAGACGGATATGTTCAGCTCCACGTGGTTTTTAGTTCTCTAGATTAAGTGTCAATGTGTTATCTACCATTTTTCACTCCATGCATCATCAAAGTGGAGATTCTTCGAAAGTATTGGACTGTATCAGTTGAAGTTCAACGGATTCTTTGACATATCGTCTGGTTCGACTCGAGTTTGAACGATGTTCTTGGTTATTGAGAGTCTAGAATTTGGGGTTAGTAATTGGATGGACCTGGCTAGAGCCTTAATAACATTTTTGGATGGCATCCAAGGTTTTAGTGAAATAGTTGCGTATTGATGGGGTATTATCAGTCTCAATCAAGTATGGGATCTTGTTTCTATCGATCATGAGGATGTCTTCTGTTAATGATTGAGGTTTGTCGTTCAATATAACTCTGGTATTTCTCCGCTTTTTGGATGAGGTTATAGGTACCCTAAGGGTGTGCATTGTGGTAAATTCTATATATATTGCCGAGAGGGATGTATATGGGCTGGCCAAGATATCAATGGAGCTCTTGGTTCGAATTATATGCATGGTTCTTTTTGGGTTATAGCCTTTGAATTAGATCAAGAGTTGATGTGAATTATGACCATTGATTTGGCATGCGGAATTAAAGAACACACAAAGAACATGGTGATTTGGGTGTTTAAGAGATGCATTCGATTATAAAAGGTGTTTACAAAAAAGGATCTAGATCTAAATCTACATAATTAACAAACACTAACACTCTCAATTATCTCTCAAGCACACCTTTATAAGTGGTATGAACCCACCTTATATAAAGGTGTTTACATCTCTCTCTCTCTCTCTCTCTCTCTCTCTCTCTCTCTCTCTCTTTCTATCTATATCTCCTGTCACAAGGCTACTTTACCACCTGCAAGTGGGTCTACAAAATTCAAACCATTTACAAAGTTATACATGAATAACTTTGTACCCAACATTCTCCCCCTCAAAGTTAGGAATGGATGACCCGCTTTAAATCTTCCAAAATCAAACAACTTCGCGAACCGAGCCTCAAGCGTGACACATGTAGAAATGAACTTCAAATCTTCAATTCTTTAATGATTTTTCAATCCGGGTTCTAGAGTGTGAGACCATACAACCCGAGCATCAACGGATAATTAGAAGTTTCTCAATCTCCAAATAATCACCCTAAAGTTGAGCATAAAAGCACACCCCAAAAATCTTCAATAAGTCCAAACCATCATGAATCGAAATCACTTCCGAATCTTCAATCGAATCATTTCATAAACATCAAATACTCGATGTCACTTCGGTCTTCAAGTCCGCGTAATATGAAAAATTCAACTTT
The DNA here is from genome assembly GCF_052849685.1 of Lactuca virosa. Taxonomy (NCBI): domain Eukaryota; kingdom Viridiplantae; phylum Streptophyta; class Magnoliopsida; order Asterales; family Asteraceae; genus Lactuca; species Lactuca virosa. Next base: position 727,445 of record NC_136428.1, on the reverse strand, counting down.
CGAATTTCCATATCTAAATTTCTTCCCCTTTTTATAATCGAAAAATGATTATAAAACCAAAAAAAGGAGTGAGAAAGCGCTCAATTCGGAAATTTTCTATCCAAAACTCCCCCTTAACACATGGCATAAACATTTTGCTTCAATCCGGAAAATCCAAAAAGATCTTCAATTTTTAGCTTCGTTCACGGACCGCCTTTGACAAAATTTTACAAATTTGGGTAGAAATTGTCAATTTCAAAATTCTGTAGTGACCCGGTGCGCCTAAAACAACCAAAAATGCGAAACACTCCCCCGTTTTCGAAACTGGGTAGAAAGCGTCAATTCGCATTAACTGTACGTGCCTGATTCAAAAAATACCAATTTCTCAAAATTTTCAGCCAAATTGCCATGTTGGATAAATTTTGTCAAATCTTCGAAACTTCTGCACAATTCTTCAAAATGTCGAAATTATACCCCAATGTCGAATATGGGTATAAACTGTAAGTTTCGAAAAAAGTGCAGGGGCTTGTAATGAAAACAATGTTTCTTTTATCCCAGTCGAAAGTAGATCCTTCTTTCGAATATGGGTGTAAACTGTCAAATCTTCAAAAGTTTAAGGACCAACTTCGAAACTATGCCTTTTCTTCATCAATTCGTTACCAGTCGACCATCGACTCAAAATCTTTGACTGTCGACTTCCCAACTTGTATCAATACTTTCGAAATTGAGCCATTAAAACCTTCGTTGGTCGATACCGATTCACACAACTAAACTTTCGAACACGATCCCGATCAACAGATTTCATCGAATGATGTCGAGTGTCGAGTGGGAAATCTAAAACCTTCGACAGTAAGTCAAAATCTTCAACAGTAAAGCAAACCCAGTGGACCATCGACTTCAAAATCTTCGCACAACGACCCTTCCAGAAGCATTCGACATATAACTCAATCTTCATCACCTATCGATTCCAAAGACATCGTAACACAAAATTAAGTTTTCCCACACAGTGGCGAATCTAGACCAAAAAATCACGTGGTTTCCAAATTAAGTGAAGCCACTAAAAAAATCAACAACACTTGTGTGGGGTTAGGTCGGATCGGATCGTGTACCTTAAAAAAATTGGACCAATCAGTTCAACCTATTAAAACCGATCATGCACCACCGATTAAAAATTAAAAAAAAACGATTGAAATATAAATGACAAACGTTTTAATGAAAAACTAGTTGATTATTAGTCATTTGATAAAATGGTAAACGGAGAGTGAGAGTCTTTGCATGTGGGCTTCTTTTTATCAGAGCGATTTATTTATTTATTTATATTTTGAGAGTGCCGATTAAGAGTGGTTAATTTATTGTTATCAATCTCATAATTTAAAATAACAAATTGACCCTAGTAACTTATTTTTTTCTCATTTTAAAATGATTTTGAAGACATTTTTTAAAAAACAAACTCAAGGTAGATCTTTATTTTTTTTAAGGTAGTTCCTAATTTTTCTAGGATATATATTGTAAATGAAATTGAAAATTTAGGTAGGTCTTAGGATGTGCCTTGGTAGATACGCCCTTGTTCCCACATGATTCGAAATCATCCAGTAAACCATAATCAATCATTTAACCCTTCGACATTAACAACCAATTCCCAGTTCGTTCTTTGAGCAACCCAAATTATCGACTATCAAATCATCATTCGACTCTTTTGATGTGAATCGAACTCAATACCAACCACATCAAAAACATATACAGACCCTTCGATTATTAACTTCAGGATATCAAAATTGAATTTCTTCAACTTGTTCGCTTCGTTTTACAGAAAATGGCCATCGACATCAAAACAATCGACTCAAAATCCAAACTCCAAACCTTCTCAATCTCAATAGTGAATCATCCGTTATCAACATGAACACAATTAGAGTCGAAATTCACTGTATCAACAAACAAGAAATTCAATTTTGACTTTTTATGTTTGACTCCGATGAACACAGTTGACTCAATTGCGTCCAACTTCAATCAAACAAGTATGTTTGATTTTGAATGACATCAAGTAACACCAGTCAACTTTTGATTTCCGATTCCATGTTTAAACTTTCGATTCCTCATCCATTCAATCAATTTTAACAACCTCCAAAATCGATTTTGACTTCCAACATCACAAATCGATTTCTGGACTTCAAGCAATATCATTTGATTTCGCAATCGGTTCTTCAACTCAAGCCATTAAATTGATTCGAAGACACGAATAACAACATCAGATTGAATCAAACACAACATAAACTCTATTTGGACTTTATGAGTTGACTATTTGATTTACATACAGTAAACGATGAACAGAAACGAACATTCAGTGAAAACTGAATATGCGACTCATTATAAGCAAGAATCAGAATTTATTACTTGTGACATGAACTGAATTTGTGGGTGGAAGATACGATCTGGATATAAAAATCAAAATAAGCGATGAGAAATAAGTCGTGATCTCGTGGATTCACTAAAGTGAATCATGAACAGTAACCGATCACACCAATTGGGCTTCAAAGTTTGGATTAATTAATAGTAATGGATACCAACTCGATCATGAACAGTAAACACAAAAAAATGTTTGGGCTAAAAAATTGAAACAAATTTGATTGAATTTTGGGCTCACGATCAAAAGGAATTAAGTGTCAATGAATTTGGGCTTGATCTAAAAAAATTAATTGGATCAAACAAAGGGAATTGAAACGAATTAGATCCAATGAGTCAAAGCGATCAAAAATTCAAGAACACAACACACGAATCAACGAGATTTAGAGAGATCATAGAGAGACTCATCATAAATGTTCCAATTGTGATGATTGTTGCCAAATCGAGAACCGTTTCTTCAAAAATTACTTCAATCTTCGAAGACCTACTCTGATACCAATTGATGTGAATTATGAGCATTGATTTGGCATGAGGAATTAAAGAACACACAAAGAACATGGTGATTTGGGTGTTTAAGAGATGCATTCGATTACGAAAGGTGTTTACAAAAAAGGATCTAGATCTAAATCTACATAATTAACACACACTAACACTCTTAATTTTACATCTCTCAAGCACACCTCTACAAGTGGTATGAACCCCACCTTATATAGAGGTGTTTACATCTCTCTCTCTCTCTATCTATCTATCTATCTATCTATCTATATATGTATCTATCTATCTATCTATCTATCTATCTATCTATCTATCTATCTATCTATCTATCTATCTATCTATCTATCTATCTATCTATCTCTATCTCTCATGTCACAAGGCTACTTTACCAAATGCAAGTGGGTCTACAAAATTCAAACCATTTACAAAGTCATACATGAATAACTTTGTACCCAACAAGAGTACGACCGTGTATCCATTCACGGGTCATGAGCGACCATGATTTCTTAGGGTTTTGCATTGGTAGCAACTTGTTATGAAAGGAATTGTGTGTAGTAAGATTATGGAATTGTGGTTCATGATTAGTGTTGAGAGGGATGTTGATTAGGTCCCTGCAAGGCGATGGAATGAGGTGAGTATCTTTAGGCCCCCGGAGTGTTGGGAGAATGATGCAATGTCTACAAGATAAGTGTAATATCAGGAGCATTCCAGACATTGGCTGACGGCCGGGAAGGACATTCCAGACTCATGTTTTGGGCTCGGAGGCAATCCAGACCTATGCTGAGGACCTTGTAGGGGTATTCCAGTCATAGGATGTGGACCCAATGATCATGATTGTTCATTTCTTCTTCTTGTGGTACTTTCGGTGTTGGCGCGTTGATGGAAGTCGGGAGACTTACAAATCAGCTGGTTTGAATAAAGGGAACAGTTACAGGTTGTTGGGAGTATCAATCTTGTATTAGAAAGTCTCTGTGGAATGTTTGCATTATAAATCCCATTTATTCACAAGCTGTAATTAGGAGGTTGATTATCAAGATTGGGTATCGATTATAAAGTATCGAATCATAAAGTTCTTGGTGAATGTTTCGAGTGATTTTCCAGGTGGGGTACACCTGAGTAGATAAGGATTGGAGGCAAATGTGAAAATTCTTGGATTTCTCATCTTTACTCGTAGGAGCAGTGGTTGCAAATGGCGTGTCAGAGAGTGAAGGGTTTATTAAAGGCTTTTCGTGCATATTATGGATTTGGAATTAGTGGAAAATTCATGATTGATGTGTTTGAGTTCTTTTCCCGCGTGTTTGGTAGTGATCATACTCAAAGGCAAGGGGCGGATTCAATGAAAGGATGAATATCAGTTCTGGAATATGGGTTGAAGTTTAGATACGATGGGTTCCCGGTCTCGAGAAGCATATTGATTGAATTGATTCGGTGATTGTAGTTGAGAGTCCCCAACCCTGTGATTCTCATTAGAAGTTCGATCTTATACCTAGGAAGTTGTAGAACATGTTGGCATGGTATGTGCTTCATTGCAGCGGTTAAATAGATGAGACTCGCATTAGAAGTCCTCATGATATTGATGTATCAAATGTTTTCATCAACAAGTTATGGTATATGTTATATGTGATGGTATATTGGGTTGAGGCGGTCTAGTCATCCTGAAGGCTCTGTATTTGGGTCTACCTGCGTGGAGATCATGCTAGCTATGGGCTTCGGATTCATAGCAGTAACATTTTGTTTCATCAGCTAAAGGATCAGTGTTTCGTTCTCGGTTAGGAGAAGTGGGCCAGAGTGTTTGTGTGACATCCCCAATTTCACGGCCAGAAAAGACCGGTTTGTTTATGCTTTATTTTCAAATCAGAGTAATTATTTAAAGAAAACCATTGCAGAATTTTTCCCAAAACGAAATATGATAAGAATTTATCAAAAGCATTTCTTAAAGAAATGCATTTTCACTATATAACAAAATCTCGGGATGTCATGTTCCGATACAGACCAAAAGCATAAACAGATCAAAATAGACCTTACAACGGTTATTTATAACTACTGGCCTATAATCCATTATCTCTCGTCATGTCAACCAACTTATGCTCTCGAGCCACTTCTTGTAATCGGGTTACGTTGGGCGTACAAAGATCTACGTGGGGCGTAGTTCGGATAAGCTTTGGTATGCGTGCCTCGAACTTCAAAAATTCATAACTTTCGCATACGAGCTCTGTTTTCGACGTTCTTTATATCCACGCGTAGGTGAGATTATGCTCTACAACTTTCGTTTAGACTCTGTCGGCTAATTTTGAATTTATTTTTAATATATTATTTTCAGTAGGCCGGGACAGGAAAACTCCGTTATAAAATCATAACTTCTTCATCTGACGCCCATTTTCGTCTGTCTTTTTGCCGTTGGACTACTATCGACGAGATCTTCGATTCTTGTTTAGATTGTTTCGGCTAGAAATCACTTGATCTCATATTCGAGTTTCGGGCTGCATAATTGTTAAGCTGAAACTTAGAAAAATCATAACTTCCTCATACGAAGTCAGATTTAAACATTCTTTTTATGCACGCTCTCGGTTTAACAAACTCTACGACTTTTGTTTAGATCACTAAGGCTAAATATCGCTCTAACGTAAATTCACTTTTTACGTCGCGCTATGTCGTGCCGGTTCTGTCGCGAAACTTCGACAGGTCATAACTTCTTTGTTATAACTCGGATTTCAACGTTCTTTATATGTACGAAATCCTTGTAACATATACTACAACTTAGTTAAGATTACTCCCTCTAAATAATCTTCCATCAAAAAGTCATTTTTGACGCTCATTGTCCTTAAACTGACTAGCCCGGATCTACAGGCGTTACAATTATCTCCCCCTTAGGATGATTACGTCCCGGAATCATCAACGAAATAGGGCTTGTATAATGATTCCATACGTTATCTTTTCATCCTAGGTAATAATCGTAACTTCTATGTTTCTTCGAAAGAGTATATATCTCTAGGGCTCCTTGACTGTATACGATGCTCAATCTTGCATTTGCTTTTCGTATTTATGTTGGACTTTCAATCGTAACCTTCGAGTTACAAAATAAGTCCTTATTGTGGACTCCTTCTTCTTCTTAGGATAAATACTTTCCTTTATCTATTGTAACAGACTGATGGGTCGTGCTCTAATGACCTCTCATCGTATGATGCAACGCTTAGACTCAGGTCTTTTAGAGTTAAATTCCAAAATGGAATATACCCTCCTTCATATTCTAATGCGATATAACCACCTTTTCATATGTAGCATTTTCCAGCTACAAACTTCATAATAACGAGCGCGTTACCAATGACCGCATTGATTTCAATCTTCTGACTTCAGTCAAATGCTACATCGAACTCGGTTCTCGGAACCATGTAACAAACTCATCGTAGTAAGACTTGATATGATATGACCATTAGGGTCGGATTAACAATCATCCTACTAGTCATTACCGAAACAAAGATAATGACATACTTGAATAAAACGGAATCAATTACTAGTTTCTTGGTAACCTTGTGACTTTCCCTAATCCAAGCGTGAGTCCTGTGCTTCCGGTAGGATAGGCCTCTACTACCATTCATGCCTACTCATACTCGTCCCAAGTATTGTCTCGCAGTTTTCCAAGTCACTATTCAAGAATTTCACACAATCATTCAACACATCTGATAACAAAACTAGGGTTCATATTATTACTTGAAACGATCACATAGAGGTTCAAGTTTACCCTATACCATGCTTTCCACACTTGAAACATGTCACCTCCGCGCCACATTTTCCCGAGTGCTTCTTCTTGCACTTATCGCACAATCTTGCTTCATCTCCTCCTCCCCCTCCAGACTTTGAGAATTTTCTTTTCTCATTGGACCCTAAAGTTCCTTCCAACTTTCTCTTCTCGCCAACTTCAACCTTGATGGCGGCTCTTCCCTTAATCATATCTTCAACAGACTTGGCAGCCCAGATAGCTGCCTCCAGAGTAAGTGCCTGACGCACTGGCACCGCATACTCCCATGGAAGTCCCTTTGCGTACCTGTCGATTTTTGTCAGCTCGTCTGGGACAATACGCAAAGCAAACTCCATTTTGTCTGTGAAGTTATTGGTGTATTCATCGATGGACACACTTCCTTTCTTCAATGTCATAAATTGGTTCTCTAGCTCAAGCAGATTTTGGGCCGAGCAGTACTTGCGCTTAAATTGCACCAAGAACTCTGCCCAAGTCAGTTGCAGTGGCTCATTAGGGCTTAGGGTCTTCCCCCAAAGTGTTCCACCAACGAACAGCGCCACCCCTGAACTATTGCAATGCAAATATGGTTTGTAACTTGCCTTTGCAACCACATGTCATAAAGGCTAATTCCATCTCCGAGATCCAATCCATTACTCCGATGGGATCTTCTTTTCCAGTGAAGGTTGATGGCTTGCAAGTCATAAAATCTTTGTACTTGCATCCATTTCTCTCGACTCCTTCCTCTTGATTATTCCTCCTATCCACAAGCGGTTCAGTCTGACCAACAGATCTACTGTAATTTCCCTCCTCAGACTGACTGTCATTTATTTCCAGTTGTTCAACAGGCATTGAAGGTTCGCTCTTGTTGTTCAGCAACAATTGTCTCATTTCCTCCCTTTGTTCAGCCATCATGGCTTGAATCATGGCTCTCACTCCATTCATTGTGATTGGCTCATGTGCAGCTTCTACTATAGGCACCTGTTCCACCACTTGGGGTTGAGGTTGCTGATTTCTGTCTGCATTTCCAGCTCCACTTCTTGTTCTTGCCATTTTGATCTATACACCGAATAAGGTGAATTTAGATCCTCATTCACGATAGATATATATCATCCTTATTACTCTGAAACATTTACATGCTAGTTCTAATACCGTAGTCGTACACTTAGAATCCTGAACACATAAGGTTTCCAGATCCGGTCGGCAACAGACCATAGATCCGAACAAATAACATCATATATGGCAAACATATAACATTTATCACATAAAAGCATTTTAGGCATCATTCCTAAAATATACTAGTGCTTGTGTTAATTTAGGTGTACTACCTAACATATTTTAGACACACTCCTCACAATCATTACTTAGCATTCTAAGTTTAAGTCTAAGAAATTTCCTACAAATTCCTAGTTCTCTTAAACTAATGCTTTGATACCAACTGTGACATCCCCAATTTCACGGCCAGAAAAGACCGGTTTGTTTATGCTTTATTTTAAAATCAGAGTAATCATTTAAAGAAAACCATTGCGGAATTTGTTCCCAAAATGAAATATGATAAGAATTTATCAAAAGCATTTCTTAAAGAAATGCATTTTCACTATATAACAAAATCTCAGGATGTCATGTTCCGATACAGACCAAAAGAATAAACAGATCAAAATAGACCTTACAACATTTATTTATAACTACTGGCCTATAATCCATTACCTCTCGTCATGTCAACCAACTTATGCTCTCGAGCCACTTCCTGTAATACAAAGAAAACTGAGTGGGTTAGGCTTGGGAGCCTGGTGATCATATAGGGTTTTCAACCCATAATAACACAATTATTATATTCAATCATCAAACAATCAACCCAATTACCCATCCCCATTATCTTCTTTATTTCTTAAGGTTTTACCCTAAGAATCAACTATCCTTCATTCATTCATTCCTAAGGATTGACCTAAGGAATTGGCACAAAATCCATTGCTACATAAGGCGCATCTACCAACTTTATCCTTTAAGCGCCTCTGCCAGGATTACGACATTCACTATTAGGCGCACCTGCCGACATTATCCTTTAAGCGCATCTGTCAGGATTACGACATTCACTATTTGGTACATCTGCCAATATTATTCTCAATCATCTTTCATACCTCATCATTTATCTACCCATGTTTTCCCCAACATATTTGTAGATATAAAATACATATACAGTTTAACTTATTTAAAACCTGTACCAAACATTGCATTCGACACCCATCTCAAATAAACAAACAACTTATTAACACATATCACGTATTTTATAGTCAATACTTTATATTCAACACCCATCTCAGATAAACAAACAATTTATTAACACATAGTACGTATTTCATAGCAAATACTTCATATTTATGTGTTAGAAGAAAGTGACTATACACTCACTTGATAAGATGATGATCGGACATCACCTCGTCTATTAGAACAATAATCTTCGATGAAACGGGGATGTTTTCTCCAAAACCGGGCTTTACGCGGGCAGAGTTTCGACTCGGAAACTTTACTTCTCGGGATCCTCGGGGCTTCGGGACTTGCTTCGGGTTTTGGGATGATACCGAGGCTTCGGGGGTATTTCTTGCACGCAAAACGAGGAAATACGGGAGAAAGAGAAGAATTTTGAGCAAAAAGATCGGCAGCCCTCGTCTTCTATTTATAGGGTGCTGGTCATCGGGTTATGCTGGGCGTAACTTCCATGTACGCAGGGCGTAACGCCTCTTTCATGCGTACGCTGGGCGTACGAAGATCTACGCGGGGCGTAGTTCGGATAAGCTTTGGTATGCGTGCCTCGAACTTCAAAAATTCATAACTTTCGCATACGAGCTCCGTTTTCGACGTTCTTTATATCCACGCATAGGTGAGATTATGTTCTACAACTTTCGTTTCGGGCTGCATACTGTGGAGCTGAAACTTAGAAAAATCACAACTTCCTCATACGAAGTCAGATTTAGACGTTCTTTTTATGCACGCTCTCGGTTTAACAAACTCTACGACTTTTGTTTAGATCACTAAGGCTAAATATCGCTCCAACGTAAATTCACTTTTTACGTCGCGCTGTGTCGTGCCAGTTCTATCGCGAAACTTCGACAGGTCATAACTTCTTTGTTATAACTCGGATTTCAACGTTCTTTATATGTACGAAATCCTTGTAACATATACTAAAACTTAGTTAAGACTACTCCCTCTAAATAATCTTCCATCAAAAAGTCATTTTTGACGCTCATTCTCCTTAAATTGACTAGCCCGGATCTACGGGCGTTACAGTTTGGTTTCCAGGTGGGTGGTAAGGAGTGTTTTCGAGGATGAAATCCAATTTAAGTGGGGGAGAGTTCTAACACCATGTTCCAATTCATTTCCTGATGCAGGGCCGTGACACAAAGACCGGTTATCATAAGGCTTAGGGCCTTTGAGAAAGGGAGATTTAGACCCATTTAGGTGTGAATAATGTAGGATAGATGATCTGTAAATTCGGTTTGTGATTTGGAGCCCAAGGGTATAACCGTAAAGTGGCAGTCGGGATTTTTATGAATTTTGGATTTATGTTCGGAAAGTTTTAAGCAAATGATGAGTTGATAAAAGTGTAGAGCTTCTCCATAACTTTCCGAGGATATAAGGATCGTCGAAAATGGACTTAGAACGAAGAAGTTATGGATTTCGGAAGTTTGGTGGTTCAAGGGTTAAACCTTGTACGCGGGGCGTACATAACTGTACACTGGGCATATTAGTGTTGAGCTTAGTATGTTGGGCGTACATGGGACTATGCGGGGCATACTAGGCAGATTGGTCGCGGATGCTTAAGGGAGTACGCATGGCGTACCAGAAGTACGCAGGGTGTACTCTAGTCAGACCCAAACCCTAAGTTAGGGTCTTGGACCCTATTTAATCTCCTTAACTCACCACCAAACCCTATTATCTTTAGCCTCCATCCCCTTAAGCCCTAGAAATGAAACCCTAGCCTCCATTGGTGTGGTTCTTAAATTTTTGGTGGTATTTCATGCATTTTGGTGGTCATATACGAAAAAGGAGCTTCTTGGAAAAGTGTGGGATTGCTTGGAGCTTGTGGATCCAGGCTTAGTGCATCTTGATCTACCTTCTCAAGGTATAAAGCTTCAAACTTGATAACTCTATTCATAGATATTGTTATTGTTGGATTAGGTGTCTAAGCCCATAACTATAATTGGTATGTACTTGAACTGAGAGTAGCATGGTCCATTTTAGGTTGCATTCACCAGAACAATATGGTAGGATGGATATTTGAGAAAGAGGTTTATTATTTAATTAGTATTGAGCAAGAATTAATTTGGAATTAATTTAGTGATCAAAAGAGACTAATTAAATATATAGGGGCTGATTGTGTAAATCAATGATACATATAGGTTGGGCTAATAATCCATGTTTGATTTGTGATGGGCTAAGCTTATGAAAGGATCTATGAAGTGTTAGTCCATTACAAGCCCAAGTGTAAGAATTAGGGTTTACACATAACCCTTGGAATTCTACACTATATATATGTAACCCCTTGGCCTAAAATTGGGGACACTAGTAATCTTAGAGATACTATAACCGATTTTGAGTGCCTCATAACCTCTCTCTCAAGTTCTCCAATTGTTTGTGGTGTTTTGTGAACCATTTGAGGCGTCACACTTGAGGTGCTAAGTTCTTAAAGGCCAAATACAACAAGCTACAACAAGAGGTATTCTTCTAACTAGTTTTTGTTGGATTACATGTCTAAGCCCATAACTATTATTGGTATGTACTTGACCCGAGAGTAGCATGGTCCATTTGGGTTGCATATCATCAGGACAATTTGTTAGGATGGACTTTTGAGAGAAGGTTATTTATGGTTTATTAATATATTATAAGTTATAATATATTAATATGAAATCATATGTTTTAATTAGTATCGATCAAGAATTAATTTGGAATTAATTTAGTGATCAAAAGAGACTAATTAAATCTATGGGGACTAATTATGATAATTAGTTATATTTATATGTGTTGGGATTATGATCCATGTTGGACCAAGTTTATGTATGGATACATAAAGAGTTGGGCCACATGAACCATGGATCATAAAACCCATGGGTATGGATGATAGGTTATACCCATGACCCTTGGAATCCTAAATATAAATAGGTTAGTCCATAGCCAAAATTACCACTTCTTTTCTTAGAGAAATATGGAGGTGTTTGGTGCATGGAATTCTCTCTCAAGAGCCACCTTTGTCCTAGGTGTGTTGTGATTCCATTTGAGGCATTTCATACTATTGGTGCTAAGCTCTTAAGGCCAAATACATCAAGACTTCAAGCCACATAAAAGGTATGTTTCCCTAACTAGTATATTATATGGTTTATTTCAAATGCATGCTAGTTATAGGTTTAATGCCTTGGAAACCATTTGCATGTATAATAGAGAAAACATAGATCCAAGGTATTTAGGGTTGTATGTGCACCATAGGATGTTGTAGTATACTAAAACCCAACAGTTTTATGATTCATATACCAAATTTTGTATGCTATTTTAGGCTTCATGCTTTGGAAACAATATTACATGTATAATTAGAGAAAACTTAGATCCAAATCATTAGGGTTGCATGTGCACCATAAGGTTGTTATAGTGCTCAAAACCCATCAGTTATGGCATAGTTTCATAAGCTTTTGTACGGAAGTTTGGATCTTTGTGAGTATGGAGTACTCCAAAGCATATTAACTTTCCTTTTTGAGGTCTTGAAGTGTATTGAGCCATAAAAATGTTTGCTTGATCGTTTCCTTCGCACCATGCAAGAGTTAAGTTGTTTTGAGTGTTGTGAAAGGAAGGATTTTGGAGATTTAGCCCTCTTTAGCCATGCAAAGGCTTAAAGGTTTCGACTTTATGGTTTAAGATATCATTTAGGGTTAATAGAAGTGGTTGGATGCCTTTGACTTAACCAAATAAGAGCTTAATGTGAGTTTCTGGCCCCTGATGAGTACGCTGGGCATACTCAGAAGTACGTTCAACATAAATTGAGTTTCATGCTTCAGGGACTTGTACATTGCGCTTAGAGGGTGAGTACACAGGGTGTACACTTCTGGTACGCACGGCGTACTACCCAGGATGTGTAATTTTGGGTCTTTTGGTTTGGGCCTTGTTGGGCCATTGGACTTCTGACCTTGGGCCGTGGATTGATTATGGGCTTTCTTGGAATTTGATTCATGATGGTTTTTGGGCCCAATTAGGAAGTTGGGCCATATCGGGCATTGGTTTTGGGCCAAGTAAGAAAAGGGTAAAATGTTCTTTTACCCTGGTCATTAGGCAAGTAATTTAGATTCTTTATTATGGGTAGAGATTCAATTAATAATTGGATGATATTTAATGGTGCTAGCGCGCGGGGATTTCCGGATTAGCGGTCCGAGCGTTTGTCAGAGATATTCAGCCGCTTTAGGTGAGTTTTCCTCTCTGTAGTTACGTGTCGAAGGCTCCAAGGCCGGCACATTGGATTGGTATCCTACTATACACTGATATGCTGAGTATGTAATAGATCTACATGGTTATATGCTAGTTACCGATGTGCTAGTCTGGTAGATCTGTTGGACTACATGTGATTCTGTCTGCATGATTCTCTGTATATGTTTGTTATTTGTTATATGTCGACATATTGTGTTGGGTTGAGGTTGTACTGCTTCGTGTTGTAGCCAAAAAACCCTGTAGCATTCCAGATATGAGTTAAGGGCCGGGTAGGGCATGCCAGATTCATACTGAGGGCTCAGGTGCATTCCAGATACGAGCTGAGGACCGGGTGGTATGACAGACTCGTACTGAGGGCTTGAGGGCTTGAGGGTATTTCAGTCCGATGACTGATTGAGTCAGGGAGCAATCCAGACATAAGTTGTGGGCCTCGAGGGCAAGTCGGACTTATGATGTGGGCTCAGGAGCAATCCAGATATGAGCTATGGGTCCGATAGGCAAGCCAAACTCATACTGTGGGCTTAGGGGTAATCCAATCTTTTAGCTGTGGACCCAGTACACACTGTTATTTGTATATGTTATCTGTTTGTGTGTTGGTACTTTAGGGGATCTCACTAAGGTTCGTGCTGACAGTTTTAGTTTATGGTTTCAGGTTTTTCAGAGGACCATGGCGAGGCAAAGGCGTAACGGTACACATCCTTGGTTTTACTACCGATTGGATCATCGGAGACTCTGATTTTAAATCATGTTTTGGAAACAATGGTTTTGTAAATACTTTTATTATTAAATGGGTTGTTTTGAAAAGTTTAAATTGGTTGTGATTTTCGAGACGTTACAACTCCACTTGTGATTTTGTTGACTATTTTTTTATATTTGGTTGTTTTTTTGCTACAACTTGAAATTTTATTAAGATAGTTGGCTAAGTTTGTAATTTTCTCTAACTTTCTTTATATGCCTTTATGCCAGCTTAGCCTTTCATCTTTTTTTGAATCACTTAAAGTTTTACGGGAAAATGACTCGGGAGGGTAACCAACTTTTGATTTTGTTCACGTTTGGTCATTTTTTTCTATGCAATATATCATTTAACTTGTTGTAGGTGTTCACAAAACCATTGCAACTTGCTATTGAAGGTTTTCAACGACTTTGTCATCTCCGGTCATCTTCTCCGGCGAGTCTCCTGATGGGTTTTGAGCATTCTAACACTTCCTAAGTGTACATGCAACCCTAATAACTTTGAATCTATGTTTTCTCTATATACATGCAAATTTCTTTTTCAAGGTTATTTCCTAACTAGCATGGCATGGGGATTACATAGAACATAAAACTAGTAGAAATACATACCTTGTTGTTGCTTGGATTCCTTCAAGACTTTGTGAGCCTAGCACCCCAAATGTTGTGCCTCAAATGCTTCACACAACACCACAAGACTTGGAATAACTTGAGAGAATACTTCTAGCACTCAAAATCGGTTATGCCCTCTCTAGTAACACTAGGTCATGATTTTGCTAGCCATAGGGTTTCTTTTATAGTGTTGTCACAATTAGGGTTTACACATGAATGCCCTTAATTGTCATGACTCTTGATTTCCCATGACCCATGGATTTGTAACTCCCATGGACTATCCATGGAGCTCCATATGGTTAACCAAACCCATAAACCATGGATCATTAATCCACCGTAAAAGAATTGATGATTGTCATAATCAACCCTATATATTTAATTAGTCTCACTTTGATCACCAAATTAACACTAGATTAATACTTGATCAATACTAATTAAATAATACTATTATTAATATATTAGAACTTATAATATATTAATAATCATAAGTGCCTTATTCTCTCATTTAGTGTATCCAAGTATTGCAATGCCATGCAACCCAAATGGACCATGCCGGGTCGGGTCAAGTACATACCAAATAAAGTTATGGACTTAGACACTATATCGAACAGTCTCTCACTTGGATAAGTCTAATAACTATATTTGCAAATATGACTTCAAAATCCGACTAGCAATCGTAGCTCTTTCAAAGTCTCTCAGAACTGAGATGATGATGATACGCCATTTAAGATAAGTGATCATATAATCCTCTGTTCTCATGATATCAGCCGGACAAACACATGGAACATGGTCTTACTTATTGTCCAGCATTTGTTTCTCGATCTCTGATTTGTTTCGACATAGAACTAAATTGAATACATCAATTAGGTTCTGACCGGGCCCGGTACATAAGTCAAAACCAAATCATCGAGGGGCCCAGATATCGCTTCTATTTCTAGAAGGAACAGATAAACTTCGACTGATATGCTTGCACTAACTACTTGTTGAATTATTCACAAAGGCACGTTTTATAACATCGAGTTACCAATGCGTTTTCGTACAATCAATGAATAACCAACTCATAGTCAACAACTCATATCTCTAGGTTTGAAGATTTATATGATATTACCGTCTCACGATCACTCGAGATAAATTCCATGAAGTGATGCAAGTGAGCGTGGGTTGGATCCAATACTCAGCCCTTATGAGTACTCATGAATGTTGTAGCAACCATTGCATTGTCCAAAGCACTTTTAGACAAATCATACAAGCCAAATTCATGACAGTCTTAAATCAATACTTACTTCCAAAGTTTGACTGACTGTGGATGGTTTGAATAATAACATAATTATTCTGGAAGTAAAAACATGCAAAATTGAAACATAGTAAACAATCAACACAAGATAGTAACACCTTACTCATAAATAAAAAACAACTTTTATTTATCATCAAATGTCAATTACATTTTACAAGTTTCAGGAATCTAATTATTGAGAATAATATCATCCTTCAGCCCAATGCGCCTCACATGCTGTAAATGCTTAACCCTGCTCAGTCCCTTCGTGAGGGGATCTGCCGGGTTCTCATCTGATGATACCCTCTTAGCAACGAGGAGTCCTTCTTCTATTCGATGTCTGATGAAATGGTATTTTCTGTCAATATGTCTAGATCTCCCGTGATCTCTCGGTTCCTTAGCCAAAGCAACCGCACTTTCGCTGTCACAGAAAATTTCCATTGGCTCTTTTATAGCTGGTACAACTCCAAGGTCTCCGATGAAGTTCTTTAGCCATATCGCCTCCTTAGCTGCTTCACTTGCTGCTATGTACTCTGATTCACAAGTAGAATCAGCTACTGTCTCATGCTTGGAACTTTTCCAAGTAATTGCCCCTCCATTTAGGATAAAGACCCAGCCTGACTGAGAGCGGAAATTATCCCTATCAGTCTGGAAGCTAGCATCGCTATATCCTTCCACTCTCAAGTCATCACTGCCTCCGAGGGTAAGGACCCAATCCTTAGTCCTCCGCAGATACTTGAGAATGTTCTTTACCGCTGTCCAGTGTGCCTTGCCAGGGTTCCCTTGATATCTACTGACCATGCTCAAAGCAAAGGCCACATCAGGGCGAGTACAAGTCATAGCATACATGATCGAGCCCACAGCGGAAGCATATGGTATATGACTCATTTCAGCTATCTCAGCCTCTGTACTCGGACTCTGAGTCTTACTCAGCTTGGCATTACTCTGGATTGGTAATTCTCCTTTCTTGGATTCTTGCATGCTGAACCTCTTCAGCACCTTATCCAAGTAAGTACTTTGACTAAGTCCAATTAGTCTCTTACTCCTATCTCTCAATATCCTTATCCCTAGGATATAGGCAGCTTCCCCAAGGTCCTTCATAGCGAAACACTTCCCAAGCCAGGACTTAACCTCCTACAAGGTTGGGATGTCGTTTCCTATGAGAAGTATGTCATCCACATACAACACCAAGAAGCTAACTATGCTCCCACTAGCCCTGACATACACACAAGACTCATCCTCACTCCTAGAAAAGCCAAACTCTTTGACTTTCTCATCAAAGCAAAGATTCCATCTGCGAGATGCTTGTTTCAATCCATAAATGGATTTATCAAGCTTACACACTCTATTAGGGTATCTTGTATCGACAAAACCCTCTGGTTGAGCCATGTAAACATCCTCAGCCAACTTTCCATTAAGGAAAGCGGTTTTGACATCCATTTGCCATATTTCATAATCATGAAATGCAGCTATGGCTAACAATACTCTAATAGACTTAATCTTAGCTACTGGTGAGAAGGTCTCATCATAGTCAACTCCCGGAGTTTGAGTAAAGCCCTTCGCAACCAGTCGCGCTTTGTAAGTATGTACCTTCCCATCCATGTCGGTCTTCTTCTTGAAGATCCATTTGCACCCAATTGTCTTACGACCTGGTACATTGTCAACCAAGTTCCAAACTTGATTGTCACACATGGACTGAATCTCGCTGTCCATAGCCTCCTTCCATTTAGCAGACTCAGGGCCTGCCATGGCTTCCCTATAATTATTAGGATCATCCAAATCTATTAGTGTACTATCACTAATGAATGTATCACCTTCAGTGGTGATGTGATAACCATAATAAAAATCAGGTGTGTTCCTCACCCTAGTGGAACGTCTTGGAGGTACAGACTCATCTATCAGATCAACAGGAGTTTCCTCCTCAGGTTGGTTGATAGCATTTGAGGTTCCTTCACCACTTGACTCTTGAAGCTCTTCAAGGTCAATTTGCCTCCCACTGTCCCCTTGGCTTATGAATTCTCTCTCACGAAAGACTCCTCTTCTTGCTACAAAAACCACATTATCACTGGGTCTGTAGAAGAGGTAACCAAAGGATCTCTGTGGTAGCCGATGAAAATACACCTCTCACTTCGAGGTTCAAGCTTATCATGAGTCTCACGCCTCACGAAAGCTTCACAACCCCAAATCTTGATGTGGTCCAAATTGGGAACTTTCCCAGTCCACATCTCGTGAGGTGTTTTGGCAACCTTTTTAGTAGGGACTAGATTAAGGATATGGGCGGCAGTCTCTAAGGCATACCCCTAGAAAGAGATTGGTAACGAAGCTCGACTCATCATGGAACGAACCATATCCAACAAGGTTCGATTGCGCCTCTCAGCTACACCATTCAACTGTGGTGTTCTGGGAGGTGTCAATTGTGAGACAATCCCACATTCCTTAAGATAGTCAAGGAACTCAATGCTAAGATACTCTCCTCCTCGATCGGATCAGAGCATCTTGATGTTCCTGCCCAATTGATTCTCCACTTCCTGCTTAAACTCTTTGAACTTTTCAAAGGTTTCTGACTTATGCTTGATTAAGTAAATATATCCATATCTACTGTAATCATCAGTAAAAGTCACATAATAGCGATTAGCATCCCTTGTAGCAACTCTGAAGGGCCCACACACATCCGTGTGTACAAGGTCCAACAAACCTTCACCCCTATCAAAAGTACCTGTGAAGGGTGACTTTGTCATTTTTCCAAGTAAACAAGACTCGCAACTATCACCTGACTTGAGGTCAAATGATTCCAAGACTCCAGCCTTTTGGAGTTGGCCTATGCGCTTCTTGTTAACATGTCCAAGACGACAATGCCACAAGGATGCTTTATCCAAGCTATCTGAAGAATCAATATACAACACATTATTTCCTAGATTGTCTACAACATTCACGGCTTCATATACACCATCACAAGGTAATGCTTTAAAGTAAAATACATCATTGTAATAAACATTAATAGCACTATTTTTATTATCAAATGAAAATGAAAAACCTTGTTTGTACAAGCCATGAAAAGAAATAATATTTCTCGCCATTTCGGGCGAGTAACAACACTTATTCAAATCTAACATTAACCCATTATTAAGCAATAAAGAATAAACTCCTATCTTGGTAACAGGTGATGCTTTCCTGTTGCCCATGACTAAGTTTATCTTCCCGTGCTCCACTTGCTCACTTCTTCTTAGTGCCTGCAAATCAGTACAGATGTGAATACCACAACCTGTATCAAGCACCCAAAAATTAGCATTAGATGAGTTATTAGACAATATTGTGTAAATACATGCATGGGTGGGTTTAACCTTCCCATCCTTTACATCTTGCAGATATTTAGGGCAGCTTCGCTTGAAGTGTCCCTTATCCTGGCAATAGAAGCACTGTGCTTCCTTTGGGTTTGAAGAAGGAGCAATGGGACCTTTCTTTGTCCCACTTGAAGAGGAACCATCAAGAGTCTTACCCTTGGTACCCTTCGAAGGGCTTTTCCTCTTCTTACCCTTTCTCTGTCCAATAGCCAGAACAGGGGCTGCTGAAGGAGTAGAAGTAGCAACCGCTTTACCCTTAAGGCCATTTTCAGCTGTCCTTAAGAGTCCTTGAAGTTTGCTAAGTGTGACTTCCTCCTTGTTCATATGATAAGTCATACGAAACTGATCATAACTTGGAGGTAAGGAATGGAGAATGATGTCAATCGCCATTTCCTCAGGAAAGTCAACATTTAGCTTCAGCAACCGGTCAACGAACCTTTGCATCTTCTGCAAGTGACCGGTGATGGGTTCACCATCCTTCATCCTTGCGGTTATCATGGAGGAGATGATTTCATACCTCTCCTGACGCGCACTCTGATGGTACCTTTCCATCAGATCCAGGTGCATCTCATAGGGGTAGAAATCTTCATAGGATTTTTGAAGTTCAGGAGTCATGGTGGCCATCATGATGCATGCTACTTTAGTAGCATCATTTTCATGTGCAACAAACTCCGCAAACTCTTCAGGAGTAGCAGTGGCTTCACTCACAACCTTAAGCTCCCTATCGAGGACATATTCTTTGTCCTCATAGCGGGTAATCATTCTGATGTTTCTGATCCACTCATTGAAATTGGATCCATCAAAGATGACCTTACCACACAAGTTCATAAGGGAAAAGGAGCCTGTTGGGTTTGAGCCAGAAGCATTGTTGGAAGACATCTGAAAGGAAAGAAAGACAAGTTTCATTAGATTAGGAATCCTTAATAATTCACCCAAATGAAATATTAAGGCTAGGATCCAACAAACTATTTATAGTTGGAAGAGGGATGCCGTAATCCATACTATAAAATATTTGAAGGTAGGTAAATGACGATTTACCAATTTCCACCATAAGAACGAAATATTTTATTATTAGGTTTTATTGGTTTTGAAACTCCTAGATCTTTTGAGATACATTGAACTTTTCAATGGCATGTTTGAATCTCGATTGTGCCCTCTCAAGTTTGTGACTGGGATGCCGAGGATCACAAACAAGGTGTGAATAACCATACAAATTGACTTGGTACCCTCAACAATATTACCTAATCGATGTGCCGGTTAACCACACACGCTCCACCGATCTATAATAAGGTCAAGTTACCCTTTGCCACTCTTACTAGTCCATGTTAGTGTGTCGGTTAACCACACACGCTCCACTAACGACTTGGTAAGGTACAAAGTGTAATTTTATGGGCTAGCACCAATTTCACATTTTCCTAAAGTAACTAAGATTGGGAATTTATAATGTATAGTTACTTTATTATTCATTATACTTTTAACAAGTATTTAAAGTCGTATCCTACCCGTTCGGCTAACGACCCTCCACCGATCAAGGAAGCGGTGGGTGAGAGTGGACACCCATTAAGTCACCATTTTATAGGCAACAACCTTATACCCCCCTTATAGACCGGCTTCGTGAATGAGGCCTACTAACGGTAAGAATGACATATTCTTATACATATCTATATAATAAAATAATAATACTAGTATAAGTGTTGATTTTTAAACTTTTTAAAAATCTAAGGTTTAATTTGGAATTAAAGTATTAGAGTGTAAGACTTTTCAAATTCCAAAACTTGAGGGCAAGAATTGAAACTATTCCAAGTCTCTTCAATTTGTAACTTATGAGTTTTAATGGTTCATAAAATGAAGACTCTTCATTTTATGAAACTTCTTTAGTTCTTTAATCACAATTTAAAAGAAGTGACTTTTGGTTATCCATAACTTGAGGACAAGTTATGGACACCATCATAGCCATTAAGATCATGAATTAAACACACATGGTGGTTATACATAATTCCTATGATCTTCTAAAACTCATAAGAACACAAATTCATGTCAAGCAATTTCAAGAAATCATATAACTATATACAATACTTGAAAATTGATAAAAGCCATGTAAAATGGGTTAACATAATCATTATCATTTTGAAAAACAGATTTTACAAGTCCAAAACAGATTGGGATAATGATCTTAATCCATTTCCAGCAACAAAACTCGAAAAAACTGCCCAGCACGCTCCTACTCGCCGAGTGCATTATTCTACTCGGCGAGTAGAATGAATTTGTTCATGGACTCGGCGAGTCCTCCCCATGGACTCGGCGAGTCCAGTCGTCAGAATGCAGAATTTTCGATTTTGTAAGCAGTTTTGCATCAAGTATACAGAAAACAACCCTAGGCTCTGACACCACTGATGGGTTTTGAGCATTCTAACACTTCCTAAGTGTACATGCAACCCTAATAACCTTGAATCTATGTTTTCTCTATATACATGCAAATTTCTTTTTCAAGGTTATTTCCTAACTAGCATGGCATGAGGATTACATAGAACATAAAACTAGTAGAAATACATACCTTATTGTTGCTTGGATTCCTTCAAGACTTTGTGAGCCTAGCACCCCAAATGTTGTGCCTCAAATGCTTCACACAACACCACAAGACTTGGAATAACTTGAGAGAATGTCACTTAGCCTCAAAATCGGTTATGCCCTCTCTAGAAACACTAGGTCACGATTTTGCTAGCCATAGGGTTCCTTTTATAGTGTTGTCACAATTAGGGTTTACACATGAATGCCCTTAATTGTCATGACTCTTGATTTCTCATGACCCATGGGTTTGTAACTCCCATGGACTATCCATGGAGCTCCATATGGTTATAACCAAACCCATAAACCATGGATCATTAATCCACCATAAAAGAATTGATGATTGTCATAATCAACCCTATATATTTAATTAGTCTCACTTTGATCACCAAATTAACACTAGATTAATACTTGATCAATACTAATTAAATAATACTATTATTAATATATTAGAACTTATAATATATTAATAATCATAAGTGTCTTATTCTCTCATTTAGTGTATCCAAGTATTGCAATGCCATGCAACCCAAATGGACCATGCCGGGTCGGGTCAAGTACATACCAAATAAAGTTATGGACTTAGACACTATATCCAACATCTCCAACCAAACATGAATTTTTCGGTGACTTTGTCATCTCTAGAAACCAACGAGTTTGAAGGGTTCCAAATTTGTGGGGTTTAAATTCAAATGGTTTCAGATTCATGGGTTTAAACTCCAATGCTTCCAGGTCGTGGGTTTAAACTCGAATGAAGATGAATGATTCCAAAAATCTTTCATTATTAGGTTGTTCATCAGCTTTAGTTTTTTATTTTTAGTGTTTCAGTAATTGTTCCAAGAACAAGAACACAAACATAAAACACATAGATTTACAAATTCAAGTTCTACCATGGATGTAGCTTTAAACCTATTTTCCAAATCTGGACCTTCAAATTGATTTCATCCATGGAGTGTGTATCAGATCTGAGAAAACAAACAAGTATGTGTGTGTGTGTGTTGGAAATCATTCCATGTAGTTTATCTGCTTTTGTTTACGATTTCGGGGGTTTCAAAAAATGTTCCAAGAACAAGAACACATAGAACGAACATTGAACACACATCTGAAACCAACGATTTTTAGAACGAATCTGATGAAGACACATCTAAAATCAATCACTGGACACAAATATGATGAACACAAATTTGAGGAAAGAATATGGTGAGCGAGTCTGATGAACACAAATCTGATGAACAAATCTAACAGAACACATTTGATGAATGAATATGATAGAACGCATTTGATGAACAAATCTGATGAATCATCAATTTCTAGAATGAATATGATGAACACACATATGAAATCGCCGGAAAATTCATAAATTCGTCGAAAATTCATACTTTTGCCAGAAAATTCATATAGTCACTAAAAAATTCATATATTTACCAGAAAATTCAACTTGACCGGCTAAACCTATAATAGCCGGTCATAATGGTATATGTGAACGCAATCAAGTTTTGATGGTATATTGGAAAAAAAAATGACCGGTTGTAAACAATCTCAACACTTGGTTACCCTACTGAGTCATTTTCCCAAGTTTTACTCAGGTTGCATTTGGCCCTAGCTAAAGACCTAGTTTTTAATATAAGATAATTTATCAATAAGCTATTTGAAATAGCTTTTCAAAAAGTTAATTTATAATATACTTTATATGATCCGATAAACTATTTTTATAATCTAACCCATTAGATTAATATAAACCCAAAAAAAATAAGTTAGCTTATGCAAATCAAACAAAATAATAATCCAAATTTAATCTTAAAAACCTATCATTACCAAAATAATTGTTAATAACGACAAGGTTGATTTGGATACACAAGTAGACCTATTGAACCGATATCAATTGTTAGGGTGTCGGGTGTCGGAACCGCCGGTGCCGCTGGGCCCGGCTGCCCCTCATCCCCTTTAAGATTTACTCTAAACAACTTAAATCGAATATTATCAAAATTTCTTAATAAGTTGTAAGTAAGGGTCAATGAACAAACATTAATAATATCTTTCATTTTGTAGCTTTTAAAAAGACGACCACCTACTTATCCGTCTAACATACGCAACTATCTCGATATGTTTTGTCGATTTGTATAGTTTAGAAAAAAACGAACACCTACTTAACCATCAACTTATCTTTAATCTTGTCAGATTATGAAAGCATTACGTTCGGTGTAGTTGTTCATCTTTCTTATGTTCAGCGCGAATGTGGTAAAATGAGTCAGTTAGGCTTGAGTCATAACAAGTTATTTTTAGTACATGTTAGAAAAGGTCCAACAACATTTTATCTATTTTTAAATTGTATTAATAATTACTATTAAAAATGATTAACAAATATAACATTAAAATAAAAATATGCTTGTTTCTAAATTAAGCAGTTAAGGGATTATTATCATTTGAATATTCGTTGGTTTTCAACTTATTTAATTCATGAAAATTGGACTCTATTCGATAAATTATAATCGGATCGATCATTTTAACATGAATAAAAAAATATAATTGAATTGATTATTTTAAAATGAAACATTTGGCCTGTGTTTGGCGCGCCACAGTTAGTTAATAAGCTAATTTAACTTATAAGCTAGATTTTTAAAAAGCTATTTGGACTAGTTTTTTATGGGTTTTTAATTTTTTTTTTTCAAATATACCCTTAATTAGTTATAGAAAAAGATACTCTTAAATGTCCTTTTATGTAATTTTATATATTTAAGCTACTTTACCAAATGTCATTTTTCATAAGTTAATTTTTCAGCTATCAACTAGCTTTTTATTTAACAGCTAGTTTTTCAGCTATCAGCTATCTTTTCAATTAACAACTAATTTTTCAGTTAGTACGATCAAACATAACCTTGATATTGTTATATGTGGTATTTCTTTTCAAAATCTTTAATTTAAAGTTGAATAACTTTGTAATATATATCATTATATAATAAGACAGGATAAAAAAACAACAATAGTGTCGGAATCTAAAAGACTTGCAATATAAATTACCAGATACTATTATAACATAATATAAAAATTATAATGTCTTGATAAAAATAACAAAATAAAATAAATACGTGGAGCAGTGTGATGTGTGCGGACATAATGACATATGGTGGTTGTCTATGTATGAACCAGAAAGAAGCACTACAGTCGTCATTTTCTTGTTTTCTTCTTCCCACTATTATCTACTTTCCTTATTTTCAAAGTTATTTTTATTAAATAATTAATTACTTTTATCTAAATTTTTGAAAGTTGACGTTGATGTCAAGTTTCAACTGATTGAGCTTCTTAATTGATAATCTTCTAGACGTTCGTACATTGGCTTATCCAAAAATCTGAACGTTGAATAAGCCATGATAACTTTAAAATCGACGTTGATTGCAATCTTCTATTTGTTCAGCTTTCTGATAATAAAGTTTTACCCTTTAATATTTGTTTATGACATTTGTATTAGACATATACATTTGTAACACATATGATTTAACGAGAGATATTTGGACGATGAGCATCTGATCTTAGGTTTTTGCCATCATGCCTTTATATGGATCATCAACAAAAAGTCAAATAGCGTCCTGAAATCAAAAGAAATGGCTGACAAGTTGGTGGACTCATCGGGGAAGGAGTATGATGGGGCTATGGTAGATGTCATTTACCAAAAAATGAATGATGTTTCGTCACAGACATCGTAATGGGAAATGATGATTTTGTGAGTCGAGAGATCGAGTCATTGATATGCGTGATGATGAGACCGATAAACTAGGAAGACATAAAGTGTGGATCGGGGTGTAAGTTTATAGGGTGTAGGAATAAGTGGGCAAGATAGGCACCTAGAGACACAAAGATGTTGGAAACTTGGCGGTTTGTTGAATAGTCTTGTGAACGATATTTGATTTTGAATGAATATGGAGGGTGTGCGATTAAAGAAATGGGTCGTCATGTGAAGGGCTTCTACCCAAAATGTAAGGTGGGGAGGGGTGGAAAAGTAGTTGTTATTTCAATGTTATTGAGGGTACAAATCATCTGTTGGGAATTCCTATTTTGTTGGGAAATTCGTTGCCAAGAGAAACAGACAAGTATTATGTGTTGATCAAATAGTGATTGGAATTGGTGATTATCGAATTCGCCCATGTTGTCATATTGAAAAGGATTTGATTTCGAATTTGAATTGGTTTTTAACATAGGCACGAAAATGTAAAATTTTTGCAAACATATCATATTTATTACATACAGGGTAAACCCAAACAACGAGAAAAAAGTGATATAAGAACAAAAGCATAATAGTTTATGGTACTAATACGTGGTATTAGGGATGTCCACAAATATGAGTGAACAATGTACAACATATGAGAAACAATATAAAGAGAACTAGAGAAGCTAAGCGCACATGTTTGCCAAGTTGGCAAGCATGACACGTAACTGAAGTATTATCTTTATTACAAGAAATTAACGGACTTGAAATTAACGAACTAAGGACACAAGAACCCGGGTGGCCAAGACGTTGATGTCACAAGGAAGGACTTCATGAAAAAAAAAACAACTTGAAACTTGAAGGACGGAGGAGCTGGAGAGAGATCACTTGAACTGTCACACCTAAGAAGTATCTACGAGTGCGGAAATCCTTTACAAAAAAATACAAATTCATTAAACTGAATAGAAACTTTGTTAGATTTGGCAAACTAGTGGAGAAATATAAGGTGCGTTTGTTGTGGAAAACTATTTTCATTTTCTTATAACACATTTTCAAAAAAAGGAACTGAGTTTCATTTTTCATTTTCAATGAAAAATTTAGAAAACATGTTTGGTTGAAACTAGTGCAATTTTTATTTTCCATTTTAGAAAATCAGAAAATATGTTCGGTTGTATATTTTCTATCAATTTCCACTTTTCATTTTTTTCTTCTTCCAAATACTACAATATTAAACATATTTTGGCAAAAAATAAAACAAAGTTTTAATATAAGATTATCAACATAAACTTTAATGTATAATTAAAAGAAACATAAGAAGAAAACACTTTCAAACAATACAATTTTTATTACTACAATGATATTAAGATTGCAAACATCTTTGACGATGTTGTGGGGTAGGTAAGGATAGGGATATAGTGTAGGGTGAAGTTTGTGTGGATATGAGGATTTGGGTAGGGTGGGTGTTGGTGGAGGTGGGGTGTGGGTGTGAGGGTAGGTGTAGGGGTGAGAGTGTTTGACAAACGGTAGAATTAAGTCAACATTCACTTATCAAACTATCGCAAACCAACCTTGTATTAGACATAATGTAATGCACTCCAAACCTTGTAATGCAAATAAAGTTTTTATAGTTAGTTACACATACGAAATAACACTTTAGTTTTCGATGAATGTAGATTGTCGACAAATAAACGGTATGCACAAGACATAAGTAATAATTAATACATTAAAAACAAGACGTTTGTATTAAGTATTTTTATGTACAAATGTTACTCTAAATGGATAGAGTGTGTAAATACGATTCTGTGGATATTAAAAAACGTTCAAAACGGAGACCGTATGCATAAATTATGAACATTTGAAGGAAACAAATCAGTAATATAACTGAATTTCCGTAAATTAACTTTTAAATGATTCGTAGGGTTAGCTACGCGTTGAGTCAAGTATTTTTGAATGCGGTTTTGGAATCAGAATATGTTCTAATATTTGATTCCATTTTCAAAAGTTTCGTATCTCCAAGTTATAACATTATCGCAAAAACTGTTTAATCGCGATAACCAGTAAATAACTGAATTAAAACTTCGAGGACATTTTTAACATAGTTTCGCCTTTTGTTAGAAAAATTCATCTACATATTCAGAAACTCCATGTTTGGTACATCTAAATGGCGTCTTAAAAAAATGCAAGAAGTCGTTTTTCGTCTAAAACTGCACGTGGTTTGAGGTCGCGGTACGACCGGAGTGGTGTTGCTTGGCGCAACATGGGTGTGACAAGCATCGAGATTTTGTGGTTGTTAGCTTTCTATAAATATAAGGGAGAAGTCCCTGTCTCCATCCCCATCGAAATCTTTGTCTTCTCTCTCTCTCTCTCTAAATCTATCTCGGCCTCCCTCCATTTACGACAACCTTCGCTACCTCCGGCCACCATACGATGTCTGTTATACTTGTTGGGTTTTGAGCACTATAACACTCCTATGGTGCACATGCAACCCTAGATTCTTTGGATTTATGTTTTCTCTAATTATACATGCATATTTTCAATTTTCCAAAGCATACATCCTAATTAGCATACAAATTGACAATTGAGCAATACAACTAGTTAGATAACTTACCTCTTAGAAGGACTTGTAGTTCTTGACCTTTGAAAGCTTGAGCACCTCAAGTGTGATGCCTCTAATGTGTCACAAATACCAAATGCAAGAGGAGGCTTGAGAGAATAAATTACTTAGCACAAAATCAATATCAAACTGCTTAGAATGACGGTGTAACCGATTTTGGTTCTAGGGGCTTGCTTTTATAGTGTAGCAAATGCTAAGGTTACACCTTGGAAACCCTTATGGCCTTTCATATTACTTAGGCTCCATGGTTTAAACCTCCATGGACTATCCCATTGGTTTAGCCTATCCAAAATAACCATGGATCATTAGCCCACACTATACGAATCATTGATTTACACAATCAATCCCCATATATTTAATTAGTCTCTTTTGATCACAAAATTAATTCCAAATTAATTCTTGATCAATACAAATTAAATAATATGATTTTATATTAATATATTACACTTGTAATATATGAATAAATCATAAATAACCTTATTCTCAAAAGTCTATCCTATCAAATTGCACTGGTGAAGGCAACCAAAAAGGACCATGCTACTATCGGGTCAAGTACATCCCAATTATAGTTATGGGCTTAGACACCTAACCCAACAGTCTCCCACTTGGATAAGTCTAATAACTATAACTGCCAATGCAACTTCAAAATCTGATTAACAATCGTAGCTCTCAAAAGCCGCTGTCGAACTCTGACCTAGTCAGTGACGCGTCCTTTAGATAAGGGATCATATATTCCTCTCTTCTCATGATATCTATGCGGACAAATACATGGAACATAGTCATACTTATTGTCCTGCAATTTGTCTCCCGATTTCTGATTCGTCTGACATAGAACATAACTGAACACATCAATTTAGTTTTGACCGGGCCCGGCACATAATCAAAACAGAATCATCGAGGGGCCCAAGATAAGATTTCTTTTAATCCTCTTAGGATAAAAGGAACAGATAAACTTCGACATTATATGCTTATACTAACTACTCATCAAATCATGCACAACGACACGTTTTATAACATCGAGTTACTGATGCGTTTTCATGCCTTCAATGTACAACCAACTCGTAGTCAACAACTCATATATCTTTGTTTGAAGATTATATGATATTATCGTCTCACAATTACTCGTGATAAATTCCACGAAGTAATTCATGTGAGCGCGGGGTGAATCCAATACTTAAATCTTATTTCAGGAGTACTCATGAATGATGTAGCAAACTTTTGCTATGTCTAACGCCTTAGACAATCTACAAGCCAACTCATGACAATCTAGTCTCATTACCTACTTCCAAAGTATGATTGACTGTGGATGGTTTGAATAATCTTATTATTCTGGAAGTCAAAACATGCAAAGTGAAACAATAGTAAATAATTGACACAAGACAGTAACTTTACTTATAAATAAAACTCCTTTTATTTAATCATCAAATGTCAATTACAATTTAGCTATTACAAGTTTCTATTTATCTAAACACTAAAACTAATATCATCCGTTAGCCCAATGCCCCTTGCATGCTGCAAGTGCTTAACCCTAGTCAGTGCCTTTGTAAGGGGATCTGTTGGGTTGTCCTTTGACGATATCCTCTTCACCACGAGGTGTCCTTCTACTTGATGTCTTATGAAGTGGTACTTTCTGTCGATATGCCTAGATCTACCATGATCTCTCGGTTCCTTGGTTAAGGCAACTGCCCCTTTATTATCGCAGAAAATATCCACAGGCTCCTTTATGGATGGTATGACTCCAAGGTCTCCGATGAAGTTTTTCAACCATATCGCCTCCTTCGATGCTTCACTTGCTGCTATGTGCTCTGATTCGCACGTTGAATCAGCTACAATCTCCTGCTTGGAACTTTTCCATGTTACTGCTCCTCCATTCAGGGTAAACACCCAGCCCGACTGAGAGCGGAAATTATCTCTTTCGGTTTAAAAGCTGGCATCGCTATACCCTATCACTCTCAAGTCATCACTCCCACTGAGGGTAAGGACCCAATCGTTAGTCCTCCGCAGGTACTTAAGAATGTTCTTAATCGCAGTCCAATGAGCTTTACCAGGATTCCCTTGATATCTGCTGACCGTGCTCAAAGCAAAGGCCACATCAGGGCGAGTACAAGTCATATCATACATGATCGATCCAACTGCGGAAGCATATGGTATTCGACTCATCTCTGCTATCTCAGCCTCTATACTCGGACCCTGAGTCTTACTCAGTTTGACATTGCCTTGGATAGGTAAGTCACCTTTCTTGGAGTTCTCCATGCTGAAACGCTTCAACACCTTGTCCAAGTAGGTACTTTGATTAAGTCCTATTAGTCTTTTACTCATGTTTCTGAATATCCTTATCCCTAGGATGTAAGCAGCTTCCCCAAGGTCCTTCATAGCGAAACACTTCCCAAGTCAGGACTTAACCTCCTGCAAGGTTGGGATGTCGTTTCCTATGAGCAGTATGTCATCTACATACAATACCAGAAAGCTTACTATACTCCCACTAGCTTTGACATATACACAGGACTCATCCTCGCTTCTCGAAAATCCAAACTCTTTGACTTTCTCATCGAAACAAAGATTCCATCTGCGAGATGCTTGTTTCAATCCATAAATGGATTTCTCAAACTTACACACTCTATTAGGGTACTTTGCATTGACAAAACCCTCTGGCTGACTCATGTAAACATCTTCAGCCAACTTCCCATTAAGGAAATCGGTTTTGACATCCATTTGCCATATTTCATAGTCATGAAATGCAGCTATGGCTAACATAACCCTAATAGATTTAATTTTTGCTACTGGTGAGAAGGTCTCATCATAGTCAACTCCATGAGTTTGAGTAAAGCCCTTTGTAACCAGTCACGCCTTATATGTGTGTACTTTCCCATCCATGTCGGTCTTCTTCTTGAAGATCCATTTGCACCCGACTGTCTTACGACCCGATACATTGTCAACCAAGTTCCAAACTTAATTGTCATACATGGAATGAATCTCGCTGTCTATAGCCTCTTTCCATTTTGTAGACTCGGGGCCTGCCATGGCTTCCTTGTAGTTGTTAGGTTCATCCAGATTTACCAGTGTGCTATCACTGATAAATGTATCACCTTCAGCTGTTATATGAAAACCATATAACACAAGTGGAACACTAACTCTACTGGAACGCCTCAGAGATAAGGACTCGTCAATTGGTTCAACCGGAGTTTCCTCCTCGGGTTGAGTGCTAGTGTTTGGGGTTCCTTCACCGCTTAACTCTTGAAGCTCTTCAAGGTCAATTTGCCTCCCACTGTCCCCTTGGCCTATGAGTTCTCTCTCGCGAAAGACTCCTCTCCTCGCAACGAAGACAACATTGTCACTTGGTCTATAGAAGAGATATCCAAAGGACTTCTGTGGGTAGCCGATGAAAATACATCGCTCACTCTGAGGTTCGAGATTGCCGTGAGTCTCGCGTCTCACGAAAGCCTCGCAACCCCAAACTTTGATGTGGTCTAACAAGGGAACCTTCCCTATCCACATCTCGTGAGGTGTTTTGGAAACCTTTTTGGTAGGGACAAGATTAAGGATATGGGCGGAAGTCTCTAAGGCATACCCCCAGAATGAGATAGGTAACAAAGCTCGACTCATCATGGAACAAAACATGTCTAGCAAGGTTCGATTGCGCCTTTCAGCCACACCATTAAGCTGTGCTGTCCTAGGTGGCTTCAATTGCGAAACAATTCCACATTCCTTAAGATAGTCTAGGAATTCGATACTAAGATACTCTCCTCCTCGATCGATTAAAGCATCTTTATCTTCCTGCCCAATTGATTCTCCACTTCTTGCTTAAACTCTTTGAACTTTTCAAAGGAATCTGACTTATGCTTGATTAAGTAGACATAGCCATATCTGTTGTAATCATCAGTAAAAGTCACATAGAAGCGGTTAGCTTCCCTTGTGGCGGTTTTGAATGGTAAACACACATAAGTGTGTTAAGAGAAAAACTTTGAGACACACTTGAACAAACGTTAGAACAAGTATATTTGCGGAATAGTTTATCTCGAAGGATCTAAAAGCTCAACAATAATATTAATAAGTTAGGAGTTAGAAGGTTAGAAAGTCAGTTGCGGAAAAGTAAAGAAATGTAAATGACAACAATTGTTATATCAAGTATACACATAAGTTGATTCATAACGAGGAATGCATTCAGACCAGGTTAGTAAGTGAGATCAAACTTAGTGATTAAGTCACAAGTGACTTGCTCTGACGAGAGATTGTATTCAGTTATGTTCTAGTGAATTTGGAGAGTAAGGAGAGATGCGTAATCAGATAGAAAGATAAAAAAGATAGCACCGAGAGTTGTATTGAATAAGTGAGAATGAGCTCTATTTATAGAGTCTCAAGAGTTACACTAGATTACGTCTCTAAGAGTAGCCATGCAAGGCATACTGGACAATAGAGAGAATTACATAAAAAGTAGACAAAGTAAAGTAATCTAGTAACTAAGAGTGACTGCGGTTGATGATGACTTCGGGTAAGGTTGCTGATGAAATATTGACTGCGGATCCTTGTGGACTGCGGTAGCTGAAGTTCAAGAGGGTCACTTTTCATGATTCAACAATTTCCCCCTAAGTGACCTCTTTAACTTTTTTTCAGTTGTCAAGTTTTAGAAACTTGATCAGTATCCACCAAAATTTTCTGATATTTTCCAACCATGTGATCCTTCTCAAAATCTCGAACTTGACTTCGGCAGTTGTGTTTTTTAATATTTCAACTGCGGTTCGAAAAATTTCAAGTTGCTTCCTTGTGAGGCGATTCATGGCAGTGATAGGAATGAAGTATTTGATTTTATCGGCCTTCCTTTTGAAATTGACTCCGAGTTCAGGGAAGTTTGTGTTGGATATAGTGTCTAAGTCCATAACTATATTTGGTATGTACTTGACCCGACCCGACATGGTCCATTTGGGTTGCACTTCACCCGAACAATTTATGGATAATCGTTTGAGAATAGTATAAGTTATGATTTATTAATATATTATAAGTCCTAATATATTAATATAAAATCATATTATTTAATTAGTATTGATCTATAATTAATCTAGAATTAATTTAGAGATCAAAAGTATGACTAATTAAATATGGGCTCTTGTATTTATATAGTGTGGGCTAATGCTTATTTGGAATGAGCTAGGCTTGCATGGAAAGTCCATGGATACTCCATGGAGCTTTAACCCATGGATCTCATGGAAATGAAAAGACATGGGTATTAGGGTTTACATGAATGTAACCCTAATCCACCACACTATATAAAGGAGGCTTTGGTTCTTGAAATCACATGAGTTGTGGTGAGTAAAGTAAGAGGGCCGATTTCAAGAAGGTGATTACTATTCTCTCAAAGTTCCAAGTTTGTGGTGATTTGTGATTTCCATTTGAGGCATCCACACTATTGGTGCTAGGCTCTAAAACTCCAAGCAATCAACTACAACTACAAGGTAAGTAATTCTACTAGCTTTATTTGATTCAAGTTCCCCATGCCATGCTAGATAGGATAAGAACCTTGGAAAAATAATTATTTGCATGTATCATAGTCAAACATAGATCCAAGGTTTCTAGGGTTGCATGTACACCATAGGAGTGTTAGAATGCTCAAAACCCGTCAGTGGTATCAGAGCCAGGTTTGTTTTATTTGATACTTGATGCAAAAAAAAAAAAAAAACTTGAAAATCGAAGTTTTGTTCAAAAGCTTGTATCAAAATTTCAAGTTTTGTATATGTACTTACGATTCTTGAAATTTTTGATATGAACATTCATAAACATATGAGTTTAGAAGATCATAGAAATTATGTGCTAATAATTGATTAGATTAATTCTTGATCTTTATGTGTTTTAATGGAGTCCATAACTAGTTCTTAAGTTATGGATAACCAAAAGTCACATTTATAAATAACCATTAAAAGAACACATAGGTTACAAAAAATGAAGAGTCTTCATTTTTAATAACCATTAACTCATAAATTATGAGAAATGAAAAGTTTTGAAAGTTTACAAAACTTGCCCTCAAGTTTTGGAACATGTAAAGTCATATTAAAAACTTTAGTTCCAACCCCTAGAATTTTAAAAGTTAAAATTCAACCCTTATACTTTATAATATTATAAGTTTAATAATATTTATATATGTATAAGATCAAGTCGTCTTACCGCTAGTACGCCTCATTCACGAAGCCGGTCTATAAGGGGGGTATAAGGTTGTTGCCTATAAAATGGCAACTTAATGGGTGTCCACTCTCACCCACCGCTTCCTTGATCGGTGGAGGGTCGTTAGCCGAACGGGTAGGACAAGGACTTATAAATTATCATTAAAAGTATAATGATAATACTAAAGTAACTAAACTTTATTGAATTCCCAATCTTAGTTATTTTAGGAAAATGTGAATAAGGTGCTAATCCATGAAATTACACTTTACACTTTGTTTAAGTCGTTAGTGGAGCGTGTGTGGTTAACCGGCACACTAACTTGAACTTAACAAGGTAGGTAAAGGGTGAATTAATGTTTATCATAGTATCGATGGAGCGTGTGTGGTTAACCGACACATCGATTGAGGGGTAATACATTAAGGGTACCAAGTAATTTGCATGGTTACTTCACACCTTGTTTTGTGATCCTCGGCATCCCAGTCACAAAACTTGAAGGGCACACTCGAGATTGAAACATGTCATTGAAGAAAGTTCAATGAATCTCAAAGAATCTAGGAGTTTCTAAACCAATTAAAACCTAATTAAAATATTTCGTTTTTCATGGTGGAAATTGGTGAATCGTCATTCACCTACCTTCAAATATCTTATAGCTTAGATTACGGCATCCCTCTTCTAAGTTATAAAATATTGTGTTGGGTCCTAGCCTTAATATTACATTTGGGTGTTTTGTTAAGGACTATCTCTATATCTAATCTAATCTATTCCCTCTTCTTTTCAGATGTCTTCCAATAACAATGCTTCTGGCTCAAACCCTACTAGCTCCTTCTCTCTCATGAATCTTTGTGGGAGAGTCATCTTTGATGGGTCCAACTTTACAGATTGGATCAGAAACATCAGGATGGTCACTCGGTATGAGAACAAAGAATATGTTCTCGACAAGGAGCTGAAGGTACCCGAGCCAACTGCTACTCCTGAAGAGCTTGCTGAATATGAGGTACATGAAAGAGATGCTACAAAAGTGGCATGCATCATGATGGCCACCATGACAGCCGAGCTCCAAAAGTCCTATGAGGACTATTATCCTTTTGAGATGCACCAGGACTTGATGGACCGCTACCATCAAAGTGCTCGTCAAAAGCGATATGAAATAATCTCCTCTATGATAACAACCCGAATGAAGGATGGTGAACCCATCACGGGCCACATGCAGAAAATGCAAAGGTATGGGGACCGTTTACTGAAGCTGAATGTGAACTTCCCTGAGGAGTTAGCAATAGACATCATTTTGCACTCCTTGCCATCGTGTTATGATCAATTCCGCATGACATATCACATGAACAAGGAAGAAGTCACCCTCAGCAAACTTCAAGGACTCTTGAAGACCGCCGAAAGTGGTCTAAATGGTAAGTCGGTTGTTACTACTCCTACTCCTACTCCAACTGCGGCCAATGTCTTGGCAATCGGGCATGGCAAAGGGAATAAGAGAAAGAACCCTTCTAAGGGTACCAAGGGTAAGACCCTTGAAGGCTCCTCTTCAAGCAAAACCAAGAAAGGTTTTGTCACTCCTTCTGCTAACCCTAATGAGGCTGAATACTTCTATTGCCATGAAAAGTCGCACTGGAAGCGAAACTGCCCAAAGTACCAGCAAGATTTGAAGGATGGGAAAGTAAAACCCAACCATGCAGGTATATACACTATATTGTCTAATAACTCACCTCATTCTAAGTCTTGGGTCCTTGATACAGGTTGTGGTATTCACATATGTTGTGATTTGCAGGGACTAAAAAGAAGTGAGAATGTGGAGGAGGGAAAGATAAACTTGATCATGGGAAACAGGAAAGCTTCACCTGTCACCAAGATAGGAGTTTATTCCTTAGTGCTAAATAGTGGGTTTACATTAGATTTGAATAAATGTTATTATTCGCCAGAAATGGCAAGAAATGTTATTTCCTTTCATGCATTGTATAAACAAGGTTTTACCTTTTATTTTGATAATAATAATGGTAGTATTGATGCTTTCTTTAATAATGTTCTTTATTTTAAAGCATTACCTTGTGATGGCGTTTATGCAACTGTATCTGTTGTAGATAATCTAGGAAATAATGTATTGTGTATTAACTCTTCCACTAGCTTAGATAAAGCATCCTTATGGCATTGTCGTCTTGGACATGTAAGCAAGAAACGCATAGGCCAACTCCAAAAGGATGGAGTCTTGGAGTTATTTGACCTAAAGTCAGATGATAGTTGTGAATCTTGTTTGCTTGGTAAAATGACAAAGTCACCTTTTACTGGCACTTGTGCTAGAGGTGAAGGTTTGTTGGACCTCATACACACGGATGTGTTTGGACCCTTCAGAACCGCCACAAGAGATGCTAATCGGTTCTATGTGACTTTTACTGATGATTTTAGTAGATATGGATATGTCTACCTAATCAAGCATAAGTCAGAAACCTTTGAGAAATTCAAAGAGTTTAAGCAAGAAGTGGAGAATCAGTTGGGCAGGAACATTAAGATGCTTCGATCCGATCGTGGTGGTGAGTATCTTAGTACTGAGTTCCTTGACTATCTTAAGGAATGTGGGATTGTCTCACAATTGACACCTCCTAGGACACCATGGTTGAATGGTGTAGCTGAGAGGCGCAATCGGACCTTGTTGGACATGGTTCGTTCCATGATGAGTCGAGCTTCGCTACCAATCTCATTTTGGGGGTATGCCTTAGAGACTGCCGCCCATATCCTTAATCTAGTCCCTACAAAGAAGGTTGCCAAAACACCTCACGAGGTGTGGACTGGAAAAGTTCCCAATCTAGACCACATCAAGATTTGGGGTTGCGAGGCTTTCGTGAGACGCGAGACTCACGATAAGCTCGAACCCCGAAGCGAAAGGTGTATTTTCATCGGCTACCCACATAAATCCTTTGGTTACATCTTCTACAGACCCAGTGATAATGTGGTCTTTGTAGCAAGAAGAGGATTCTTTCGAGAGAGAGAATTCATGAGCCAAGGAGACAGTGGGAGGCAAATTGACCTTGAGGAAATTCAAGAGTCAAGTGGTGAAGGAACCTCACACCCTAGCCCTCAACCTGAGGAGAAAACTCCTTTTGAGCCGACTGAAGAATCTATACCTCTGAGGCGTTCCACCAGAGTTAGGAATGCACCTGAGCATTATTATGGTTTTCATATTACTGCAGAAGGTGAGACACTTATCAGTGATAACACACTGGTAAATCTGGATGAGCCTAACAGCTACATGGAAGTCATGGCAGGCCCTGAGGCTGCTAAATGGAAAGAGGCTATGGATAGCGAGATACAGTCCATGTATGACAATCAAGTTTGGAACTTGGTTGACAATGTACCTGATCGTAAGATAGTTGGGTGCAAATGGATATTCAAGAAGAAGACCGACATGGATGGTAATGTACACACTTATAAGGCACGACTGGTTGCAAAGGGTTATTCTCAAACTCCGGGAGTTGATTATGATGAGACCTTTTCACCAGTGGCCAAGATTAAGTCTATTAGCGTTCTGTTAGCCATTGCTACATTTCATGATTATGAAATATGGCAAATGGATGTCAAAACCGCTTTCCTTAATGGAAAGTTGGCTGAAGATGTTTACATGGTTCAGCCAGAGGGTTTTGTCAGTACAGAGTATCCCAGTAGAGTGTGTAAGCTCGAGAAATCCATTTATGGATTAAAACAGGCACCTCGCAGATGGAATCTTTGCTTTGATGAGAAAATCAAAGAATTTGGCTTTTCAAGGAGTGAAGATGAATCTTGTGTCTATATCAAGGCTAGTGGGAGTATAGTCAGCTTTTTGGTACTGTATGTGGATGACATACTACTCATAGGAAATGGCATCCCAACCCTGCAGGAAGTAAAGTCCTGGATTGGGAAGTATTTCGCTATGAAGGACCTTGGAGAAGCTGCCTATATCCTAGGGATAAGGATTTTGAGAAACAGGAGTAAAAGACTAATTGGACTTAGTCAAAGCACCTATGTGGACAAAGTGTTGAAAAGGTTCAACATGCATAACTCCAAGAAAGGAGAGTTACCCATCCAGAGTAACGCCAGATTGAGTAAGACACAAAGCCCTAGTACTGAGGCTGAGATAGCAGAAATGAGTCGAATATCTTATGCTTCAGCTGTAGGATCGATCATGTATGCTATGACGTGTACTCGACCTGATGTAGCCTTTGCTTTGAGCATGGTTAGCAGGTATCAGGGGAACCCTGGCAAGGCACACTGGACTGCGGTAAAAAATATCCTCAAGTACCTACGGAGGACTAAGGACTGGGTCCTTACCCTCGGTGGCAGTGAGGACTTGAGAGTTGTAGGGTACAGTGATGCTAGCTTTCAGACTGACAGGGATAATTTCCACTCTCAGTCGGGCTGGGTATTTACTCTAAACGGAGGGGCAATTACTTGAAAAAGTTCCAAGCAGGAGACAGTGGCTGATTCTACTTGTGAATCAGAGTATATAGCAGCAAGCGAGGCAGCAAAGGAGGCTATATGGCTAAAGAACTTCATCGGAGACCTTGGAGTTGTACCAGCTATAAAGGAGCCAATGGATATTTTCGGTGACAGCAATAGTGCGGTTGCCTTAGCCAAGGAACCAAGAGATCATGGGAGATCCAGATACATTGACAGAAAATATCACTTCATCAGACATCGAATAGAAGAAGGAATCCTCGTGGCAAAGAGGGTATCATCGGATGAGAACCCAACATATCCCCTCACGAAGGGACTGACTCGGGCTAAGCATCTCCAGCATGCTCGGAGCATAGGGCTGAAGGATGATATTAGTTTTAGTAGTTAGATAATCTTGAAATTTGTAAAATGTAATTGACATTTGATGATAAATAAAAGCTGTTATTTATGAGTAAAGTGTTGCTATCTCTTGTCAATCGTTTACTATTATTTCTTTTTGCATGTTTTGACTTCCAGAATAATTATGTTATGGTTTATATCATATTATTCAAACTCTCCACAGTCGGTCATATGTTGGAAGTAGATATGAATCAAGACTGTCATGGGTTGGCTTGTAGAGGTCTAAGATGTTAGACAAAGCGGGGCTACAACACTCATGAGTGCTCATAAGTTCTGAGTATTGGATTCAACCCACGCTCACTTGTATCACTTCATGGAATTTTTCTCGAGTGATCGTGAGACGGTAATATCATATAAGTCTTCAAACCTAGAGATATGATTTGTTGCCTATGAGTTGGTTATGCATTGATTGCACGAAAACGCATTGGTAACTCGATGTTATAAACCGTGCCTTTGTGTGTAGTTCAACAAGTAGTAGAGCAAACATATGAGTCGAAGTTTATCTGTTCCTTCTAGAATTATAAGCGATATCTGGGCCCCTCGATGATTTTGTTTTGACCTATGTACCGGGCCCGGTCAGAACTAAATTGATGTGTTCAGTTAAGTTCTATGTCAAACAAATCGAAAATCGGGAAACAAATGCTGGACAATAAGCACGACCATGTTCCATGTATTTGTCCGGCTGATATCTAGAACAGAGGATTATATGATCACTTATCTAAAATGGCGCTTCATAGTTCAACAGAGTTTAAAGAGCTACGATTGCTGATCGGTTCCTGAAGTCATACTTGTAACTATAGTTATTAGACTTATCCAAGTGGGAGACTGTTGGATATAGTGTCTAAGTCCATAACTATATTTGGTATGTACTTGACCCGACCCGGCATGGTCCATTTGGGTTGCACTTCACCCGAACAATTTATGGATAACCGTTTGAGAATAGTATAAGTTATGATTTATTAATATATTATAAGTCCTAATATATTAATATAAAATCATATTATTTAATTAGTATTGATCTATAATTAATCTAGAATTAATTTAAAGATCAAAAGTATGACTAATTAAATATGGACTCTTGTATTTATATAGTGTGGGCTAATGCTTATTTGGAATGGGCTAGGCTTGCATGGAAAGTCCATGGATACTCCATGGAGCTTTAACCCATGGATCTCATGGAAATGAAAAGACATGGGTATTAGGGTTTACATGAATGTAACCCTAATCCACCACACTATATAAAGGAGGCTTTGGTTCTTGAAATCACATGAGTTGTGGTGAGTAAAGTAAGAGGGCCGATTTCAAGAAGGTGATTACTATTCTCTCAAAGTTCCAAGTTTGTGGTGATTTGTGATTTCCATTTGAGGCATCCACACTATTGGTGCTAGGCTCTAAAACTCCAAGCAATCAACTACAACTACAAGGTAAGTAATTCTACTAGCTTTATTTGATTCAAGTTCCCCATGCCATGCTAGATAGGATAAGAACCTTGGAAAAATAATTATTTGCATGTATCATAGTCAAACATAGATCCAAGGTTTCTAGGGTTGCATGTACACCATAGGAGTGTTAGAATGCTCAAAACCCATCAGTTTGTTGCACCTAAGGATCTCTCTTGATAACCTTCGGTAGGCATCGATGCAGGATCAAGTGGTGGTAGATCGAACTTTTTAGCAATTGTGGGGTAGATGTCTGCGTCGATTTTTG
The DNA here is from genome assembly GCF_052849685.1 of Lactuca virosa. Taxonomy (NCBI): domain Eukaryota; kingdom Viridiplantae; phylum Streptophyta; class Magnoliopsida; order Asterales; family Asteraceae; genus Lactuca; species Lactuca virosa. The sequence continues at coordinate 686,852 of NC_136428.1, read as the reverse complement.
TAAAGTCAGAGACAGTTTCCCTCGGAAACGTGCTTGCCCTTTCAAGTGCTATCTTCATCTTCGGATACTTCTCGCTTTTGTTTTTGAACACCTTTGCTATCAGGAAGACTTCTTCTGGATTCATACATGGGAAGTCAGCTTGGGTGCGGACATAGTCCTGATTCCTTCTAGTAAGCGTGTACTGAATGAAGTCAGCTTTCATGAATTTTCGGGGCTTAAAGTTCTTGACTGCGGATGGTCTATCATTAGACCAGATTTTCTCTATGGAAGAAGCATGTTTGGCATAGAAACGGTTAAGTATTTCGAATTCCATAGGCAGTCTTTTGTGATCGGGTAGGCTACGGTCGAACTGCTCAAATACAGTGAAGTATTTAGCATTTGGGGAGATTAGAACATCCCAGTAGCCATCAGAAGGGGGTTCAGCATAGGTAAGGTAGGGTTTGTAGTCATCATGCATCAGTCTTCGGTGGGGATTGATCCAAGAGTTGATTAAAGATTCATCCAAGGTGATGTCGAGTCCGTTCTCTCTCCAGATGAGTTCAGCAAACTTGGCTGCTTTCCAATCTGCTTTCTTCTGTTTTGTTGTGGGAGAGTCGTTGGAGTGTTCGGATGACATATTGGATGCAAGATTTTTGAAGTGGGGAGGAATCCTCCGGTCGCTCAGAGGAGCTTTCTTGAGTGATTTTGTGTTGCGGTGGAGACTGATGTGGTGGAGTTTGATGCGGTGGTGTTTGATGAGGAGATGGTTGCGGTGAGGGAATTTTTTTCAGTTATGATGGGGGGGCTCCTTTGGTGAGAGACGCTGTTCGAGTGATCGTCTTCATCACTTCTCCCACTTGAGGAATGCAACACCGGGGCTTCCTCAAGCCATTGTTTGAGACCATTAACTTTGGCACATACCTCCTGGAATTGGGCTTTAAGAACATCATCCAGTTGCTGATTGTCTGGGATGGCAGTGTTGAAGAGTAGTCGATGAATCTCCTTTGTCAGTTGAAGAATCTCCGGGCCATGAAAATTTGAAGAAATAGAGCGTTGGAGTCTATTGATGGTAGATTGGAGGACTGAGATGGTGGACTCATAAGTAGTGTCGGTCTCTGCTATCAGCTTTTGGGAGTGAGTAGATTGATCCGCAACAGCCATGAACTGTTTATGATCTGCTTGTCTACTTATGTCGAGAGATCGAATTCCCATTTCAACTTTCAGGGAAATGCGCTCAGCAGCCAGTCGTTCACGAGTTTCCAAGCATTTGATTCGCTCAATCAGTGACTGCGGTCCTGGCAAGTCTTCAGGTTGCGGTTGAGTGGGATTGACCGCAACTAGGATCTGGTCGACTTTGGCTTGCAGACTCATAAATTCTTTTCTAGTCACCGCATTCTTCTTCTTCTTCTTTTTCTCCTTGGGCTTGGAGGTTGAATGGTGAGAGCCACTAGATTCTTCTTCTTCATCAAACATCATTAAGTCATCATCAGAAGGATTAGGTTGATTTACCTCGTTGAGATCGAAATCGTCGAATCCATAGGTAGGAGCAAAACTAACTTCGATTGCGGTTCCGTCTTCTTGTGAATCTCTAACTGTTGGAGTTGGAGTTTGAATTGGAGGGACCTTGGATGTACCTTCACCACCATGAGTGGACTGAGCCTTGAGGATCTTCTCAGCCATTTCGGTCATCCAATCTTGTACTTTCAGGATGGTGGTTACGGTATTGGCATTGTTGATTGCATCCGCCCAATACTTGGCTACATATTGGATTTCCTGTTGCTTTTGCTGAAGTTGCTTGATTTGCTGTCCCTTCCTTGCTTGGAATGCCCTACGGAAAGCGGCATATTTCTTGATGTCGGCCTCAGACACAGGAGTGTAATGTAACCATGAATCATTAGATTCATCTCCGTCAAATCCTTGGAATCGCACCGAAGTGTCCTCCGGGTTCACGGATCCTTGCACATTAGTGCTCACCGTGCCTAAACCACCTGGAACAGATGTAAGCAGAGTAGGATTTCCTGAGCTTCCTCGGTCTCCTTGACCCATGGTCAAGTCTGGCCTCGGCTCAGTTCTGGCAAGGGCGTAAGAATTGCCCTGCGGTTGGGAAGGTGTTTGCAGTTTTTGGGTGACAGTAAAAAAGACGGAGTTCAACTCCTCAGGAGAAACGAAATGCAGTCGGGAAGCCCTAGAGACCTTAGGGCGAGAACAAGTGTCATCCTCTTGGGACTGAATTGGGGGTGAGTCTCCACGATGCGGTGAAACAGACTCACTTTCTGAGTCTGAGTGGTATTCGAGTGTGGTGTTGAATGGGTCTGCGGCCACCCCAAGGACTACCGGAGCCTTTTGAGAGGCTGAGGTATCAGTACGGTCACGCATTTGGCCAGTGGGATTGGTTTTCCGTTTCTTAAGGATAGCTATGGGTTGTGCATCCTCATCAGAATCACTATCATTTGAGGGTACAGTTTGGGTGATTTTGCGTTTCTTTGAGGGTTCAGTTGGTTTGGGAGCATCTTTCTTTGGGGTTCTTTGTTTCTTGGAGATGTTGCGGGGGCCTTGATGGGCTGAGACTAATTTCTTTCGTCTTTGAGAAAGATTGGAGAGAGTAGTGGAAGAAGGGACTGCGGTACTTCCAGGGATGGTGAGTGCGGATGTGGCTTGTAGAGGCGGGGTAGAAAGGTATGGGCTAATACCTTCCGTAGCCTCCATATGGTCTGTGACATCAGGGGTTTCAAGTCCAAGTGATGTCAAAATGTGGACTGGTAGTCGTCTTATAGGTCCGAAGTTAGATTGATCCTTGGAAGGATTGTACCTTTTGAGGTCTTTGGTGATGAAGAGGTTGGTGTCGTTGCCCATGCTAATTCCTGCATCCGCATGGAGATCTGAGATGCACAGTGACCAGAACCTTGCAAATGTGAGTTCGGTAGGGTTTTCTCTTGGGTTCTCCTTGGGAATGTATTGTAGGAAATCATCCCACAAGATCTGACCGTAGTTGACGTCGTGGCCAGTGAAAATGCTCCATACCAGTTCCAAAAGCTTGAGACCCATATTGTCAGTGCCTCCGATTCGGCCTGACAGGCTGCGGATGACGAAGTGGCAAACGAATTGCCACACCACAGGCAGTTTATTCTTCTTGAATTCGCCAATTCCTTTGATCTTTCTCTGGTAACCCATTTGGTAGAGAGCTGAGAGGACGTCAGCCATACTTGGAGTAAAAATCTTGGTTGAAGGATGAATTAGCAGATTAATGGCGTTGAGAAACTTTTCTTTGCTCAAAATGACCAAAGAATCGTTCACTAAGTGCAGATGCACCTCTTGAGGATTCTCGAGGGGTCTATAAGCAGAGAATGCACACTTGAACAAGGTTAAAAGAGGAACGACGTCTGTGAATGAATCGAAGGGGCCAAACAGAGGGTGCTTAGTCAAGAACTTGATCATTAGCTTGATCGGAGCATTGTAGGATGAATGATCTTCGAACACAGCCCTGAAATTGCTTGAAGCAATCGTAGGCATTGGATTTCTTGTTTCAGAATCAGACGCAGTTGGGTTTGCAGAGGCAGAAGCCTTGGAGATTTTCTTCGAGATGTCTGATTTCACCATTGTTGAGTGTTTGAGAGAGGTTGCAGAAAACAGAGGGTAAGAAAGATGGAGAGAAAGTTCAAGGTTCAGAGAGCGTAAACTGATCTTGGGGAAAAGAAAGGGTTTTATAGGAATGGATTAGAACGGTAATTGAGTTTAACCTGCGTGAAAGTAAAAAAGGTAAAAAAAACGTTTGGGTTTTTTTATGTGCGATTTGGAAGATGAAATATCAGCCATAGATTATGAAAAGGTTATTTTTGAGATTAACCAAAAAAGGGTTGCAATTAATGAAGTGTCAGACATAAAACATCACGGCTGTGATCGTGTGGTGAGGGTGAAGTTAATCCGTTGTACAAAAGAGAAGTTGTAACAGATTAGACGTGCTGAGGAAATATGAAGGGACAGGTTAAAAGGATTAGTTTATGGGAAAACACTCTTTTTGTCATCATACCTAAAATAGGCCTGACACAAGGTTTTTCAAAAAGGAGAATGAGACAGTTACTCAAAGAATGTTTTTTGTTAATGATTTTCTTATTTAATGAAGGATCATTAAATAGCACACCATGAATCAAGAATTAATGGAACTGTTGAGAAACTTTCAATGTGGTTGCGGATTGAAATTTCATTGCGGATGGATAGGATGTCATTGCGGATGGATAGGATGTATGACTGCAGTAGAAGAATTGAGGAGAACACTTGAACAAAAATTAGTAATAACAAACAATAAGGACCATTGAGAGATAAATATGATATATGGTTGCGGTACATAGACTGCGGTACACAGAATATACCAAAACCATCAATCATAAGTAACTTCAGTTAGGACTGCAACAGAGACCAAGGATGGTCTGCGGTACCTATCAATTCAGAAAGAATTGTGGGTCCGGATTCATCATTCCTAACATTTGTAAGAAACTGTTGAGCTTTGTAGAGTCAAGTGCCTTTGTGAACACATCATCAATCTATTCATGAGTATGGACAAAGATGAGTTCAATGTTACCTTTCAGGATGTGGTCTTTGATGAAGTGATACCGTAGTTCAATATACTTTGTCTTGGAGTGCTGAATTGGATTGTGTGAAATAGCTATAGCACTTTCAGAGTCACAGTAAATTGGTATCCGTAGCATTCTGTAACCGTAGTCCATAAGTTGTGTTTTCATCCATAGAACTTGTGAACAACAGCTGGCTGCGACCACATATTCAGCTTCTGCGGTAGACAGGGATACACAACTTTGTTTCCTTGATGACCAGCTGACGAGTCTTCCACCCAGAAATTGACATCCACCTGAGGTGCTTTTTCGATCTAGTCTGCATCCGGCATGATCCGCGTCTGTGAATGCTTGAAGGCCGAAGTCATTGCCTGCGTGGTACCATAATCCAAGAGACTTGCTTCCTTTCAGGTATCAAAGGATTTGTTTGGCTTCAATCATGTGTGACACTTTTGGGTCAGCCTGATACCTTGCGCATACACCTGTGGCAAAGACAATGTCTGGTCGGCTTGCGGTGAGGTACATCAATGAACCAATGATACCTCTGTAAGTCTTTTGATCCACTGATTCGCCCGAGGGATCAGCAGATATCTTATATCCGAAGGCCATGGGGACCTTAGCCGAAGAGTAGTTGTCCATAGAATATTTCTTTAACAGTTCAGTGGTGTATTTCTCTTGATGAATGAATATCCCTTGCGGAACTTGTTTCACTTGAAGTCCTAGAAAGAAGTTGATCTCTCTATTCATGCTCATTTGGAACTTGTTGGTCATGAGCTTAGCGAATTCATTCACCATCTTTTCATCAGTTGATCCGAAGATGATATCATCCACATATATTTGTACAAGCATAAGGTGATTACCATTTGCTTTTCTAAATAAAGTGGGATCAATCACTCCTCTTTTGTATCCGGACGAGACAAGAAATTCAGATAGAGTCTCGTACCATGCTCTTGGGGCTTGCTTCAGACCGTAGACTGCTTTTTCAAGTTTGTAGCAGTGGTCTGGGAATTCAATACTTTCAAAGCCTGGAGGTTGCTGAAGATAAACCTCTTCTTTTTAATTCCCCATTGAGAAAGGCACTTTTTACATCCATTTGGTGTACCTTGATGTTTTTGTGGGCTGCGTATGCTAAGAAGATTCAGATGGCTTCCATTCGTGCCACCGGAGCATACGTTTCATCAGAGTCAATACCTTCTAGTTGACTATAGCCCTTTGCAACTAGCCTTGCCTTGTTTCTGACCACCGCACCAGATGCATCCAGTTTGTTTTTGAACACCCATCTAGTACCAACAATGGTATGACCTTGCAGCTTCGGGACGAGCTGCCATACTTTGTTTCTTTTGAATTCTTCTAGCTCTTCTTGCATTGCGGATATCCAGTCGGGTTCTAGTAATGCTTCTTTGATCGTTCGGGGCTCGACCGAGGACATAAATGATGCGTAGTGATAATGATTAGATAAGTCCTTGGAAGATCGAGTCTGGATACCTGCAGATGGGTTGCCAATGATTTGTCCTGGTGGGTGGTCCTTCGTCCATACGTATAGACGGGATTGCAGATGATCAGCAGCTGCGGTAGAGGGAATGTCTTCGATATCGGACGATGCTGCGGTTGGAGATGGCAGTCCCCCCTGGACTTGAGAACATCCTGCTGAATTATCTTGAACTGGGAAGGTGGGATTAAAGTTTTCTTTGGCAGATGGTGCAGGTTCCCCCTGGATTGCAGAAAGGAGTTCTCCTTGATCCTTAGAAGGTTCCCCCTGGATTGCGGATGGGAGAGTGATAATCCTTGAGTCTGTTCTTGTGTCAATGCTCTCTATGTTTTCATCATCCGAGTCGGAAGAAACATTGGATGGTAATGATTATCTACGGGTAGGAACTTGAGCTACATTAAGTACTGGAACCTCGATGGTTGTTGCCTGATCCGGAGTAGAGCTTTCCTCCTCAATCGGCGAGGTGGAAGTATTGAGAGATGCTACTTCGGATAGAGATGGACCGGATACATCAGCATGCTGCTGTTGAGCTTCCTGAGACACAAGAACTTCGGATAATTTGGTTGTTTCTACAGGGTCGAAGAGATCGTCATAGTTGACTTCAACTAGGTTTAATGGACCCGAAGAGGCAGGAATATCCATGTCTAAGATTGCTGTGGTTTCAGTCGAAGGAGCGGTGTTGCGGATGTGATAGTCATCAAATTTCACATCGAAGCTTTCAATGATTAGCCTTGTACATCTAATGAGAACCCTGTAAGCAACTTTGTTTGTGGAATAGCCAAGGAAGATGCCTTCATCAGACTTCGGTGCAAACTTGTTAAGATGATCTCTGTTGTTGATGACAAAACATCTACACCCAAAGATATGAAAGAAACGGACATTTGGCTTGCGATTGTTAAGGCCCTCATACGGTGTTTTGCTGAGTCGCTTGCATACAATACTTAGATTCTGTACAAAGCATGCGGTGGCCACTGCTTCGGCCCAGAAGTAGAGAGGAAGGTATGCGAAGTTGAGCATGGATCTGGCTGCTTCTACTAGAGTGCGGTTCCTTCGCTCAACTACCCCATTTTGTTGCGGTGTGTAGGGAGCGGAGAAGTTGTGAGTGATACCCTTAGAAACCAAGAAACTATTGAGAAGATGATTAGTAAACTCGGTTCCATTATCACTTCGGATGCATCGAACTGGCAGCTTGATCTGGAGTTCTATCTCCTTGATGAAATTAATGAGAATCTGCGGTGTTTCTGATTTGAGTCTAAGAAAGAAGACCCATGTGAAGCGTGTGTAATCATATACTATAACCAGTATGTATTTCTTGAGATGAAGACTGGCTACGGTAGATGGACCGCAGAGATCAATGTGCAGGAGCTCCAGTGGTTCAGAAATTGAAGAGTCAATCACCATGGGGTGACTTGCTTTGGATTGCTTTCCACATTCACATGCAGGACAGAGAGTATCATTGCTGAACTTGAGAATAGGGAGTCCTCTGACTAGTTCTCCAGTGACCAAGTTGTTGATGTATCTGAAGTTGAGATGAGCTAGCTTGTGGTGCCAAAGCCCGCTGACTTCAGATACTGCTTTGGATAGGAAGCATAACTGTGGTTTTCCTATGATCAGAGAGACATCCAGAGGATACATAGTACCTTTGGATCGGGACTTGATCAGAAATGTGTTCCTATCATTTGTCATTACATAGAAAAATTGATCATCAAATTCAACTCGATGGCCTGCCTTACATAGTTGGCCAACACTGATGAGATTATGTTTAAGGCTTTCTACATAAGCAACCTTTTCAATAGAGAAGTTTCCTGTAGTAAGAACACCATAACCTCGGATTATCCCATTCGCATTGTTGCCGAATGTAACATTTCCACCGTTGCAAATTGGCCTGAAATCCCAGAGGTATTCTAACCTTCCGGTCATGTGCAAGGAGCAGGCACTGTCAATTAACCATTCATCTTCTTGTTCCTCCTTGCACAAGGCCTGAAAATTACACGGTTAGTTTAGGCATCCAAACTAGTTTGGAGCCTGGGACAAAAGGTGAATTTCTGATTGATGCATGAACCGAGGTTGCAGGGACGGGTTTCGTGTTAATGTTTAATCCTAGTCCTGGGTGTTTATGAGATTTTGGAGTGTTGTGTCGTTTTGAAAAATTACGAGGTTTCTGAATCCAACTAGATTTGACATGGGATGAACCATTTTGACAACTACACTGACATTGACAGGTTGAGATTTTGTCTTTAGCTTTGTCACCTTGTTTGGTCAATGATCTAAAGGATGAGTTGGGCTTGTGACTGGTCCGAGGTCGGTAATATCTGACATTGGTGCTGTTGGACTTCTGAAAAGTTTGTTTTGGAAAAGGTTTAGCACGTATAGATCTTTGGGACCTTTTTATTGGTTTTGGTAAAATACCCTTCCACTTGTTAAGGTTCTGATGTGATTTTAAAAGTGTTGGAGTGGGTAAAATACCCTTCCATTTTGGATCATCTGAGGAATAGATTTGAAAACCATTGCTTCGAAAATACCTTTCTTTCATTTGGGTTGTGTCAGAAGAGTTTGGAATGACTGATGAAATTGTACATTCCTTTTTGCATGTTTTCTTGATTGGGGAGTTTTTTGAAAAGAAGTGTGAGAAAACAAATTTTTCTGGACACTTAGATTTTGGAAATCTGATATGCTTTTTGTTTTTCGAAAAGTTTTGTCTATTTGTACCTTAGGATCGAATTTCTTCTTTGAAAGACTTTTTAGCTAAGGTTTTTGGGGAACCGCAGTCAATGGTGTTCAGCTGCGGTTTCCTGGAACCCTTTGAAAACTTATGAAAATGAGGGCTTCAGTCATCCGAACTTGAGGATTCAGGGATTTGAGAACATTGACCTACTTCAAAGTTTTCTATGGGTAATTCATGATGAATTGGTTGAAGAGTCACAGAGCCTTTATTTGAGAACTGCGGTAAGGATGATTTGACTACCGCAGAGTAAGTCTGTGTTGGGACTTCAGTGGGACTTTTTTGGGACTTCTGTGGCTCATGACTATAATGAGAGACACTACGGTCTGAGGGCAGAGATGGGAAGTCTTGCGAGACTTCAGGACCCTCAATAACAATTTCTTCATCAACTACGGATGAGGTTTGAGAATTTGGGTAGATTGTGCCACAGACAGGAATTTGATCACTTGTGTGACCCGAAACCTCATGCACAATTTCCTCAATGACACAATTATTGGTTAGATTATGAAGTCTACCAAAGTGTGTTCTGATGTCTTCAGGAAAAGTCTTGTCATTGACTGGGAAATGAAATTCTCGGTCTGGAGGGACATACAGTCGATCTTTGTTAAACCGGGGTGAGGAATCAATTGCGGTAGGATATCCATTTTGTCACACCCCCAAACCAAGGATGGCGGAAACGTCCGGGGGTGGAGGACTTCATGTATAGTATCATAACAACAATTGTAATAGTAATTGAAGCAAACACAACCAACATATATATAATTGAAAAAGTTACATCATTGTATGAATTACATGTTTACGAATCAATTACAATATGTTGACAAAATATGAAATAGTAGACGCCTTAGCGCCCCATCCTCAAAAGCACTTGGTTACCTGTTTAATGATTTCCTGAGAATACAAGTTGTTTGAAAAAGTGTCAACACAAAGGTTGGTGAGTTCATAAGCTTTTGTTTGGTATTATTAAAAGCCTTTCGTTTGTAAAAGTAGTATTTGTGTTAGAAAATCCAATATTTTCCTTAATGTGTAAATGTAGTCTTAAAACCCAAAGACCGAAATGTACAAGTAATTTGTCATATTTATAGTAAAACAATGCAAGTTTAAATCGACATAAACTCGTTAAATTTTAATGAAGTTCCCGTAAATTCCAATGTTTATTAATACTTTATGTGAGTTTATTATAACCATACTATGACCAAGGTTGCCTAAAACGACGTTCTTTAGGCGTCGGAAATGTTATGACATTTGTCACCCCAGACCTATCGGTCTAACTGTTGCATGCAGTTTAGGTGTGGGTTTGTCAAACCCAATATAGATCTATACACAACTATCACGCTCTCCCTCAAGGAGACTCTGGTTACAATACAGGACTTAATGGTAATTTGAAGTAAATGTCTCACAAAGTCATTAACGGAATTACGTGTTATGAAAACTTGGTACCGTATGGCCGTACATTGCTTAATGAAAATATCCTTTGTATAAATGTACCCTTTTTAAATGTATGTGTTATGTAATGTATCATAAACTATACCTATTATAGTTTATCAACCAAGGGTAGTACGTAGTAATGTATGCAAACTATATTCAAAATAGTTTATTAAATGTTTGAATGTATCGGTTGTACTTTGATTATAATCACTTGTTATTCTTTATATTTTATATGTCCAAATCCATTTGTAAACTGATGTGTGTCTAAATATTAAGATAAAATGTCATATATTGCAATAACATATAATCACATAAAGATATACACCTTGCTCAACATGTTACAAGGTGAAATGAAATTGACAGCAACTTTTCGTTGAATACAGTTTCTGTTACTGTTCTTAGAAAATTTATAGAAAAATCATCAAAGCTCTAAATCCAAATCCGCAAATTCTGAGAGTTTGGAATATGAGTCTAGTTTGTTCGTAAATTTTATCATGATTTTTAGTGATCTCTAACAGAGGTGAAAATGTTCATAATCACAGACTGGTCCGGGTTTGTCTCTGAAATGACAGTCAGTTTTGTAAAAATCACCATAAATTGTAGAAACATCATATGGAGATGTGCAAGTAGCCATTTTAAAGCTAAGGGTTTGAACTACTTGAACCTGGAACAGTTTTGAAAACTAAAATATTTAAGTTGACCAAAACAGTCCATGATCGAAGTTCATCTTTTCTGATGTAATCTGATAGAAAAAGTTTAATTGTGTTCTTGATGATTTTACTTGTATTCCCCCCTTAAAACTTAAGAAAAACATGTAAATGTAGGGGTATGAACTCACCCTATGTGGTTTCAGTAGATGAAAGTGAGAGAGAGGAAGTGTTCAACCCAAGGACACTAAGAAGATGTCTTGATGATTCGAGAATCTAACATCGAATAAGATGGAATTTGTGTAAGATATCAATGATTTGAGTAAAATGGAGTGTAATAATTATATGAATGATGAAGATACTTACTAATTGAAGAAAGAAATCCCTGAAGAAAGCCTTGAAGTTCTTGAAGTTGAGAGAAAAGATGAGAGAATTTTGGAGAGTGTCCTTTGGTTGCTAAGTGTAGAATGAAAGAACTTTATGGAGAATGAGGAGAGAGGATCAATCCTCCAGCTCTTAGAACGTGGGAAGAGCTGGAGATTGGGTGTAAAGGTCCACTAAGGAGACAAAGGGTAGTGGGAAAGAGTGGCTGATCATAGAGTGAGGTGGTGGTGGTTTGCTTTTGCCATAAATTAAGGAAAAGCAAATATTCCCTCAATAATTAGTTCAACCACTAATTCTTTTAATATATTTTTATAAAAACCCTGGAGATTTATATATTTTGGGGCCTTAGTTTATAAAATAAAGTTTTGGGTGAAAATCCCACGTTAAAATAATGAAAAATGGAGTTAAAACGAAGTCGTAGTCGAAAAACCGGTAAAAAGGGGCCGTCTGCGAGACCCCTCGCATGGAGGCCGGATTCGGACCCTCGCATGCGAGGCTGCTGTCTGATGGCTTCGGATTCGGTCTCCTGAGAGGCTTCAGCTTCGGTCCTGATGAGAGGCTTCGGATCCGAGGCCTCGGATGAGAGGCTTCGGTCCTGAAGCTTCAGTTCCAGGTCCTTAAGGCTATTTTACCCGTTTTTACCCCGTTTCAAGCGATTTTTGACCCGGTTAAGGGTCGATATGACCCAAATGATTACAAAAAGTTAAAGTAACTTTTGAGAGAGATTTGGGAGAGATTTGGGAGAGATTTCAAATAGAAAGAGATAGAGTGAAAACGATTTAGAGAGGTTTCGTTTGTGATTAATTTGAGTGTCCGGCTTCACAACGCAAGGTTCGTAAACCCCGTTAAACCGTGTTTTAGTGTCGTACACAATCCCGATGATTGTGCAATAGTGTTTTATCGCTTTGGTTCGTTGTTTAGCACTGTTAAGGCTAAGGAAAATCAAACACATGAACTTTCCAAATGATGATTTCTCATTAAAATAGCGAATTGTATAGTGATTACATAACGTAAACCCTAACATACAAGGGTTATTGGAGTTGACCGGTTTGACTTGTTGACTTTGTTTGACTTTGACTTGACCGAAATTTGACGGTTGTCACATCATCCCCCCGTTAGAAGGAATTTCGTCCCGAAATTTTCATTTTGACTGGGATTTCAAGAGTTTGGGAAGAGATGTGGATACTTTTGTTTCATCTGATCCTCGCGTTCCCAGGTGAATTCGGGTCCTCGTTTAGCGTTCCAACGGACCTTCACGATGGGAATACGACTTTGTTTCGTTCGTTTGATTTCCCGATCCATGATTTCGACTGGTTCCTCCACGAAGTGGAGATTTTCGTTAACTTCGATTTTGTCGAGTGGTATTACGAGTGTCTCATCAGACAAACACTTCTTTAGGTTCGACACGTGAAATGTGGGATGTACTTTGTCGAGTTCCTAAGGTAATCGAAGTTTGTATGCTACTGGCCCAATCCTAGCAAGGACTTCGAATGGCCCGATGTACCTTGGATTTAGTTTCCCACGTTTGCCGAATCGTATCATTCCTTTCCAAGGGGAAACTTTTAGTAGTACACGATCACCCACCTGGAATTCCAAGGGTTTGCGTCGTTTGTCTGCGAAACTCTTTTGCCGATCGCGAGACGCTTTCAGTCTTTCTCGAATTTGAACGATCTTTTCTGTGGTTTCCCTTATGATTTCAGGGCCAGTGAGGGTGCTATTAGAGACTTGCCCTCTAGCTAGCTGTGTATCCCCCACCTCAGCCCAACACAGGGGTGATCTGCATTTGCGACCGTAAAGAGCTTCGAATGGAGCGACTTTGATGCTAGTATGATAGCTGTTATTGTAGGAGAATTCGATAAGCGGTAGATGGGTATCCCATGCTTTACCGAAGTCTATCACACAAGCTCTTAACACGTCTTCCAACGTTTGAATGGTTCGTTCGCTCTGTCCGTTGGTTTGTGGGTGGTAGGCCGTACTCATGTCAAGCCTAGTTCCCAATGATTTTTGTAGAGACTGCCAAAACCGTGAGGTAAATCTACTATCTCTATCGGAGATAATGGATATCGGCACACCATGGAGTCGTACAATCTCTTTGATGTACGTTCTAGTCAGCTTCTCCATCTTGTCGGTTTCTTTTATCGGTAGGAAGTGTGCTGATTTGGTCAATCTGTCTACGATTACCCATATGGTGTCAAGCCCGCCCGATGTCTTAGGCAGCTTGGTTATGAAGTCCATGGTTATTCGTTCCCACTTCCACTCAGGTATATCCGGCTGTTGTAATAGCCCGGATGGTTTCTGATATTCGATTTTGACCTTGGCGCAAGTCAGACACTTGCTCACATAGGTAGCAATCTCAGCTTTCATGTTCGGCCACCAGTATAATTTCTTGAGGTCCAGATACATCTTATCTGACCCGGGATGGATGGAATATCGAGTCTTGTGTGCTTCATTCATGATGACGTCTCGGAGTCCACCGAACTTCGGTGTCCAGATTCGATTCATGAGATAACGTACTCCATCATCCTTGACTTCTAAGTTTTTATCCATTCCCCTTAATGTCTCTCCTGCCACCTTTTCTGGTTTCAAAGATTCTAGTTGAGCTTCCTTGATTTGTATGGTCGTGTGGGAATGGATCGTCATTGTTAAGGATTTTACTCGGCGGCCCGAGTACTCCTTCCTGCTTAGAGCATCAGCCACTACATTGGCCTTGCCCGGATGATAACGAATTTCGCACTCGTAGTCATTCAGCAACTCTACCCATCTCCTCTGTCGCATGTTGAGCTCTTTCTGATTGAGGATATGCTGAAGACTTTTGTGATCAGTGAAGATAGTGCATTTCGTGCCGTAGAGGTAGTGTCTCCAGATCTTCAAAGCGAATACCACTGCTCCTAATTCCAGGTCGTGCGTAGTATAATTAACCTCGTGCGTCTTAAGCTGTCTTGATGCATACGCGATAACCTTCCCTCTCTGCATGAGCACACATCCGAGGCCTTGATTCGAAGCATCACAGTACACTACGAAGTCTTCGGTTCCCTCTGGGAGAGACAAGATCGGTGCGCTGCATAGGGCTTGTTTTAACGTTTGGAAAGCAGTTTCTTGTTTATTTTCCCACTTGAATATCACACCTTTCTGCGTCAAGGTGGTGAGTGGTTTCGCAATCTTGGAGAAGTTTTGTATAAATCTTCGGTAGTAGCCAGCAAGCCCAAGGAATTGTCGAATTTCGGTTGGCGTCTTGGGTGCTGACCAATTCTCGATTGCCTTGATCTTGGAGGGATCCACATGTATGCCTTTCTCACTTACCACATGGCCAAGGAAATCCACTTCTCTAATCCAGAATTCACACTTAGAGAACTTAGCATAAAGCTTCTCCGCTCTTAGTGTCTCTAGCACTTGGCGTAGATGTAGGCGATGCTCTTCTTCGCTTCACGAGTAGATCAAGATATCGTCGATGAATACGATTACAAACTTGTCTAGGTAGGGTCGACACACTCTATTCATTAGGTCCATGAATACCGCAGGTGCGTTTGTTAAACCGAAGGACATCACCACAAACTCGTAGTGCCCATAGCGAGTTCTGAATGCAGTTTTGGGAATATCTTCTTCTTGAACTCGTAGTTGATGATAACCTGACCTTAGGTCGATCTTTGAGAAGAAATTTGCTCCTTGGAGTTGGTCGAAAAGGTCGTCGATTCGGGGTAGAGGATATCGGTTCTTGATGGTGAGTTTGTTTAGTTCCCGATAGTCGATGCACATGCGAAAGGATCCGTCCTTCTTCTTTACAAAAAGGACTGGTGCTCCCCAAGGTGAGAAGCTTGGTCTGATGAACCCTTTGCTCAAAAGCTCGTTCAACTGACTGGAAAACTCTTGCATTTCTGTTGGTGCGAGGCAGTATGGAGCTCTGGCTACGGGGGTAGCTCCGGGTATTAAGTCAATTCTAAAATCGACTTGTCGCGCGAGTGGTACACCAGGAAGATCTTCTGGGAACACATCCGGGAAGTTACACACTTCAGGGATGTCTTTGATGTCTTTCACGTCTTGTTTCTTGTCTACTACGTGGGCCAAGAAGGCGTGGTACTCCTTCCGGAGATACTTTTGGGCTTTGATGCATGAGATGATTTGTAAATTCGCACTAGGTTTGTCACCATAGATGAGAAGGGTTTCGTCATTTGGTAGATTGAGGCGAACGGCCCTTTCGTAACATAGAATGTCGGCACGGTGAGGAACTAACCAATCCATCCCGATGATTACGTCGAAGCTTTTTATGGTGACCGGCATCAGGTCAATTTTAAATGTATGGTTGTCTTGAGTGAGAGTACACTCTGAGTATATATCGCTAGTGCGTTCTACTTTCCCATTTGCCATTTCTACTACATAAGTATCCTTTAGTGATTGGGGATTTTGTTCAAGTAATTGCTTATATTGGTGGCTCACGAAACTCCTCTCCGCTCCACTATCGAATAGTACGCATGCATAAGAGTTATTGAGGAGAAACGTACCGGTAACCACCGCGGGATCCTCAACTGCTTCCCCATGTCCTATTGCCAGGATTCTTCCTACTCCACCAGCATTAGGGGCTTGTGCTTTGGGGCAGTTTCTTTTGAAGTGACCTGCGTCTCCACAGTTGTAGCAGGTTCGGGTTGCCCCCGTACTGGCGACTTGGTTGATTGGTCGAGCCGGCGCTTTACAGAAACGAGCAGTGTGCCCCTTCCTGTCGCAGTTGTTACAGTGCATCTCCCTACAAGTACCATTGTGGTGAAAGTTGCACTTGTTGCACTTGGGTAGGGTTCCAGCATATGGCTTCGGTGGTGCAGTAGTGGCAGCATTAGTGGCAGCATGGACAGCAACAGTTTGTTGCTTCTTAGCGGGGTCCTGTGCTGGTTGGCTCTTCTTTTGGTTCCAAAACTTCCTTTTGTTGTTTCCCCCTTTTGATTGATCAGTGGTGGTGGTTGTAGTATTATGACCGGCTCGGTGGTCAACAAGTTGTTGTGCCAGCTCCCTGGCACTGTCAAAAGTAGTTGGCCTTGAAGCCAGGACACTACTTTGCACTTGGGGAGACAGTCCCCAAAGGTATCGCTCCACCTTTTTCTCCTCCGGAGTAACCATTGTTGGGCAGAGGAGAGCCAATTCATTGAATCGGGTGGTGTAGGTTTCAAGGTCGGAGCCCGTCATCCTGAGGTTCCAAAGTTCTTGTTCCAGCTTTTGAATTTCACCTCTCGGGCAGTACTCCTTCATCATCAAGGTTTTTAGTTCTGCCCAGGATATGGAGCTAGCCACTTCGAGAGTAAGTGAATTAATCTGACAGTTCCACCAAGTAAGGGCCCGGCCGGTGAAAGTGAAGGCTGCGAACTTAACTTTGCTCGCTTCGGGGCAAGAGCACACTTGAAAGACTACTTCAGTCTTTTCAAACCATTGCATTAAAGTGATGACTCCCCCGCTCCCATTGAAGTTGTCGGGTTTGCCATTGGTGAAGTCTTTGTAGGAACACTCTCTTGTACGCCACATACTGTCTCCGTGGTTAGAGTTTGTAGCACCCGATCCAGAACCACCAGCTCCGTTTGTCCCTATCTGCGATATTGTGGCCGCTACGGCTGCTGTTACTGCAGCCTGGAACATTGCAGGATCAAACTGTGGAGGCAACGGCGGAAGAGGTGTTGCTGTGTTGCCGGAAGGTCTTGGTCTTCTCCTTGGCGGCATGGTTCTGTCATAAGTCGTAAACCAATGTACTTTTAGTAAAAGTATATTTATAGAAAGAGAAATCTTTTATACATAAAGTATATTATTACGTTGTTTTCCGGTATGTTTACGATACATATGATTTTATACTTTTAATTGACCCAATACATTGGGTTATGAGGTAAAATGAAAGTCTAAATTATTTTATTTGAGTTTCCTTGTTTCCAAGTATATGACCATTTGTAAGAGTTTCCCATATGCTAATTTAGTCGGGACATAATTAATATATTTATTATAGTAACACAAAATACTCCTATAGTATTTGTAAATATTTAGTTTTGAGTTCTTAAAGTATCCTTTGTAGTGTGATATTAGGTTGTTAGATTTGTTGCCCATCCTGACCATCCCCCGGTATATGCAAGTCAATTCTCGGACAGATATAGTTGATCAGGCTATATCCTTCCCAGAATTAATCCACATATACTAAGGCATACTCAAAATGTTCAACTCTTCTTCTTTTGCTTTATGTTTTCTTTAGTCATGATATCATGCGAGCATGTAATGTATGTATGTATACTTTAATCAAGAAAATCATTTATTTTCTAAAAGTATATTTATTTGAAAAATGCACAAATCAGAGACTATTAGTCCCAATTGTGTTTATAGTTTGTATATCTTATGTGGTTTGATATACTTAATTCACTATAAACTGTGCTCTGATACCAATCTGTCACACCCCCAAACCAAGGATGGCGGAAACGTCCGGGGGTGGAGGACTTCATGTATAGTATCATAACAACAATTGTAATAGTAATTGAAGCAAACACAACCAACATATATATAATTGAAAAAGTTACATCATTGTATGAATTACATGTTTACGAATCAATTACAATATGTTGACAAAATATGAAATAGTAGACGCCTTAGCGCCCCATCCTCAAAAGCACTTGGTTACCTGTTTAATGATTTCCTGAGAATACAAGTTGTTTGAAAAAGTGTCAACACAAAGGTTGGTGAGTTCATAAGCTTTTGTTTGGTATTATTAAAAGCCTTTCGTTTGTAAAAGTAGTATTTGTGTTAGAAAATCCAATATTTTCCTTAATGTGTAAATGTAGTCTTAAAACCCAAAGACCGAAATGTACAAGTAATTTGTCATATTTATAGTAAAACAATGCAAGTTTAAATCGACATAAACTCGTTAAATTTTAATGAAGTTCCCGTAAATTCCAATGTTTATTAATACTTTATGTGAGTTTATTATAACCATACTATGACCAAGGTTGCCTAAAACGACGTTCTTTAGGCGTCGGAAATGTTATGACATTTGTCACCCCAGACCTATCGGTCTAACTGTTGCATGCAGTTTAGGTGTGGGTTTGTCAAACCCAATATAGATCTATACACAACTATCACGCTCTCCCTCAAGGAGACTCTGGTTACAATACAGGACTTAATGGTAATTTGAAGTAAATGTCTCACAAAGTCATTAACGGAATTACGTGTTATGAAAACTTGGTACCGTATGGCCGTACCTTGCTTAATGAAAATATCCTTTGTATAAATGTACCCTTTTTAAATGTATGTGTTATGTAATGTATCATAAACTATACCTATTATAGTTTATCAACCAAGGGTAGTACGTAGTAATGTATGCAAACTATATTCAAAATAGTTTATTAAATGTTTGAATGTATCGGTTGTACTTTGATTATAATCACTTGTTATTCTTTATATTTAATATGTCCAAATCCATTTGTAAATTGATGTGTGTCTAAATATTAAGATAAAATGTCATATATTGCAATAACATATAATCACATAAAGATATACACCTTGCTCAACATGTTACAAGGTGAAATGAAATTGGCAGCAACTTTTCGTTGAATACAGTTTCTGTTACTTTTCTTAGAAAATTTATAGAAAAATCATCAAAGCTCTAAATCCAAATCCGCAAATTCTGAGAGTTTGGAATATGAGTCTAGTTTGTTCGTAAATTTTATCATGATTTTTAGTGATCTCTAACAGAGGTGAAAATGTTCATAATCACAGACTGGTCCGGGTTTGTCTCTGAAATGACAGGCAGTTTTGTAAAAATCACCATAAATTGTAGAAAACTCATATGGAGATGTGCAAGTAGCCATTTTAAAGCTAAGGGTTTGAACTACTTGCACCTGGAACAGTTTTGAAAACTAAAATATTTAAGTTGACCAAAACAGTCAATGATCGAAGTTCATCTTTTCTGATGTAATCTGATAGAAAAAGTTTAATTGTGTTCTTGATGATTTTACTTGTATTCCCCCCTTAAAACTTAAGAAAAACATGTAAATGTAGGGGTATGAACTCACCCTATGAACTCAACCCAAGGACACTAAGAAGATGTCTTGATGATTCGAGAATCTAACATCGAATAAGATGGAATTTGTGTAAGATATCAATGATTTGAGTAGAATGGAGTGTAATAATTATATGAATGATGAAGATACTTACTAATTAAAGAAAGAAATCCCTGAAGAAAGCCTTGAAGTTCTTGAAGTTGAGAGAAAAGATGAGAGAATTTTGGAGAGTGTCCTTTGGTTGCTAAGTGTAGAATGAAAGAACTTTATGGAGAATAAGGAGAGAGGATCAATCCTCTAGCTCTTAGAACGTGGGAAGAGCTGGAGATTGGGTGTAAAGGTCCACTAAGGAGACAAAGGGTAGTGGGAAAGAGTGGCTGATCATAGAGTGAGGTGGTGGTGGTTTGCTTTTGCCATAAATTAAGGAAAAGCAAATATTCCCTCAATAATTAGTTCAACCACTAATTCTTTTAATATATTTTTATAAAAACCCTGGAGATTTATATATTTTGGGGCCTTAGTTTATAAAATAAAGTTTTGGGTGAAAATCCCACGTTAAAATAATGAAAAACGGAGTTAAAACGAAGTCGTAGTCGAAAAACAGGTAAAAAGGGGCCGTCTGCGAGACCCCTCGCATGGAGGCCGGATTCGGACCCTCGCATGCGAGGCTGCTGTCTGATGGCTTCGGATTCGGTCTCCTGAGAGGCTTCAGCTTCGGTCCTGATGAGAGGCTTCGGATCCGAGGCCTCGGATGAGAGGCTTCGGTCCTGAAGCTTCAGTTCCAGATCCTTAAGGCTATTTTACCCGTTTTTACCCCGTTTCAAGCGATTTTTGACCCGGTTAAGGGTCGATATGACCCAAATGATTACAAAAAGTTAAAGTAACTTTTGAGAGAGATTTGGGAGAGATTTCAAATAGAAAGAGATAGAGTGAAAACGATTTAGAGAGGTTTCGTTTGTGATTAATTTGAGTGTCCGGCTTCACAACGCAAGGTTCGTAAACCCCGTTAAACCGTGTTTTAGTGTCGTACACAATCCCGATGATTGTGCAATAGTGTTTTATCGCTTTGGTTCGTTGTTTAGCACTGTTAAGGCTAAGGAAAATCAAACACATGAACTTTCCAAATGATGATTTCTCATTAAAATAGCGAATTGTATAGTGATTACATAACGTAAACCCTAACATATAAGGGTTATTGGAGTTGACCGGTTTGATTTGTTGACTTTGTTTGACTTTGACTTGACCGAAATTTGACGGTTGTCACACATTTGACCAACCCCAATTGTATGTATTGTCCACGGTTCCATTATTTACCAAATTTTCAATAGCTTCACTTTCATTGAACAATTTTTCTATTAAAATATTTAAGCGTACAATTTCACTCTGAGCTAAATATCTCTGCTTCAAAGCTATCTCTAATTGTGTTTCACTCAAAATTCTTGCATCTTTTTCTAACTCTAAATCCTTTTCTAACATAGCCATTTTGAGTCTTTTGTTATCCAGTTGTCCTCTCACATGGAACATCTCTTGGGACACAATGTTCTTCTCATCTAAGGCTTTGTTATAGTCTGTAAGGACGGCAACACACGTGTCATTAAGATCATCTATGAAGGGTTGACAGTCATGCATGTTATAGTTTAGAGTTTGGATCATGAGTTTCACCTGTTCGATGATGCTTAGAGTTCCATCCTTAGCCATGTAGCAGTAATTCTTTTCCAGCTTTGAAGATCCATCGTCATCGCAGTTGCCAGCATGCAAAATTTTCCCTTTCCTTTGATACTGCTGATGGTTTCTTCTTCATCTCCAGATGACCAAACTTGGTGGTCTCTTTTGACATGGGCTACGTATGCCCTTGCCTTTTCCTTATCTTCCAACTCTTGAGCCATTCTAAGGTAGAATGCTCTGTCTTTTACTACATTGGCCTTACAATCTCTAGCAAAATGATTCTCTTTGTTGCATTTGTGACAGATCACAACATCATTTTTGTCTTCTGAGGGAGTACCGGAGTCAGTGGTTTGAGTAGACTGCGGTGCCTCCTTTGGTTGAGTATTTTGAGATTGCGGTGGTAGATGAGAACTTTTGGGGTAACGAGAATGATTATTCTGTGGGTTGAAGTTACGGTTGAATAGAGGTTTGTTGAACTGCTGATTCTTGCGAAAGGAAGGAGGTGGTAGTCGATTGAACTGTTGGCTAACTAGAGCAATAGCCTTCTGAAATTCTTCTTCATCATCATACTCTGAGTCAGCTTCGTATGACTGCGGAGAAGTGTCATACGAGGGAGAGTAGGATTGATTATGTGGAGCTTGTGCTATGAGAGCAAGTGGTCCTCCGAAGTCAGCACAGTCTTTGAGTACAGTTGATTCTTGTGCTTGCAGTTCTCCGTAGAGCTTGTAGAGAGACAAAGAATGAATTTTTCTATCTCCTTGGACTATCATTTTAGCCGTAGTCCAATGTCTTCCCAAACCATTAAGAAACTGAAGATTTGTTTCATGGTTACTGCGGATGGTGCCTGCATTGGATAGCTTCGTGCCTATCAAGTTAAACCTTTTGAAAGAATCTTCCAAACTTTCTCGAGCAAGAGCTTTGAAATTGTTGAACTCATTGAGTGCGGTTGTAAGCTTCTTATCTTGTGCTTGTTCTGAGCCTTCGTACAAATTCTTGAGAACTTCCCAGATCTCTTTTGCTGATTTGCAATTTATGATAATATCGAAGTTGTCAGGAGCAACTCCACAAGAGATTTCATAAAAAGCAACAGCATCATTTTCCATTTTATCGAGATCATCCTTAGTGGGACGGTTCATGACTGGTTGATCTCCTCCTAGTCTGGCAGTAGCGCCGTAGTTTGGATTGGTGTAAGAACTGGGACATGTGGTCCTTCTTCTACGGACCGCCATACATCTCTACCAAGTCTCCTTAAGTATCTTTTCATTCTCTGAGACCAGTGATGATATTCATTTTGCCACCAATATTGGGGCTCGATTAGAACCACCAACACTGTTGGAGACATTCAGAGATAACGATTGTGCCATATTTCCTTGTTTTTTAAATTTTTTTTTTTTGGAAATGAGCTTCAGTGGTATAGAAGGCCCTTTGAAAATCAGAGTTATGTTTTTCAAAAAGCAACCACTATGGCTCTGATACCAATTGTTGAGAGAAAAACTTTGAGACACACTTGAACAAACGTTAGAACAAGTATATTTGCGGAATAGTTTATCTCGAAGGATCTAAAAGCTCAACAATAATATTAATAAGTTAGGAGTTAGAAGGTTAGAAAGTCAGTTGCGGAAAAGTAAAGAAATGTAAATGACAACAATTGTTATATCAAGTATACACATAAGTTGATTCATAACGAGGAATGCATTCAGACCAGGTTAGTAAGTGAGATCAAACTTAGTGATTAAGTCACAAGTGACTTGCTCTGACGAGAGATTGTATTCAGTTATGTTCTAGTGAATTTGGAGAGTAAGGAGAGATGCATAATCAGATAGAAAGATAGAAAAGATAGCACCGAGAGTTGTATTGAATAAGTGAGAATGAGCTCTATTTATAGAGTCTCAAGAGTTACACTAGATTACGTCTCTAAGAGTAGCCATGCAAGGCATACTGGACAATAGAGACAATTACATAAAAAGTAGACAAATTAAAGTAATCTAGTAACTAAGAGTGACTGCGGTTGATGATGACTTCAGGTAAGGTTGCTGATGAAATATTGACTGCGGATCCTTGTGGACTGCGGTAGCTGAAGTTCAAGAGGGTCACTTTTCATGATTCAAGAAAGTGTGTATGAGATCCAACAGACCTTCACCCCTTTCACAAGTACCAGTGAAGGGTGACTTGGTCATCTTTCCAAGTAAACAAGATTCGCAAGTGTCATCCGACTTCAAGTCGAATGACTCCATGACTCCATCCTTTTGGAGTTGGGCTATGCGCTTCTTGTTGACATGTCCAAGACGATAATGCCACAAGCATGCCTTGTCATAAACATTGGACAAATCAATAGTCAACACATTATTTCCTAGGTTATCTACAACCATCACAGTTTCATTTATACCATTGCAAGGTAATGCTTCAAAATAAAATACAACATTATAATAATCATTAATACCACCAACTTCATTATTAAAAGAAAAGGTAAAACCTTGTTTATTCAAATCTAAATTTAAACCATTACTAAGCAACAATTATTGAAATCTAAATTTAAACCATTACTAAGCAATAAAGAATAAACTCCAATCTTGGTCACAGGCGACACTTTCCTATTTCCCATGATTAAGTTTATCTTCCCGTGCTCCACATCCCTACTTCTTTTTAGTCCCTGCAAATCAGAAAAAATGTGAAATCCACAACCTGTATCAAGGACCCAAGAATTAGCATGTGATGAGTTATTAGATCGAATAATGTAAATACCTGCAAAGGAGGGCTTGATCTTGCCATCCTTTATGTCCTGCATGTACTTGGGGAAGCTTCGTTTCCAGTACCCTTTTTCATGACAGTTGAAGCACTCTGCATCCTTCGGATTGGAAGAGGGATTAGTAGAACCAGATTTCGTCCCACTGGAAGAGGATCCTTCAAGAGACTTTCCCTTGCGGCTCTTGTAGGGAGCCTTCCTTTTCTTTCCCTTCCCATGTCCAATTGCCAGAACATGGGCAAAGGTAGTATTAGTAGGAGTAGACACAACTGACTTACCTTTCAAGTTGCTTTCTGCAGTTCTTAGAAGGCCTTGAAGCTTGCTAAGAGTGACCTCCTCATTGTTCATATGATATGTCATACAAAAATGATCATAACAAGAAGGTAAAGAGTGTAGAATAATATCTATGGCTAACTCTGCATCAAAATTGACAATCAATTTAAGCAAGCGGTCCACATATCATTGCATCTTTTGCAAGTGGGCCATGATGGGTTCTCCATCCTTCATTTTGGTTGTGATCATGGAGGTAATGATCTCATACCTCTCCTGCCGAGCACTTTGATGGTATCTTTCCATCAAGTCTTGATACATTTCAAAAGGATAGTAGTCCTCATAGGACTTCTACAGCTCAGCAGTCATGGTAGCAATCATTAGACACGACACCTTTGTCGCATCCCTCTCATGAGTAGTATGTTCAGTGATTTGTTCGGGAGTAGCAGTGGTTACATCAATCTCCTTAAGCTCTTTATATAGGACATATTCTTTGTCCTTATAGCGAATAGCCATTCAGATGTTTCGAATCCAGTCATTGAAGTTCGAGCCATCGAAAATGACCCTCCCAGATAGGTTCATGAGGGAGAAAGATCCTGAAGGGATTGGGTTGGAAGCATTGTTTGGGATATACATCTGAAAAAGAAGAAGAACAAAGTTTAGGTTAGATGATAATCCTGAATATTACACCCAAATGAAATATTAAGGCTAGGACCCAACACAATATTCTACAATTGCGAAAAGGGATGCCGTAATCCAATTGTAAAATATTTGAATGTAGGTAAATGACGATTTACCAATTTCCACCATGAAAAATGAAATAAATTAGTAAGTTTTAATTGTATTGAAATTCCTAGATCCTTGGAGATTCATTGAACTTTTCAATGACATGTTTAAATCTCGATTGTGCCCTTCAAGTTTGTGACTGGGATGACAAGGATCACAAACAAGGTGTGAATAACCATGCAAATTAGCTTGGTACACTATAACATCCCCATTTTCACGGCCAGAAAAGACCGATTCGGTTTATGCTTTATAAAAATCAGAGTATCTCTTTTAATAAAAATGTTGCGGAATTTGTTCCCAGAAAAACATGATAAATACATTATCAAAGCATTTCCAAATAAATGTATTTTTATTCATTTTTTTAAAACATTTGGGATGTCATCGTCAATACAGAAACATAAGCATAAACAGAACTTATATTCATTTACACAAGTGATCTACATCTCTTTTAAATCTCTCAGTGTAAAGTAGCTTCATATCGACACATGTGATACAAATAAGCTTGAGTGGGTCAGGTTGGGAAACGTGGTGAGTACATAGGGTTTTCAACCCACAATAATATAATTATTATGTTTAAACATCAAACAATCAATCCAATTACCCATCCCCATTATCTTCTTTACTCTTAAGGATCTACCCTAAGAATCAACTATTTCTCGTTCATTTATTCCTAAGGATTACCCTAAGGAATATGTACGAAGTCCATCATTGTCAATGACACAGTTGTCAAGCACATCTGCTAATTTTATCATTTATGCGCAGCTGCCAGAATTATAACATTCTCTACGAGGCGCAGCTGCCGGTATTGTCCTTTAGGCGTAGCTGCCAGGGTTATCTCGTTTATTGACAATATCGTTTTCGAGAGTCCACTCGCAATACATGTCAATGGGTTTTTAGAGTACACCGGTGAACACATCGTTCACAACACCTACAGGTTGCGAACCTGCTAGTGTTCCACTGGATTGTCTAGAATAGTCCGTGGTTGTCATCCATACTCTGCTAGATGACGGGGCCAACACTTGGGTAAAAGGCTTCTCTCATTGTTCGCCTCTCACCCTTATCTCATGGTCTATATCACCTCTCATGTCATCATCCAACTCATATTTCATCTACCCATGTTTTACCCAACATATTTTGTAGATATAAAATACATATACAGTTTAAATAATTTAAAAGATGTATAAAATCGTTCATCCAGCATAGACAGCAAGTATTCAGACAATATGCACACATAGCACATAATTTATATAAAATTCTTCATATCTATGTGTAAGGTAAAGTAACTATGCACTCACTTGTTAAAGTGACGACTCGGAATTCGAGCAGCGCTTCGCTTCTTAACAATATGATTTCTTTCGACGAAACCTAGTATCATTACCACTAGATTTTAGTCTAATATTCATTGTGACTAATTATTAGTTTAGATTCATCATTAACTCAGAGTCTACTTCATGATCTATCAAGTAAGGAACAACCAGGTAGCATCATATCGGAGGTAGGGTCCGTTTGGTATACGAAGTATACTGTTTGGAAATCCCACTTTCAACACCTCACTAAATCACAACCTAGACATCATCCCCGTAAGTAGATCAATCAGTATAACGACTTTGAATCACTAATAAATCTTATTTATAGGTTCATAATAACGATATTATATTTATATATAAGCTATATTTAAAGTATGGTAGGCGTATCTCACTTACAACGGTTTTTTATTAAAAACTGGGCTTCGCTGGGGCAGCGTTTGCGAGCCGAAAAACTCTTCTTCCCGGAGCCTTCTAGCGCTCCGGGACTTGCTTTTAACACCTTGGAGGTGCTAGGGAAAACCCTTGAGGGTTTGCGCGTTCATTGCCACGTGTCGCCATCTCGTTCCAAGCCGTGGGGAAGAAGGTGTGGCCCAGATTGCGCCACGTGTCACTCGTAGATTACCCCAAAAACTAATTATCTTCTAAAATCCGTAACTCTCGCATACAAGCTCCGTTTTTGACGTACTTTATATCCACACGTAGGCGGAAACATGATCTACAACTTTCGTTTAGATTCCGTCGCCTAATTTTGACTTTATTTTTAAAGTTATATTATTAACAGTCCGGGACAGGAAAAATCCGTTAAAAATTCATAACTTCTTCATCTGACGTCCGTTTTCGTCTATATTTTTACCGTTGCGCTAATAATAATGAGATCTTCAATTCTTATTTAGTTTGCATCGGCCAAAAACCGCTCGATCTAAAATTCGAATTTCGGGTTGTGCACTGTCATGTCAAATCTTAGAAAAATCATAACTTCCTCATACGAAGTCAGATTTGGGCGTTCTTTTTATGCACGCTCTCGGTTTAACGTATACTACAACTTTAGTTTAGATCACTAAGGCCAAAAAGTCCTCTATCATAAATTCACTATTTATGTTTCCCGGTGCCGTGCTGGTTTTGCCGTAAAACTTCGACGAACCATAACTTCTTCGTGATAACTCGGATTTCGGCGTTCTTTATATGTACGGAACCCTTGTAACATATACTATAACTTGGTTAAGATTAATCCTTCTAGATAATCTTCCATCAAAAACTCATTTTTGATGCTCATTGTCTCTAAATTGACTAGCCCGAAATTGCGGGC
The DNA here is from genome assembly GCF_052849685.1 of Lactuca virosa. Lineage (NCBI taxonomy): Eukaryota > Viridiplantae > Streptophyta > Magnoliopsida > Asterales > Asteraceae > Lactuca > Lactuca virosa. Next base: position 659,552 of record NC_136428.1, on the reverse strand, counting down.
ATTACATACACTCAATGTTACAAATCACCTAATCAATGTGCCGGTTAACCACACACGCTCCATTGATCTATGATTAACATCAATCTAGCCTTGCCACACATTTTCAGTCCCAGATTAGTGTGCCGGTTAACCACACACGCTCCACTAACGACTTAACAAGGTGCAAAGTGTAATTTCATGGATTAGCACCATTTACACATTTTCCTAAAGTAACTAAGATTGAGAATTTAATAAAAGTTTAGTTACTTTATATCTATCATTATACTTTTTAATGAGAATTAATGTCAGATTCTAACCGTTCGGCTAACGACCCTCCACCAGTCAAGGAAGCGGTGGGTGAGAGTGGAGACCCATTAAACCACCATTTTATAGGCAATAACCTTATATACCCCCTTATAGACCAGCTTCGTGAATGAGGCCTACTAACGGTAAGACTGACTTGTCTTATACATACATATATATATATATATATATATATATATATATATATATATATATATATGTATATATATATTATTAAACTTATAATATTCTAAAGTATAAGGGTTGAATTTCAACTTTTAAAACTCTAGGGTTTGGAATTAAAGTTTCATTAGTGAGACTTTACAAATTCCAAAACTCGAGGGAAAGTTTTGAAACTTGTCAAAACTCTTCATTTCTGTAATTTATGAGTTTCATTGCATTTTAATGGATGGGACCTTTCATTTTCCATAACTTGAGGACAAGTTATGGAGGTCATTAAAAGCATTAAGATCAACATTTTAACTAACAAAAAATTATCAAGTAATTTATCTATGATCTACTAAACACATAAGTCAAGACAATTCATATCAACAATTTGCAAGAAATTAGCCTCATCATATAAACTAATACAAATCTTGGAATTTTGACAATTATCCTTTAATTGGATGAGCATGATCACTTGCATATCAAGAAAACAGATTTTATGTTTCAAAAAATAGTTTGTAGTAATGATCCTAATCCATTGTTGGGTTTTGAGCACTATAACACTCCTATGGTGCACATGCAACCCTAAATGCTTTGGATCTATGTTTTATCTAATTATACATGCATATTTTCAATTTTCAAAAGCATACATCCTAACTAGCATACAAATTGACAATTGAGCAATACAATTAGTTAGATAACTTACCTCTTAGAAGGACTTGTAGTTCTTAACCTTTGAAAGCTTGAGCACCTCAAGTGTGATGCCTCTAATGTGTCACAAACACTAAATGCAAGAGAAGGCTTGAGAGAATAAATTACTTAGCACAAAATCAATATCAAACTTCTTAGAATGATGGTGTAACCGATTTTGGTTCTAGGGGTGTGCTTTTATAGTGTAGAAAATGCTAGGGTTACACCTTGTAAACCCGAATGACCTTTCATATTACTTAGGCTCCATGGGTTAAACCTCCATGGACTATCCATGGACTATCTCATTGGTTTAGCCCATACTAAATAACCATGGATCATTAGCCCGCACTATAAGAATCATTGATTTACACAATCAATCCCCATATATTTAATTAGTCTCTTTTGAGCACAAAATTAATTCCAAATTAATTCTTGATCAATACTAATTAAATAATATGATTTCATATTAATATATTATACTTGTAATATATTAATAAATCATAAACAACCTTATTCTCAAAAGTCCATCCTATCAAATTGCACTGGTGAAGGCAACCCAAAAGGACCATGCTACTATCGGGTCAAGTACATCCCAATTATAGTTATGGGCTTAGACACCTAATCCAATAATACTGCCCTATGTTTCCACCCTCATCCCCCTTCTTCCGTGGTACCTCCGATCCAGCCATCTCTGATGAGGCATTAGCCTCGAAATAGCCAACAAGCTCACAAACCCGCCGTCACCGGTGAAACTCCGACGAACGTCCAACGAAGTTCCGACGAGTCCCAACAACCACGAAAGGTAGTTATTTCGGCCCATCCTTTTCCAATCTACAAACCTTAAGTTTTGTTTTGCTGAAAGTGAGTTCACGGTCCCATTTTAAACTCTTTAATGTTTTCAGGAGACAATATGTGTTTATCACCAGGTTTTATTTTTATATAAACGTACACATTATAAAACAGTTGTTTATATAATTATAGAACTTTGTTATATATTGGTTTGATAAAATACACTATTTTAACCAATATACACTTGTTTTAAACTATACTTACACTATTATATATATATATATATATATATATATATATATATATATATATATATATATATATATATATATATATATTTGATGTCTAAATAAACGAAAAATATATTCGGTATTATAATTATGAACTATAAATGTTTATTTATAGTTTTATAATTATAACCGTTAAATAGTTGTTTTATCGTTATATATTGAACTAAAGTGATATATATATATATATATATATATATATATATATATATATATATATATATATATATATATATATATATATATCACTTTATTCGCTCTCTCAAGCTATCACCATGTTATTCGCTCCTCGAATAACAGACCCTGATAACTCACTAACCCTCTGATTCTCTCGTTGCGACTGACAGAAAGAAGCCCAAAACCCAAAAATTGGCTACCGATCACTCGTACCAGACATACTAAACGATCCATTTCATACTCCAAGGAACGAAATGGTCACATTACACCAGAGACACATCCACTGTACTGCAATCGAAACCCATCTGAATAATCAGCTCTCAACACCCTGTCCTTAGACACAAAAATGATCATGCTTGCTCAGAAGTATCCTCTGACATCTAACAATCATAATCCCCAGCTCCCTTCCAGATATCCCTCTCAACACTAAGCACCAGGTCAACCCCCGACCCCACAGATGAACCTCCAAAGGTTACCCTTTGCATGCCTCAAAACGTCTCACTTACTTCCTTCTCACAACAACTATCTCGGCCCATTGTGACACACAAGTCACGAAGTCCTCTTTACCCCAAGCGAATACTACAATCCCAACGGAAATCGTCTCACCCTCGACCTCTGTCGTCAACTACTCATTAGTTCCAAGCGTTTCTTGGTCCTTCCCATACCAACGAACTGACCCACCCAGGTCTAAGACATCAGATGACACACAATACCCCTCAAAATGAAACCCATCTCTGAATCCGGAATCTCATTCGCCTACTCAATACACAACCAAAGCCAAACTTAAACTCGAGAGTCTGGTCCGACACAAAATTGGAACCACTCGTCCCAATGAAGTACTCAACTCATGACCCACGACCCGCAACCCAAGTGTACATCACTTCTCCAATTCCTTTCTATTGCGATAACCACAACTTAACTCAGAATATAACGATTCCCGAAAAATATGGAGACCCCAGTCTCGCCCCTGGTTCGACCACCAGGATCCTACAGACTCAAATGATGAGGCTACACAAGCCTAGGAACTCCCCTGAGTCATGCCCTGACTAGTGAATACTACGGCTCCCCATAGATTCACAACGCTTCTCGCTCGCTGCTTAGTGAATACTATAGCTCTCCGCAGTATCACCACACCCTCTCGCTGACTGGTGAATACTACGGCTCCCCGCAGTATCACAACACCCTCTCACTGACTGGTGAATACTACGGCTCCCCGCAGTATCACAACAGCTTATCGCACTAACCCATGGATGCTACAGCTCCCCGCAGACTTACATCACTTTTCTCTTATCACCCCACAATCTCATCCTCAATTCGACACCACACTGCGTTCACTAAATCATGCTCCGCGGTCCAACATTGATAGGTGCACACACCTACCCAAATTATGCATCACTATTCCTGACGACAACCGCCATAACAAAACAGTTTTCCTCACTGCAATCCACATTCTTAAATAATCTCGTTTGATGACAATTAGCTAAAGGGCTCCCATTGGAACCATAGTCACTTGATACTCCACTCGCCATCTCATAACTTGTGACAACCCGAAATTTCAATCTTGTACAAACCATTCAATCCAATCAAAGTTAGACTTGTTCCTGCTAACTTCTAGCACTATTTTGAGTCTATTTGAGCATTCTGAGTCTAGTATATCCATGGAATAAGTGAATGAGAGTGCCAATAGAAGTTGTAACCCATCAAACATGCCATAAACCCTCAAAAGAGGAGTTTACGGCCAAGGGTCATGGGTTTACGGCCGTAAACACATGGTGGCCGTAAACTCCATGATACATATATGGCCCTTAGCCATTTTTCAGCCACTTTTCACTCTTCCAAGCCTAGAACTCGAATTCTCTCCCAAGGATCTTGAAGCTTTTGCTCCAAATCTTAAAAAATGTAAGTGAATCCTTCCATATATGAGTTAATACATCTCTTCTTCTTGATTCACTCTTAATTCCATCCACGAAATCTCTTCTTTTGGGTAGATCTTCAAGTGTTCTTCATTTCACGAAGAACACCAAGAACACACACTAGTGTTTTTGGACTTTAATCACCCTTTCAAGCTTCTACTACGTAAGTACACTACCCTTAGCTTGTTATATACTAAAATCACTTGTTATACATCAAGAAATCATGTCCAGGAGGGTGTTTACGGCCAAGGCAATCCCCCTTGGCCGTAAACCCTAATATAGGGTGCATATGGACCCTAACTTCTTCCTAAGGCTTGGTCTTTAGTCTAGAACACTTCCTGGAAGCTTGTAGGACCTTAAACACACGAAATGGAACAAGATGACATGAGTTTACGGCCGTAAACACCATGGGCCGTAAACCCATGGGCCGTAAACACCATGGGCAGTAAACCCATGGGCCGTAAACTCATGGGGGATTTACTCTTGGGCCGAAAACTCCAATGTGAGGCCCTACAACCCTTAGATGCAACCCTTTGTACGTCTAGCACTTGAATCAAGGTGTTTTCCATGTCCTAGGGTGCCTTTAATTGCTTAATTAGTTGCTTAATCACTAATTAGATACATATATGTGTCATTATATGTTAAATAGGATCCGTGTGTGCTCAAGTCCTCACTTGACCCTTAGCATCCTATCCGACACTTCCATCCAAACCACTCACTGCAGGTGAGTTCATACCCCTTAATCAACCTTTGAAATGATTTTAAATGCTTTTATGGGGGGGGGGGGGAATACGAGTTGAAACATTCTAGTTATTATATTAATCACATGTGATTAATAAATAGAACAAACAGAAAGATTTTCTATTACTGTCAAATTGTTATCAAACTTACGGATTACAAACACTTCAAAACATTTTAAACTCTTTTATATACTAAATCCTTTATAAAACTCTTTTTAACTTATATTATTGTCAAACTCATGTCTATACAGATATATTTATATAAGTAAGATTTGAAGGGCTTAGGACCGATAGCTCACTTTATTTCCTGTTCCTTGTTTGGTTGTGGACTTAGAGTATCCTGTTATTTGTCCGAATGTCGTTGAACCCTTAGTTATATATCATGTATATGTGTTTAGATATAAAGGCTTTTGTTTCAGTTCAGTACCTTTGGGTAGCAAAGGCATACAAACAACATTACTAGTAAACTATAATAGGTATAGTTTAAGAGATTACTACATACTATTACTAGTACAACGAAGCATACAAGAGTTAGTACGTTTACAAGTCATCACAAACATACTATACACTATATAAGAGAGCATACTATACACTAGTACAGAGAGAACATTACTACACTATGATATACTATACAAACATACGAATATGCTAACTAGAATGTGACATACTATTTCGGATACAACAAGACCGTGTTGTATCATTTTTGTAACCAGAGTCTCCTGGAGGGAGAGTGGGCATTGTGTGTATAGATCTATACGGGACAGACACTCCCACACCCCGACTGCTAGCTACAGTCCTAGCCGATAAGGCCAAGGGGTGACAAAATGTCACCTCACTACATATGACACCGGAGGGTCATCATTTATTCAGTCGTCGATCAGCATGGTTACATACGAGTTCACATTTAAACCTTTAATTAACCGACTAAGAATTAAAGGAAAACAGACTCCCCGAGGTGTATTGTACATTTAATACTACCTGGAGTCTGCATTTTTATTACTTTATAGCCAGCAGTGACACTGCTGAGGTAAAACATTATTTTCCCCTATTACATTTATTTGTAATCGTCCCACATAAACGATAACTTAAACTATATTTTTATAACGATAGTTTCACTGAGGAAAAACCCTTAGATTTACAAAATAACAAACATACAAATAGTCGGGTCTTGGTAGAAGACTACATTTCACTAGAAAATATAGGATTTTCTAGGGAGTTCAACCATTAACAAACACTTACAAACAACTATGAACATTTACACTACGTTGTTACAAACATTTTCATACAAGCAATGACACTAAATACTTATGAAATCACCAGCGTTAATGCTGATAAACTCTTTCAAAATAACTTGTATTCTCAGGTCATCAGTAGACAGGTACCGATGAAGCTTTTGAGAAGATGGAGCACATGCAAGACTCATCTTTTATTTTGATCATTCGTTTTGGTGTCTTACAAACTATACATAACACGCTTGTATTAAAATTATTCTATTAATGCAATGGATGTTGTTGCTTGTTTACTACTATGCTTTGTTGTGATACTGTAAATGAAGTCCTCCACCCCAGAACGTTTCCGCCGTTCCGGTTTTGGGGTGTGACAGATTGGTATCAGAGCATTGTTTATAGTGAATCAAGTATATCAACCCATAAAAGATATACAAACTATAAACGCATCGGGATTAAAACACTCTGACCAAGAATTTATACTTTTAAATAATAAAATATTTAACTAAGTATACATACATTCATACTAAGGTCAGTATCATACTAGGTCAGAATAAAAGAATTACGATTGTTGAACAACACATTTAGGCTTAGAGACATATAGTCAAATCTAGGGGGATATAGCCTGATCAACTATATTTTCCGAGGAGTGACTAGCATGTGCCTAAGAATGATTGTGGTGTTGCAACAAGTCTAAAAACTTACCAATACCACTTCAACGAGAACATTAGAACAGAACATAAACCTAAAATACTATAGGAGTATTTTGTGTTACTATAATTACTTATGTGCAAACTAAAAAGGGCCATCTTATAGTTATCATAATTAGTACGTCTATTAACTATTCTTTTCCCCTATTCTCGCGTAGATAACATGGCTGACTTCCATCTTCCCGACGATCCGTATTTTCCCAACCAAGGCAATGGTGGGTGGCTCGATGATGAGCCAGAAGAGGATCATCCAATCCCTTTGGATGATCACCTCGCAGAAGGCTTTTCGAATGGTTCTGACTCCGAACCAGAAGTCAACAACCTACCCCCAGTGGCTCAAATCCCAAATCCAAACCCCCGTCCAGCATTTCAAGGTCTCACACCTATGTGGGCAGTGAGCTTGAACAGATGGAGCCACGAACAGGGTCAGCCTTTACCCTTCAATGGGGACCAAAGCTTTTACAATATAAGCGAGGGAGGCTCAGCTGACCGAGTCCTACCCGTTATGGTCCATAGGATTGCTCGAAATGTCGAGCAAGGTCGTGCAGCCATCGACCGAGTGATGGAAATTGAAGCCAACTCTGGCATTAACACGGTCCGCATTCGCCAACTCGAAGAGGCTATGGAAAGGACTAGGAGAACCAATGAGGCTCTGTAGCAACAACTAACTGCATCCTGAGCTGAAGTCATAGAACTCCGAGTGCGTCAGAGGGCGCACGAGCGACATCTTCAAGAAGTTGTACGTCAGCTGGCAGAGTTGAGGGTTCGCCCGAGGGATACTCGTCGCCGGTAGAAGATGTCGACTCATCTTTTCATTTGGGGTTAAGGAATAGCCTTTCTTTTCTGTGCTCTATGAAGCACTTGTCTGTAAAATATTCTTATCTTTCAAGTACTTAAACTAGGATTTCTAAGCTGTGAACATTTTTCCCTTATGGTTTGATGTAAGACCTACTGATAGGTCATTTTTCCCGAACTCATTTACATCATTAATACCAGTAATATTGACAGTTATCTATTCTATTGAAAAGTCTTTACCTTTGTGTTTCCCTACTCTATTGTTATGCCTCTATCTAGTAGTTGGACTATGGCGATTTAGTCCATGAAACACTCTCATCATACTTGCAATTGATTCTTACTATTATCATCATCTCTATAAACTTCCAGTAAAAGATGCCGCCTCGCAAGCGTCTGACCATAGGGACGCCTGTAAATCAAACTCCACCACCTCCACCCCCTCCGCAATTCGATGCGGTGATGTTTCAGGCCGCTGTGACCGCAGCGGTGACCGCAGCCATGGCTTAAGTAAATTCTGGTGGTGCTAGTGGAGCTGGAACGGGCACCAACTCTAGCCATGGTGAAATCCACCCACGTACATGGGAGTGTACCTATAAAGACTTCATCAGCTCCAAACCAACGTACTTCAACGGAACCGGAGGGATTATTGCGCTGTCCCAATGGATCGAGAGAACAGAAGCAATCTTTGAGATGTGCTCTTGCCCTGAAGGAAGCAAGATAAAATTTACTGCTTGCACCTTCAGCGAAAGGGCCCTGACATGGTGGAATGGCCATGTCAAATCACTCTCACTGGTAGCAGCTAACGCTATGGGCTGGGAGACACTGAAGGATCTGATGGCAAAGGAGTACTGCCCGAGGGGCGAGATTCAGAAACTCGAGGAGGAACTGTGGAACCTTAAGATGAAGGGTTCCGACATAGTGGCTTATACGGCCAGATTCAGCGACCTAGTGACCCTATGTCCCAACATGGTCCTCACTGAAAGCAAGAAAGTCGAGAGATACATTTGGGGTTTGGTGTCCCCATATCGAGGGAACGTTCTGGCATTGAACCCTGCGACCTTTGATAGTGCCAAGGAATTGGCCCAAAGTCTTATCGATCACGAGGTTCCTTCTACTCCAACAAAAACTACAATAGCTGCCCCCGTACCTACCAAAGCAGCTGACAACAAGAGAAAGCATTGGGACCGAAAGAAGGGCAAGCCAGCTCAACCCTCTTCCAAGAACCAACAGACTGTGGCTGTCCATGCTGCCACCACCCCTGTTGCCCCTGTACCAGCCAAACCATATGCAGGGAGCCTATCCAAGTGCACCAAGTGCAATTTCCATCATAACGGCCCCTGCCGGGAAATGCACTGCACCGATTGCGACCGGAAGGGCCATACCGCCCGGTTTTGCAGAACGCCACCCAAACCTAACACCCAGGCCCATGGTGCAGGCGTAAGTCAGGCCTGCTACGGGTGTGGCGAGAAAGGGCACTTCAAAAGAAACTGTCCTAAAGTTGGGAATGCGGGAGGAGCAGGAATACTACTTGCTATTGGCCACAATGAAGCTGTGGCAGACCCCACAGTAGTCACGGGTACGTTTCTCCTCGATAACTCATATGCATGTATCCTATTTGATAGTGGAGCGGAGAGGAGCTTCGTGAACCAAAAATTTACACACTTACTTAAGCAATCACCGCAAGCACTAAAAGAAACCTTCGTCGTAGAAATGGCCAATGGAAAGACAGAGAGTTCTAACGAGATTTATATAGGTTGTACCCTCACGCTAGATAATTATTCATTCCCAATCGACCTCATACCAGTAGCAATAAAGAGTTTCGATGTCATTGTGGGCATGGACTGGTTGAGTCTCCATCGTACCGATATTCTGTGTTTTGAGAAGGCATTCCGCCTAAACCTACCGAATAACGAGACCTTGTTAATCTACGGAGACAAACCCAGTACGAGCCTTCGTATCATCTCAAGTATTCAAGCCCAGAAATACTTGCGTAAGGAATATCATGCATTCCTTGCACACTTTGTCGACACGAGCCGAGAAACAAAAGACCTAAAAGATCTCCCCGTTGTACGCGACTTCCCCGACGTCTTTCCAGATGAACTACCGGGTTTACCTCCCCAACGTCAAGTCGAATTCAGGATCGACTTAGTTCCAGGGGCTACCCCCGTAGCCAAATCGCCCTATCGTCTAGCACCTGCAGAGATGAAAGAACTGTCCGGTCAACTTAACGAACTGCTCAGCAAGGGCTTTATAAGACCAAGCTTCTCACCCTGGGGAGCTTCGGTCTTGTTCATCAAGAAGAAAGACGGATTGTTCCGTATGTGCATCGACTATAGAGAACTCAACAAGCTTACAGTCAAGAATCGTTACCCTCTACCTCGCATAGACGATTTATTCGACCAGCTGCAAGGGGCGAGCTACTTTTCTAAGATTGATCTGAGATCCGGGTATCACCAGTTACGAGTGCTTGAGGAGGATGTTCCGAAGACAGCCTTCCGAACTCGTTACGGACACTACGAGTTCGTAGTGATGCCATTCGGATTGACTAATGCGCCCGCAGTATTCATGGACTTAATGAATAGGGTATGTCGTCCTTACTTGGATCAGTTCGTCATCGTTTTCATCGATGACATACTTATCTACTCTCGAAGTAAGGAGGAACATAGTGATCATCTACGACAAGTCCTAGGAACCTTATGATCTGAGAAGCTCTATGCGAAGTTCTCTAAATGCGAATTTTGGATCCGCAGAGTCGAATTCTTAGGTCACGTGGTTAGCGAAGAAGGAATCCACGTGGACCCCTCCAAAATTAAAGCCATCGAGAACTGGTCAGCACCGAAGACGCCTACAGAAATTCGTCAATTTCTAGGCCTCGCTGGCTACTATCGCAGATTCATATAGAACTTCTCGCGAATTGCAAAACCTCTTACGACGCTGACCCAGAAAGGTGTGGCCTTTGACTGGAAAGAGAAACAAGAGAAGGCATTTCAAACGCTGAAGCGAGCCTTATGCACCGCACTGATACTATCCCTCCCCGAAGGGATAAAAGACTTCGTAGTATATTGCGATGCCTCCAACCAGGGGCTCGGCTGTGTTTTGATACATCGAGGTAAGGTCATCGCATATGCCTCAAGGCATCTGAAGACACACGAGGTAAACTACACCACGCACGACCTCGAATTAGGAGCAGTTGTGTTTGCCCTGAAGATCTGGAGACACTACCTGTATGGTACGAAAAGCAGTATCTTTACAGACCACAAAAGCCTACAACACATATTCAACCAGAAGGAGCTCAATATGAGACAACGACGGTGGGTCGAACTACTCAATGACTACGAATGCGAAATTCGTTATCATCCGGGTAAAGCCAACGTAGTAGCAGACGCCCTAAGTCGGAAAGAATATTCTGGTCGAAGAGCCAAGTCATTAACTATGACTATCCATTCGCATCTGTCCACACAAATTAAGGAAGCTCAGCTCGAAGCCTTAAAACCTGAAAATGTGGCGGGTGAATCTCTGCGAGGAATGAATAAGAACTTGGAAGTCAAGGGTCGCGGAGCTTTGTATCTCATGGACCGAATCTGGACACCGAAGCATGGTGGCTTCAGAGACTTGGTCATGAAAGAAGCGCACAAAACTCGATATTCCATCCACCCGGGTTCAGATAAGATGTATATGGATCTTAAAAAGTCATACTGGTGGCCTAACATGAAAGCAGAAATTGCTACCTTCATGAGTAAATGCCTTACTTGCGCCAAGGTCAAGGTCGAATACCAGAAACCCTCAGGTGTACTTCAGCAACCGGAGATACCTGAATGGAAGTGGGAACGGATCACTATGGACTTCATAACCAAGTTGCCCAAGACAACGGGTGGACTTGATACCATATGGGTCATCGTCGACAGATTGACCAAGTCCGCACACTTCCTACCCATCAAAGAGACTGACAAGATGGAGAAGCTCACAAGAACATACATTCGGGAGATTGTACGACTGCATGGTGTCCCTATATCCATTATCTTCGATAGAGATAGTAGTTCACTTCGAGATTCTAGCAGTCGCTACAAAACTCCTTAGGAACGAGGCTGGACATGAGTACAGCCTACCATCCACAGACCGACGGACAAAGTGAGAGAACTATCCAAACCTAGGAGGACATGTTGCGAGCCTGTGTGATAGACTTTGGGAAGGCAAGGGATACTCATTTACCCCTTGTCGAGTTTTCCTACAATAACAGTTATCACACGAGCATAAAGGCTGCTCCATTTGAAGCCCTCTATGGCCGGAAGTGCAGATCCCCTCTGTGTTGGGCTAAGGCGGGTGACACTCAACTAGCTAAAGGACGAGTTCCTGACAACACTCTCACGGGTCCAGAGATCGTTCGGGAAACGACAGAGAAGATCGTTCAGATTCGTGAACGACTGAAAGCCTCTAGAGACCTACAGAAAAGCTACGCAGACAAACAAAGGAAACCTTTGGAATTCCAGGTGGGAGACCGAGTCCTTTTGAAAGTCTCTCCCTGGAAGGGCTTGATACGCTTCGGAAAGCGTGGAAAGCTAAATCCAAGATACATAGGGCCTTTCGAAATTCTCGCTAGAATCGGCCTTGTAGCTTACAAACTCAACCTACCCCACGAACTTAGTAACGTACATCCTGTTTTCCACGTCTCGAACTTGAAAAAGTGCCTATCCGTCGAGACTCTTGTAATCCCACTCGACGAGATCAAGATCAACGAGAGCCTCAATTTCGTGGAAGAACCTGTAGAGATCATGGACATTGACGTCAAGCAAACGAAGCAAAGCCGTATCCCAATAGTGAAGGATCGCTGGAACGCCAAGCGAGGACCGGAATTCACTTGTGAGTGCGAGGATCAAATGAGATTGAAATACCCTCATCTTTTCGCTTAGTTATTTGTAATAACTTAGTTTCTTAAACTCTAATTTCGGGACGAAATTCCCTCTAACGGGGGGATGATGTGACAACCCGAAATTTCAATCTTGTACAAACCATTCAATCCAATCAAAGTTAGACTTGTTCCTGCTAACTTCTAGCACTATTTTGAGTCTATTTGAGCATTCCGAGTCTAGTATATCCATGGAATAAGTGAATGAGAGTGCCAATTGAAGTTGTAACCCATCAAACATGCCATAAACCCTCAAAAGAGGAGTTTACGGCCAAGCGTCATGGGTTTACGGCCGTAAACACATGGTGGCCGTAAACTGCATGATATATATATATATATATATATATATATATATATATATATATATATATATATATATATATATATATATATATATATATATATATATATATGGCCCTTAGCCATTTTTCAGCCACTTTTCACTCTTCCAAGCCTAGAACTTGAATTCTCTCCCAAGGATCTTGAAGCTTTTGCTCCAAATCTTCAAAAATGTAAGTGAATCCTTCCATATATGAGTTAATACATCTCTTCTTCTTGATTCACTCTTGATTCCATCCACGAAATCTCTTCTTTTGGGTAGATCTTCAAGTGTTCTTCATTTCACCAAGAACACCAAGAACACACACTAGTGTTTTTGGACTTTAATCACCCTTTCAAGCTTCTACTACGTAAGTACACTACCCTTAGCTTGTTATATACTAAAATCACTTGTTATACATCAAGAAATCATGTCCAGGAGGGTGTTTACGGCCAAGGCAATCTCCCATGGCCGTAAACCCTAATATTGGGTGCATATGGACCCTAACTTCTTCCTAAGGCTTGGTCTTTAGTCTAGAACACTTCCTGGAAGCTTGTAGGACCTCAAACACACGAAATGGAACAAGATGACATGAGTTTACGGCCGTAAACACCATGGGCCGTAAACACCATGGGCCGTCAACCCATGGGCTGTAAACTCATGGGGGGTTTACTCTTGGGCCGAAAACTCCAATGTGAGTCCCTACAACCCTTAGATACAACCCTTTGTACCTCTAGCACTTGAATCAAGGTGTTTTCCATGTCCTAGGGTGCCTTTACTTGCTTAATTAGTTGCTTAATCACTAATTAGATACATATATGTGTCATTATATGTTAAATAGGATTCGTGTGTGCTCAAGTCCTCACTTGACCCTTAGCATCCTATCCGACACTTCCATCCAAACCACTCACTGCAGGTGAGTTCATACCCCTTAATCAACCTTTGAAATGATTTTAAATGCTTTTATGGGGAGGGGGGAATACGAGTTGAAAAATTCTAGTTATTATATTAATCACATGTGATTAATAACTAGAACAAACAGAAAGATTTTCTATTACTTTCAAATTGTTATCAAACTTATGGATTACAAACACTTCAAAACATTTTAAACTCTTTTATATACTAAATCCTTTATAAAACTCTTTTTAACTTATATTATTGTCAAACTCATGTCTATACAGATATATTTATATAAGTAAGATTTTAAGGGCTTAGGACCGATAGCTCACTTTATTTCCTGTTCCTTGTTTGGTTGTGGACTTAGAGTATCCTGTTATTTGTCTGAATATCGTTGAAACCTTAGTTATATATCATGTATATGTGTTTAGATATAAAGGCTTTTATTTCAGTTCAGTACCTTTGGGTAGCAAAGGCATACAAACAACATTACTAGTAAACTATAATAGGTATAGTTTAAGAGATTACTACATACTATTACCAGTACAACGAAGCATACAAGAGTCAGTATGTTTACAAGTCATCACAAACATACTATACACTATATAAGAGAGCATACTATACACTAGTACAGAGAGAACATTACTACACTATGATATACTATACAAACATACGAATACGATAACTAGAATGTGACATACTATTTCGGATACAACAAGACCGTGTTGTATCATTTTTGTAACCAGAGTCTCCTGGAGGGAGAGCGGGCATTGTGTGTATAGATCTATACGGGACAGACACTCCCACACCCCGACTGCTAACTACAGTCCCAGCCGATCAGGCCAAGGGGTGACAAAATGTCACCTCACTACATATGACACCAGAGGGTCATCATTTATTCGGTCGTCGATCAGCATTGTTACATACGAGTTCACATTTAAACCTTTAATTAACCGACTAAGAATTAAAGGCAAACAGACTCCCTGAGGTGTATTGTACATTTAATACTACCTGGAGTCTGCATTTTTATCACTTTATAGCCAACAGTGACACTACTGAGGTAAAACATTATTTTCCCCTATTACATTTATTTGTAATCGTCCCACATAAACGATGACTTAAACTATATTTTTATAACGATAGTTTCACTGGGGAAAAACCTTTACATTTACAAAATAACAAACATACAAATTGTCGGGTCTTGGTAGAATACTACATTTCACTAGAAAATATAGGATTTTCTAGGGAGTTCAACCATTAACAAACACTTACAAACAACTACGAACATTTACACTACGTTGTTACAAACATTTTCATACAAGAAATGACACTAAATACTTATGAACTCACCAGCGTAAATGCTGATAAACTCTTTCAAAATAACTTGTATTCTCAGGTCATCAGTAGACAGGTACCGATGAAGCTTTTGAGAAGATGGAGCACATGCAAGACTCATCTTTTATTTTGATCATTCATTTTGGTGTCTTACAAACTATACAGAACACGCTTGTATTAAAATTATTCTATTAATGCAATGGATGTTGTTGCTTGTTTACTACTATGCTTTGTTGTGATATTGTACATGAAGTCCTCCACCCCAGAACGTTTCTGCCGTTCCGGTTTTGGGGTGTGACATAACTCAAGTCTCAAAATAATCCGAAATTCCGGGCATTCTACTCGGATACCTCGGTACACCATCACAGAACCTCACGATGTCTTACCTCAACCACTGATTTCCTACTTACGGCATCATACTCAGATACAACAATGCATCCTTTCAGAATCTCACAACTGATCTTCCTCTCACACAACTCGTACCTTCGGAATATTCTAACTCTCAACTGAAACACGGAGGAATCGTCAATGACTCAGAACACGTTGACGACCATCCGAAACCCCCTCCTCTATTGCTCAAAACCCATGCAAGAATACACATACCGGCCCTGAAGTTGGTTACCCAATCAACTTCTACCCTTCCTAGAGTGCATATAACAACCCATACATTGAACCAGAAATTCTCAACCATCGAAACTATCCTTACGAGCCACCCACCTCAAATTTACCATTACAACCTCGAAGAGTTCCTAGCCACCACAAGGTCTCCGCCCAACGGCCGCCTGTTGTGGAGACACTCATCCTTTCCTGAACATGTACAACATGCAATATCTCGCTCTACTCCTCGCCTCGACCACCAATAACCGTGATCTCATGTATTCGTACCGTAGGTCACTATATCCAGCCCTATAACCTCTCTTGAACAAATCTATGATACTCTCAATAAAATTTTCGGTTCTCCCCCACTCAGGGCTCGAACCATCACCATTTAGCACACCAACAATCTATTCCACAGACTGTTCCACCAGGTGCATCACACTTACTATTGGAAAGTACCTCATAAAACTTGAAAAAAACTTCCCATCGTGTCATCCCAAAATCTCACACTGATACACGACCGGACATCTCAACTGTCCCGTAGTATCCATGACTCACAATCTGAAAGTAAAGAACTACCACACTCCTCTTCTTCGACTCCCCAACTAACGTACCATCATGAGAATTATCACGAGAGCAGAGACCTCACCCCCACACTCGACATCCATCATAGACAATGAAAGCCAATACCCCAATGCTCCTCTTGATTAACCGATATTGCTGCTAACATATGCCCTACTATACTCAAATAGGGTATATCCTTGTCCTTGACCATCTCAGTCACCACTGATGACCCTCTCATACTATAATATTACCTTGCGGTAGACATACTACCCAGATACTCAGGTGAAAGATCGCAACCAACGCTACCCCACAGGGTTTACCTCTAAGCTCAGATACCGGAAGCTCAATATCTCTTCTGCTTCTCACAGGAAGCGGAAATAGCACAACTCTGGTCACGGAAAGTGACATCTCCACTATCGGCCGATTGCTCAACTCAGAACGTAATCCTCCATAAAGCACCATCTCTACTCATCCCCGAGTCTTGCGACTCCAACTGGCATCTCACCAAAAATCTCTCGGAAACTAACTCAATTTCCCTCTCAAGGTATGCTCCATTGAAACTCGTTCAACATGGCCCTCTGGCCCCACACTCTATCACATATGATCTCAGTCTAATCAATCACAATAGGATAACTGGTAAAACCAGAAGCACTAACCGCCACGAGTCATGATACTCGAACCATGTGACCGCCTCTCGATCTTCTATGAATCATGGTACCCGAACCAGGTTATCTCCTCCCAATCTGCCACTTAGAACCTCTGGAACTCTCCTAGTTTCGAGTATGGGTCCTATGCTTTCAGTAGTACGGGCCCATACTACCTGCCACATATACCCATACTTTCCACACAGATTGTCCCAGATTTCCTAAGTGGCTGCTCAACCTTCTCGGTTACCAATTCCGTTAAACCTGGTCTCTCACCAGCGAATACTCTAATCTATCAGCGTACTCATCTGACTAAGGTCACTCCTTAGGCTCTCCCTAGGTTCTCATACTTCTCTGCCATCAGCTGCTGAAGAACTCCTTATGATGCCAGCCATCTACCTCTTGAATATTGTCATATTCACTTAGTAGCCGACTCCCATCATCGAGAGTTCCACAAAGCACGAAGCAAGCAACATTCGGGCATCGAATAATCTCCACCAGCACGTAAAACCACTATAGGTTACAACTCTATTTGCTCTACTCACACTCAAAAGGTGTCACCAAACTCAAGCAAATCTACCCCATGTGGGTATCTAACTACTCTCTCCGTAGGCTCCTCCAATGTTCATCTAGGTATCTCTCCTAGATTACACCACTACTCAAAGCTCTATCTATGAAATACTCCTGCTGGATACTCCACACATACTCAAAGCACATCACGGACAGCAAAATCCCTAGGCTAAGGCATCACAAATCAGGCAACTCTAGCCCTAAAATACGAAATACCTAGCCTACTCTCTAGCATACATAATATATCTCATAAATATCTCATAACACAAAAAGTAAGGGTATTTTGGGAAATCACCGTTCGGGCTCTAGCTGATTGTACACACTGCTCTTTCTCGTTTTTTCTCTTAGAAACTCTTGCTCGTTAAAAAAAATCATTTCTTTTAAATTTTTTCCTCAAATCCCCAGTTTGAGTCCAGACATACCCGAAGGTGTATCCGAATCCGTCAAACCAAGGCTCTGATACCAACTTGTAACACCGTAAATTTTCAAATAGATTTTTCATTTAAAATCGCATATTTCTCATAAAATATTTCACAAAAATCTCATTTATTTAATTTACAAATTGCAATTCCATAATTGTTTGATTAAATTCCAGGATCTTCAAAACATAACTCTTTTACTGGTGTGTACAATCAAGTCGGTGTCTTCCCGCGATCCTGAGAAAACCTGAAACACATAACACGTAACACGGTAAGCACGAATCTTAGTGAGTTCCCCAAAATACCAAATATAGCACATTAGCCACTCGAGGCTATAACTCTGTAAGACCCTCCGGTCAATGTGTCTCAGTGGGACCCTCCAGTCCCACAACTCTGATGGACCTTCCGGTCCTAACTCTGTGGACCCTCCGGTCCTAACTCTGTAAACTCTGAATAACACATAGCATAAATCACACAGACATAATGCAATAATATGAAAAATACTCAATAAACACATAAGACCCTCTGGTCGCACATAGATACCACTCTAGGTAAAGTATAGTGAAAAGACTCACCTCGCAAGCTAGCGAATAACAGTTTCGTACTCGGAAATCTCGAACTAGCCTTCGCCTAACATATAGGATAACATCTCTAGTTAATACTCTATTCATGCTCAAATACACCAAAGGCTGTTCTTTTTCGCTGTCTAACTCTTGAAGTAGATAAAAGACCATTTTACCCCTCCATGGCCTCCATTACTCATAATTGACCCAACCCTAAAGTCAGCAGAAGTCAAACTCAAATCAACAATCCATGTTTGACCCAACTCGTCGAGTGCACCTAGGTGACTCGTTGAGTCCACCCATTTCCTCAGAAGTCTCATGAAGGTCCACCTCAACTCGTCGAGTTGACCCCCAACTCGCCGAGTTATTGCACGATCAAGCTCATCGGGACAAACCCTCACGGACTCGTCGTGTCAGGCCATGGACTCGACGAGTCCCTTCGATCTGATTTCTCATTCAGACGATTCTAAGCGGATCTACAACCCCACACTCCAGATCTATCCTCCCAAGGCCCGAATAGCATGTAAAGTTGCAAGCTTTACGTTCATACATGGCATATAAGGCTCATAATGCCAACACATGCACCAACAAGGGCTAGATGCACAAGAGCTTGCCTCCAGCTCAATAAAGCTCGAGTCTTTGGACTCACAAGGCCACTTATAGTCAAGATATGAGGTTCCAACCTCAAGCCATGCACCAATCACTCTATGACACAAGATAGATGGAAGAAAACTCTAAAGGTCCCCTAAACAAGGTCTCATAAGGAAATGATCAAGCTAGCATCTTTTTACCTCCAACTGAAGCAAAACTCTAAAGAATCTCTGGATCCAAAAGCCTCCTCTTGATCCAAGTTTTGATGCTCTCCACTTCTTCTTCCAAAAGGTCACAATATGCCCAAAATTATGTCTCTTCTCTCTTTTAGCTGGCTCTAAGCGATTAGGGTTTCTCTCTGGAAGTAAGGAGGCTGGTGAGGCGGCTTAAGGTCCTTTAAATAGGACCCAACCCCTAGAATCTAGGGTTATCTGCCCAACACCTACTCGGCGAGTCGGCTCTCTGACTCGTCGAGTCCATTCATTAAACTCACGCGGATATTTGACTCTACTCGAGGAGTTGGACACACAACTCGTCGAGTCGCTCCATAAATCTCAGAAATACCCTCACAGCAATATGCCTGGAAGTCCGGATGTTACAAATCTGAAATCACACACACCCATGGTTAATTATGAAAATCTTTGTTATCAATCATAGTTCTATATTTTGTATTTAACGCCTATCTATTAAGGCGTGTATCGTATTTTGATTATATGTGACGATGTACTTGAAGAACAAAACAATGTAATTCCTATTCTATATTAACAAAAGTTTGTATTTTGTTTATAATGTTGTTTTTTTTACTATTTAATGTATGTTCAATAACTGTGATCCATGACTAAGCGGCATCCCCCGACGTTTCCGCCACCGATCGGAGGTATGACAGGGTAAGGGTAAGGGTGGATGTGGTTTCGTGGTGGGGTTGGTGGATATGGGGTTGGGGTGTTGGTAGTGGATGTAGGTGAGTTAGATGTGGGGATTAAGGTAATATAGGTGTAGTTATGGAGTAGGGTAGATTAGAGGTGGGTGTGAGGGTGGGGGTAGGGTAGGATACATGTGGATGTGGGGTGGGGTAGGTTAGAGGTGGGTGTGGGTGTTGGGTTGAGGGTGTAAGTGAGGGGTGAGTGTGTTGTAGAATTCATATTTTAAAAATATTTAGAAAAGGAAATAGTAAAAAAAAAAGACACTTGTTTTCCAATTTATATACAATTTGGAAAAATGGAAAATTTCATTTTCTTAGAAAACTTTGGAAAACTGGACGAACCAAACGTGTTTTCAAATTTTTTGTTTTTCTTGGAAAATTTTCCACAACCAAATGTACCTATGAGGTTTTTAATGATGTTTGGTGTGACAAGGAAATTGTGGATGTGTAATGGTAGTCGTTTGGTTGAAATTTTAGGTGTGTGAGGTGCAAGTGATAGATATGGATGAATCATTTCAAACAAGGTGTCCATGGTGTCCGTGTATCAACCAACATCTGGAGTGTCGTACACGGGCATGATGTTTTATGCTGGAGTGATTTCAGTTGGTTGGTCCATGGTTGTTGGAGGGAACTACTTCCATTGTGGGCGTTAGACTTGATTATTGCGAGACAACATGGAAGATCGTGTTTTGAGAGGTTGTCAGTGGGTAAGTAGCGACACAGAAGATTCCATAATGGGTTGGTGCGGTGGCATTCTAGTAAGTCTACTGGGGAGGAGTTAATAGGTCAATACGCAGAACATGGTGGCAGCATAGGCCAATCCAAAGGTTGCCAAGACAACATCAACTAATGTTGATTAGAAGTGGAAATTGTAATGTCCCATAAACTACGAAGATATTTTTTTATTTTTAAATAGATTAACCAATTAAACCCTTGTTTAAAAAACCATTGAATAACATTCTATTGATTGAAAATCATACATTATCAGAGTTAAGTTTACAAAATCGCAGAAATGAGTATCTTTGATGTGTGTGTACAGTCCCGCCGAGCTCTTCCCACGAACAACAAGCAAAATGTTTAATCCACAACCTTAAGAATAAAGGTTAGTGAGTTCCCTAGTAAGCCACAGATTCCACCATACATACAACGCATCCACACAAAGTCCTCGGCTCTAGCACCGACCTATCAACATACATATCAGTAAAGAGTATGAGCATGCTATGGTCCTCCTGTAGTCTTATGTACGGTTGTCGTGGTCTTCCCATGGTTTTTCTTTTCAATGTCAGGGGCCACATCTTGGTCTTGCATAAAGGTGCTATGGGCTAAATCCTGGTCTTTCATTCAAATACCATGGTCCTCCCATTGTCTTTCCATGCTATGCCAGGGGCCACATCCTAGTCTTACATACAGGTGCCAGGTGCCAAATCCTAGACTTTCATACAAATGTCATGGTCCTCCGATGGTATTCCCCTGCGATGCTAAGGGTCACATCTTGGTCTTACATAGAGGTGTAAGGGGCAAAATCCTGGTCTTTCATGAAAATATCATGGTCAACCCACGGTCTTTCCCTGTAATGCCAGGGGCCACATCTTGGTCTTACATATAGGTGCCATGGGCTAAATCCTGGTCGTTCATACAAATATAATTTCATGAAAAGTTGGATATTAGATAGACACTAAAACAGATGATCCACCTAAGAGTGAAAATCAGAAAAGAACATCGAAATAAGGCATCATACCAAGAGTTCTCAGGCTATCCAACTTAAACTACGTAGAACCAATTCTAAAATTACCACATAATCATGTAACGTAAACACACAAAAAATACGAACATATCCATACCCTTAACAACTAGCCTTCCCTAGTTACCCCACCATTGAGCACTTCTCAATTAAGTCCTTTGTTGGGTAGTCTTACATAGTCCTGATTATTGGCCTACCCCACTTACCCTAACCAAACATAACTCCTAACAACAACATACGATCAACATGCAATACCCTAATCGTCTAGCATACCAAGACACCAAGTGTCCTAAACTGCATATGCATAACAAGGAGTTATCTTAGCCAACTAGCACACCTATACTCTAACAGTACCTCAATCCTACCATGCAACGAATATGAAATGGGATATGTGGCATAATGAGAAACTCACCTTAAGTGAAGAACCGGAGAAGTACAACAACACTCTCACACCTTGTACTGCTCAATCCCATGAACCAACTAACATCAGAACAGATAAATCATCCATCAACAAACCAAATCCTACAAGTTTGACCCCAAGTCAAACTAGTCAAAAGTCAATGGTCAACAGTCAACAAAAGTCAATAGCCACCACAACATGGAGACCTTTTGGTCACGTCATGGGCATGAAAGGACAAAATAAACGACATGCAGGGTGTCACCACGTCATGGAGCCTCCTTGGCCATATCATGGGCATGTCCAGAAAAATCAATCGCGAGTCTGGACTCCATTAGGACCTCACCACAAGACAAAATCTTAAACCATAAGTCCATAAAGTCCTTAATATGAACTTAACTTGTGAATGGAGTAAAGGGGATCAAGACTTAACATTTTTTCCATCACCAAGGGCCAAAAGATGGTAATGCAAACAAGCCTAAGGTTCTGGATTTGTCAAAAACTCCAAGAAAACTTCTTCAATGGATTTCATGGAATGAAAGAATGGAAGAGAATGATGAAGGTGGAAGCCTTATACCTTCCTAAGCTCCAAAAGATGCAGGAGATGCAAGATCTGAAGCAGATACACTCTTCCCACTAGCAAGCACACGTTCGTCTTCTTCCCAAAGTGCAAACCAAGTCTCCAAACCTCAAGAACACCAAGAATCACCAAAAGGGGGCTATGGTTTCGTTTTGGAAGATTGGAGGCTAAAGAAGATGCCCTAATCTTGGAGTTAGAGGCTTTAAATATGGAAGAAACCCTAAAAGATCATAGGCTTGGGCTGTAGCACTTGCCACGTTGTGGAAACCCTCTTGCCACGTCGTGGTGCTCTCCAAAGATGCGTGTTCCATAAAATCCATGCCACTTCGTGGTCATCCATGCACCACGTCATGGCATAGATTTTTTCTCCAAAAACCACATCTTGCACATCTTGATCCTATTAACTCTTTGTCTAAACCATTCTAGAAAACGGGTGTGACATACATCATCAGAAGAAACCGAGGATCAATGTCGGTTAGAGTTTTTTCCATGTCGTGGATATGATTGGTAGTCATTGGTTCTCACTAGTAGCCCATAGTTGGAGCGAGTTAGAAGATGTTCCCATTTCCAAGATCATGGAAGAAGAGGATTGATCTGAAACGACCCTCACATGGGTTGTTGTACACTATTTTACCAACCAAGTTTTTTTATGAATTTCCTGAAGATTCAAATGTTTATAAATGAAAAATTACGGTCTTAAATTCCAAACTAAAAGTACTAACTTGCTACTTTTCATTTCCTTACATATAGGGGATGTGGGAAGCCCTCATAGTCAATAAGTTATGGGTTGTTATTCCAGAGGTAGAAAAACAATGCTATGTATTGCCCTAACCAGAGGGTCTATTAGATCCTTATAACCCTGTTCT
The DNA here is from genome assembly GCF_052849685.1 of Lactuca virosa. Taxonomy (NCBI): domain Eukaryota; kingdom Viridiplantae; phylum Streptophyta; class Magnoliopsida; order Asterales; family Asteraceae; genus Lactuca; species Lactuca virosa. The sequence continues at coordinate 635,870 of NC_136428.1, read as the reverse complement.
AAACATGCTATAATAGGGTCCTATCTCTTAGTTTCCGTAAGACGAAATTTCTGAAGGCAACATGGTCATAGAATTCGGTTTAGGAGAGCAATGTAATTTTTCAATTGCTTTCCTTTTTCCTCTTCTTCATCATCACTAATCTGACCAAGAATCAAAATACCAGTGTTAGGCTTGGAAATCCTAGTGAGCATACCCGTTGCCGACTATTCAATAGTTTTGGACAATTTCGATAATCCAAACTCAAAGTCAAACCTCCAAAAATATTTTTAAACATTATAAAACTAAAGGACTCCATATTCAAAGTCAAAAGACTTCATTAGTTCCATAGTTCAAAGTTTAATGCTCCAAAAGGATCCAACAATGCTAAACTACTAGTTAGCATGATCAACAAACTTCTAAAGGTTAATAATCAAAAGCGAATAATTTAAAAAATATCAAACAAGCTGTTGGGTTTAAAGGGTTGCGCCATTGGGCCTTAGTAGTTCGGTCCATTTTGTCACCGGTTTGGGCCTGTCCAGCCGTGTGTTTGTTATAGGGTTTAGTATATAAGTTGCATGCATGGAATCTTATCATTAACGCTTTCATTATTATTTTATCAAGTATACTGTAAACCCTAGCGCACCTCTACAGTGGAAGTTCTTAATCGAGCTCTGCTGAGGTGTGACTACATTTTAATCATTCGACATACGGATAGATTCATTGTGTGTTCCAGTATTTATTGTTCTCGCTTATTTACCTGTTAAAGATCTATCGATCTAAAGAGTTTTTAACTCATCAATTGGTATCCGAGCAGGAGACTGTGTAATCTATACGCATCTCTTCTGTCGAAGAAGGTTTCAGGGTTTTCCGCTAATATTGATCTCTGTTAGAAGCCGTCATCTTGTTGTTGACGTAGTTCTTGGATTTCTATTTAACCCTGACTTTGTTTACAAGTCTGATCTTGAATAGGTTTCTCGCAATATCATCATGTCACTCGACGATTCCAACGCAAACCCTATCAATATCTCCAACATCATTGGATCCACAACTAGGATTCCCATTCTATATACTCAAGATTACGAAGTATGGACGCATCACTTTGAAGACTATGTGATCGGTTCTGAAGACAATGGCTACTTAATATGGGATGCGATCACTGTAGGTCCGTTCGCTCACACTGGCACAAACCGAATCATAAAGACTCAAAAGGAGTACAACCAACTTGTGGTTGATGTTAAAGATGTTCCTCAAGATGAAAAGGAGAAGTTTGTATGCAATATTAAAGCGCTAAGAATGATTAGATTTGGCCTACAGTCTGACACCTTTCGGTTGGTTAGCTCATGCACGACGGCGAAAGAGGTTTGGGACAGGTTGAAAGAGTTGTATTCTACCGATGAGGATCTTGAGCATTCAATCCAGACTCTATTGCTTTTAGAGTTTGGAGACTTCAAGCAGAAACCTGAAGAGAAGCTTATCCAAGCCTTTGATCGCTTTAATCATATTCTTAGAAAAATGATAAAGCATGGCATAGAGAGGAAAGTTATTGAGCAGAAGGTCACATTCATGAATGGCCTAAGATCCGAATGGATGGTTGTAGTGTCTACTGTAAAGGCCCATGAACAATTCACGTCTTACTCTTTGGCGAAACTAGTAGGTATACTAAAGTCACATGAAGGTGCAGTGACTAAAGAAATGAATGTGGTTTCTAGCATGGGTTCTCTGGCCCTAATTTCCAAATGAAAGAATGCAGTTGAAGAAGAAGAAGATTTGGATCTCTCTAAATTTGATCTGACCAATGAAGAATATGCTTTGATGGTTTCAAACCTAAAGAAGTTCATTCGCAGAAAGTTTCCCACCAATAAGAACCAAAACTGGCAAGGAAACTACAGTTCAGAAAAGGCAAAGGAGGAACCGAAGATCACTCCCCAGCAAGAAGAACCGAAGAAGGAGAGCAAGATGTCAAGTGACTCAGGATTTAATTGTCACTTTTGTGGAGGCAAAAACCACTTTGCCAAGGACTGTATGTTGAGGAAAATGACTGAGAAGAATGAGAGTGAAGACGATGAAGCATACCACCTGCGAAAGCTGGAAGAGATTAAGAAGAAGAAAGTTGCTGAAAATAACACTATGAATGTTCTTATTGTGCAGGAAAATGTTGCAGATGATGAATTTGGTGGTGTTGAAGTCTGGTCTACTGACTCAGAGGATGAAGAGGTGAGAAGGCCTACACATGGCAGAGCTTTCGTGGCGAAAGAGGATGAGTATGCTGCTGAAGGAAAGTGCTTAGTGGTGACAGCTGGAGTGTCACAGATGAGGGGTTACACCACTGATGGGGGTAAAGATGAAGCGAAGGAACAAGAAGACAGGTGCTTCGCTGCCAAGCCTGTTGGTGAGCAGATCAATGAGTGCGACTAGTTGATCAAAAAGGTACAATCTATTCTCGAATCATTAAAAATCACTGTCACAAATTATGAAAAAGAATTGAACGAATTAAAATCTAAATTTTCTAGATTAAGTGGTGGTTTAACCCAAAATCGCCTCACAAATTCTAACCTAACTGATCAACTCAGCAGGGTGTCTTTGAAGAGTGAGGAGAGGCGAATGTGGATTGAGCAAAAGGAGAAAGAGTTAATTAGAATTAAGGATGAGACAATTTATTTGCAAAGGGATAATTTGAAGCTTTTAAAACAGAGAAATGTTTTTTGTTTAATTGCTAAACGTTTGTATTCCAACATCACTCAAGTGCATCTAGATTGTGAAATAGGCAGGAAAATTCACAATATGATTCTTCCTTTCCTATAATTAAAGGAGGACGCAATTGATGCTGATGCTTATGATTGTGAAGTTGTAGTCTCGTCTGATGAAGTTTCTCCTGGTTATAAAATTGGTCTTGACAAAATTGAATCTTTTATCCAGTCCAAAGACCAAAAGGACATGCTTAACAATTTATTGGACGAAAATGATAAATTGAAAATTAAAACCGAAACTATGCAGAAATTTGATTCGTTGAATGCGAAATTGAGTTCAGAAACAAAAATTAATGTTGAAAATGCTTCTGAATTTGATGAGGATGATGATATGAGTGAAATATCTATAGAAAATGAGGTGGACTGTTCTGAATTTGTCAAGAGCGAACCCGAACCTACCAAAAATCTCATTTCTGAAAACTCGGTTGAATTCACTCGTTTGTCCCAAAATAAGTCCAAAGTTATGAAAGAAAAGGCTATGGTGTATCAGAAGGTCCAAACCACACCAAATCAAGTTTATGTAGTTACCGGCGTTACACAGAAGCAAACAGCTAAACTCACAACATTAGTGAATGAAGATAATGCTGATGGATGTGATGAATTCTTCTGGTCAGCACCAATAGACAATGCTGATGAAACGATCGGTCTATCTGAGAAAACATCATGGAGGGCTAAAGGCAGATATGTGGCAGAACCAGTCAACAAGCCTGCACATTTTGATATGCCAACAACCAGTGGCACCAAAAAGATTCCAAGTGAATCAGTTAAGGTGACAAGCGAAACCTCCTCGTTAAAGAGCGAAACTCATGATAAAATATCGAAACCGAAGGCCAACATCCATAAAACACCCAAACAGGTGTCTGAAAAGAAACATCAACGTAACAGGAGATACAAGAAGAATCTCGCTGAAAGGAAACAGTTTTGGCGGTCTCAAAACCCAAATTACGTTCAATCAGACAAAAGTCCAACCGCTAAGGATAAAGGAGTGTCAAAGAATCAAGCTACTTCTTGTTCTCAATGCTATTCATGTAGCCAAGCAAACCGAAAGGGAAGTTTCGGTCCCCAAAATAGAAGCGAAAGAAACCGAAATAGTGGCTTCGGCTCTCCACTCAACAACCGAAAGGGAAGTTTTGGTTCCTCATCCACAAGCGAAAGGACCTGAAAGCAAGGTTTTGCTTCTAAAACACATTCCTCTCACTCAAAGCACAATCCTAAAGAAGATGTGAAGGTAAAAGGGAAGACCGTCTCAGGAGATGAAAAGAAGATGAATACTAACCTAAGGAAACAAAACCAAAAGTTAGAAAACAATAAAGATCCAATTCCTTGACCTAAGGTTGAAGCATCAAAAGATAATAAAATCAAAGTTTTTACAATCAAAAGAAAAGATGAAACAACCCTAATCAAACGAACTTACTTGGTTGACTCTTCTATTGTTATATCCTGTTCTGTAAAAGGCTCACATGGACCCAAGAAACTTGGGTTCCTAAATCTGCTTGATTTTTGCAGGTTATGCGTGACGAGAAGTTCAACGACGAATGGTACATTGATAGTGGCTGCTCACGTCACACGACAGGGAGAAAGGAAGAGCTTCGGGAGTTTCGAGCTATTAAGGATGGTGGATGTATCAAAAATGGCAACAAATCATTTGTCACAATAAAAGGCTATGGAATGATCACAAATGGAGAATTGTCGATCAGAAAAGTAGCATACGTAGAGGGCTTACAACACAATCTCATCAGTGTTTCACAACTGGTGGTGGGAACTGGACTAAAGGTTTCGTTCGATGATGAAGGATCTGAAATAGTAGAGAAGAAGACCAAATCAGTTCTATTAAAATCCAAAAGAAAAGGCGAAATGTACCCACTGAATCTCAATCCCATTCGAGGGAAGAAAGCTGTGTGTCTGCTAACGAAAGCACACTCAGACGAAAGTTGGTTATGGCACCGAAGGCTCTCGCACCTCAACTTCAAAGACATCAACAAGCTAGTTCTTGGTGATCATGTGCAAGGACTTCCAATACTCAAGTTTGATAAAGAACATCTGTGTGCTGCATGTGAAATGGGAAAGAAAAGTAGGAAAAGTCATCTAACACGTGTCAACACGAAGATTATTGAACCACTTGAGCTTCTGCATATAGATTTATGTGGACCTTCGGCTATTGAAAGCATTGGTGGTAACAAATATATACTAGTAATAGTAGATGACTTTTCTCGTTTCACCTTGGTATTTTTTCTTAAACAGAAATCAGAGGCTACACCAAAGCTGAAGGTATTTGTCAAGCAAATAGAGCTTCAACTGAGAAAGTTGGTAAGAAATATTTGAAGTGACAATGGGCTGGAGTTCAAAAACAATGAATTTGAAGACTTTCTTGCTGAAAATGGAGTATCTCACAACTTTTCTGCTCCCTACACTCCACAACAAAATGGTGTCGTTGAAAGGCGAAACCGCTCGTTGTGTGAAGCAGCCCGAACCATGCTCAGTTTCGCCTCATTGCCTTTATATTTCTGGGCTGATGCTATTGCTGCTGCCTGCTACACACATAACAGATCTTTTCTCAACAAGCGCTTTTCTATTACTCCATATGAGATCTTGAACAGTCGTAAGCCAAATGTCAAGTTCTTCCATGTGTTCGGTTCCAGATGCTTTATTTTCAATTCAAAGGAGCACCGAAACAAGTTTGATGTCAAATCTAACGAAGGGATTTTTCTTGGCTACTCCTTAAACTCCAAGGCATATAGGGTTCTGAACAAACGTTTCAAGAAAATCGAAGAAACCTATTATGTCACCTTCGATGACAACTACGTCAAAAAGCTTCAAACAAATGAAGGTTCAATGGAGGAAATCTTTCCAACGTCTGGTCAAGTCACTGTTTCCATTTCGAATTTATTTAAGCAATATATGTCATTGTTCGATGAACCAGAGAAAGCCATTCACTCTGAAGAAAAGCCTGCTGACAATAAGATTGATTCATTGAAGCAAATCATTGATGATGCAGCGAAGGTTATGGAAAAAGAACAACCGGGAACTACCGAACAACCTAGTCCAAGCGAACCTCCAAAAGAAAATTCTACATATCGGGGGGAGGGTTCATCTTCATCTGATAACCCTGAATTATCATTCCAGGGGGAGAACCCATCAACTACCATATCAACCGAACGTCCAGTTGAGGGGGAGAATTCAATGCCTGAAGGCGAAACTGTCTCATCATTTAAGGGGGAGAATGCAAATACAAATGATGATGATACTCAGTCAGAATTCAAAGAAGAAGTAAATGCTGAGTTGGATCCTTCCTATGATCCAAATTACCCACCTCTCACCAAATGGACAAAAGATCACCCAAAAACCCAAATCATTGGTGATTCATCAGAAATAGTTCTTACTCGTTCTCAACTGAAAGCGAAGCAAACTGCATTATTCTCTCAAGTGGAATTTTGTATGTTTAATTCGTTTGTCTCCAAAATTGAACCGAAAAATGTCAACACTGCACTCCATCACTCAGATTGGGTACAGGAAATGCAAGACGAACTCAACGAGTTTGAGCGAAACAAGGTATGGAGACTGATTCCTACACCAAAGGATGTATCTGTAGTTGGACTGAAATGGGTATTTCGAAACAAAATGGACAAAGAAGGGAATGTAATTCGTAACAAAGCAAGGCTGGTTGTGAAGGGATATTGTCAAGAAGAAAGGATAGACTACAAAGACACCTTCGCTCCCGTATCAAGGTTGGAATCAGTAAGAATCTTTATGGCGTATGCTGCACACAAAAACTTTGAAGTTTTCCAAATGGACGTCAAGTGTGCTTTCTTGAATGGGGAACTCGAAGAAACGGTGTATGTAACGCCCATGTTTCTAGGCTAGGCATTAATATTGACATAATAGTCTAGGTTAACCATTGTAACTCATTTTGAAGAAATGAAAATGAATTATGTGAATATTATGTGAATTATATGTTTTATGCTTAATTATTAGGATTTAATTAATTAAGAATAAAAATGAGCGTCGAAAATAAATATTAGATAAAGTCGATATCGATTAAGAAAGTTGTAGTCGTGACAAGGATTACGAATATATAAAGAATACCAAAATCCGAGTTATAACGAAGAAAGTTATGACCTGTCGAAGTTTCGCGACAAAATCGGCACGGTGCCGAATGACGTAAAAAGTGAGTTTTTGATAAACAACTTTTTAGCCTTAGTGATCTAAACGAAACTCGTAGTGTTCGGTAAGCCGAGAGTATGTATAAAAAGATCGCCCAAATATGACTTCGTATGAGGAAGTTATGATTTTTCTAAGTTTCAGCTTAGCAGTAGACAGCTAAAAACTCGAATTTTAGATCGAGTAATTTTTAGCCGACACAACCTAAACGAGAATCGATGGTCTCGTCAATAGCAGTACAACTGTAAAAAGACAGACGAAAACGGAAGTCGGATGAAGAAGTTATGAATTTTTAACGGATTTCCTATCCCGGTCTGTTAAAAATAATAATATAAAAATTAAAGTCAAAACTAGCCGACAAAGTCTAAACGAAAGTTGTAGAGCGTAATGTTACCTACGCGTGCATATAAAGAATGTCAAAAACGGAGCTCGTATGCGAAAGTTATGGATTTTAGAAGTTTTGGCACAAAAATCGAGAAAAAAATACCAAATCCGAGAAATTTCGCATGGTGAGACTTCGTCCACCTCACCTTCGCTCATAATGCGCCACGTGTCCGAAATTGTTGAGTCACCGAAGCCAGCTGGCGAGTTGTGTCGCATTCCCTCGCATTCGAAGTGCGGTCCAGTAGGAGTCCGACGCGTGCCCTTTCTTGCGTGTCCGAGCTTCGCATGGCGCGCCACCTTGCACCCCTCGGACATAGACCTCGGTCCAATCAGAAGCCCACACCTGGACCCTCGCACGTGTGAGCCATCTGCGTGCCTTCGCCTCCTGCTGCCACCTGCCCTCGCTGCTGACTCATCCTTCTTGGCCGACCTTCGGACCTCGCCTATAAATACAAGGCTTGCGAGATTACCCGGGAAAAATGGGATTTTTGTCATTTTTCACCCCTTTTTCAATATTTTTATTATTTTGACTTCCCCCGAAGCCCCGGGATTATTTCCAACACCCGGAACACGCCTCGAAGTACCTGAAGACCCGGAAAATTTTATCTTTTCGGTTTTGAAGCCCAGCCCTCGCAGAGCCCGGTTTCTTAATAAAACTCCTGGTTTTATTAGAAACGATCGTTTTAGGAAACGAAGTGCTGCCCGATTATCGTTAAATGAAGTGAGTGTATAGTCACTTTCATCTTACACATAGATATGAAGTATTTTATATAAAATACGTGCTATGTGAATATATATTGTTTGTTTATTTGAGATGGATATTGAAGGCATGATTTATACAGGTTTTTAAACTGTATATGTATTTTTATGTACAGATATGTTGGATAAAACATGGGTAGATGAATTAGATAATGTGTGATGAAATAAAAATTGATGAGAGGTATCGATGTTTAAGATGATCTAGTCATTTAGCAGAGTATAGACAACGGCCAGAGACTGTTGGATTAATGTCTAAGTCCATAACTATATTTGGTATGTACTTGACCCGACCCGGCATGGTCCATAACTATATCAGAAATCTGAACTTTGGTAAGAAAGTCAATAAAGTATTGATTTCTAGAAGTCCAGCTGATTTATGAGTACATGTCAAAGCTAGTGGGAGCATAAGTGTTATGCTAATAATCATCATGTTAGTGGGAGCATGATAATTATTGTTAGTGTTGCAAGTTAGCAATGTTAATTATAGAAAACAAAAGTTTCAATTCGTGAGGCTGCAGGGATTGAAAAAGTTGTTTTGCTATAATTAAGGGAGACGATATACTTCATTTCAGTTCTAAAGGCTTAGATTGAGACCTTAATCACCGTTAGTCAAGAATATATATATGAATTTCATGTTGGGTTGGTGCAACTTAAGGAAATTCTATATTTTGCTTTCTCAAAATTCGATTATGATTACGGCATCCCTCTTCATAGTCAAATTTTGAAAACATGGCAAATAAAAATATTGTAGCAAAAGACTGGTCTAGAATCATGTCTTTATGTGAGACATCATGAATCGTGTACCATTTGCTTTGGGTACAGGATCGATTGCATGTGCTATAATATTTGTCATTTCTAAATTTTTCCAAATGCCCAGAGGCATTAAGAAGGGAAAAGGTCTAGAATTGGATATGACTAAAATGATTAAGCAATTGTTGAGGACAATCTGAGGTTTACCAAAGATTGGTTGCTCAGGGACAGTTGGAAGTATAGTGCTAATTTTGGAAGGACCATATTGACATATTCTGAAAAGAGGCATCTCTTATTCAGAAGTGATAGTCAAAATGAGAATATGGAGTTGTCTCCATAGGTGGAAGTTATCTGTGTAAGATTAGAAAACTTAATGCAAGAAGCATGTCCAAAGCAATGTACTTTGAATATGAGACTTAGTTTCCATGGAGTTGATCTCCATTGGAATACCTTATAATGACTGTTGACAAGTCTTTGTGACTTTGTACATATTCATTACAGGAGGGTCAGTGCATATAAGTTTAAAATCTAAACAGAATTCGATAAATGATACGAATTTGAAATTCTCACATTTTTCGATAAGGATTTGGGAGTGTGAAATTAGAATCATTGAAATTATGTTCAATTGGTTTATTTCACAAAGTAAGGATCATAGACAAACATAGAGTGCATACTTGGTGTATGGCAAAGCTATTGTTTAAGAAAAACATAGTGTACATGCTTGGAGCATGGGACAACTAGTGGTTTTAATTCAAGTATAAAGTTGATAAAACCGAAACAATGAATAATGAGTAATCAGTATGGTGATAAATAAAAGTGTTTATTTATATTCATAGGGTTTGATACCATATTTGATTCATTTATTCTTGTGTTTCACTTTGCATGTTTTGACTTCCAGAATAACTAAGTCGCCCTTCCTGAATGATTAAGTTATTCAAACCATCCACAGTCGGTCATATGTTGGAAGTAGATATGACTCAAGATTGTCATGGGTTGGTTTTTAGAGGTCCAAGTTGGTGGACAAAGTGGTGCTACAACACTCATGAGTGCTCATAAGTTCTGAGTATTGGATTCAACCCACGCTCATTTGAATCACTTCATGGATTTTATCACGAGTGATCATGAGACGATAATATCTTATATTCTTAAAACCTAGATATATGAGTTGTTACTATGAGTTGGTTATACATTGATTGCACGAAAACGCATTGTTAACTCGATGTTATAAAATGTGCCTTTGTGTATGATTCAACAAGTAGTAGAACAAGCCATATGAGTCGAAGTTTATCCATTCCTTTTACCTTCGGGATAAAAGCGATATCTGTGGGCCCCTCGATGATTTAGCGATGACACATGTGAGTGCTTGGCCAAGCCAGGATTAATTTGATTTGTTCAATCAGTCAGTCATCATAAATCGAAAATCGGGAAACAACAAATGGACAAGGAGAATGATTATAATCCATGTCTCAGTCCATATGATATCTAGAATGGAGGAATATATGATCCCTTATCTAATGGACAAGTCATTGACAAGGTCAGAGTTCGACAGCGGCTTTAAGAGCTACGATTGCCAGTTAGGTTTTGAAGTCATACTCAATAATAGTTTTAGACTTATCCAAGTGGGAGACTGTTGGATTAATGTCTAAGTCCATAACTATATTTGGTATGTACTTGACCCGACCCGACATGGTCCATTTGGGTTGCACTTCACCGGCACAATTTATATGGATAGTCTTTTGAGAATAGTATATTTACGATTTATATTAATATATTACAAGTTCTAATATATTAATATGGAATCATATTATTTAATTAGTATTGATCAAAAATTAATTTAGAATTAATTAAGTGATCAAAAAGAACTAATTAAATATGGACTCTTATATATATGGAATGGGCCAAGTTCATTTAGGTTGGGCTAAGCTTTCATGGATGGTCCATGGAGCTTTTAACCCATGGATCCTATGTAAATGAAAGGTCATGGGTATTAGGGTTTACATGGATGTAACCCTAATCCTCCATAATATATAAAGGGGTACTTGGCTCACAAAATTGGAACAAGTGTGTGAAAAAAAGTGTGGGCCGATTTTAGTGAGCATACATATTCTCTCAAGTTCTTCCAAGGTGTTTTGGTGATTTGTGATTCCACTTGAGGCTTCCACACTATTGGGGCTAAGCTCTTAAAGTTCAAGACTTCAAGCAACATCAAAGGTATGTCATCTAACTAGAACTTTGTAGTATAGTTGCTTCATAATATGCTAGTTAGGATGAAACCTTGGAATATTGATTATTTGCATGTATAATAGATAAAACATAGATCCAAGGTTTATAGGGTTGCATGTACACCATAGGAGTGTTAGAATGCTAAAAACCCAACACAGACTACTCTAGATAGTCCAGTGGAACGTTAGCAGACTCGTAATCGGGAAGTATGTTTGAACTATATGTTCATAAGGTGTTCTCGAACTATATGTTCATTAGGTGTTTTTGAACTATGTGTTCATCCAATAGTTTTTCTTTTTGACACTATTACGTGTCGGGGTACGGTAGCGTAAGGGAGTACTATATTAGTATTTTCCCTATACTTTTTATTTTGAAGAGCTTTGGAGTCTTCGTTTCTTTTATGAAGTGATCAGACGAGCTTCATGAGTCAGCGTTTCCGTTCACGATGCCGGATAGGGTGAGTCTAGGGGTTACATACCTCACGATATTCAGATCACGGCTAGGCAAAGTTCGATGCTGGATAGGGTGAGTCTGGGGGTAAAATACCTCAGGATATTCGGACCACGACTAGGCATTGATAACTACCCCTAACTTAATTGTCTTGTGGTTCTTTCTTTTACGAACGAAGGTTCATGGTGAAACTTATTCCATTCCTCTCATTTGATGTCTTTTTCGATCCTCGTTTGCTGCTACGGAATTTCCGAAGCAGTTTCGTCAGTTGGCTGTTTATATTGATCTTTTAGGCTAGATCTAGTAAGATCACTGTATAGGATCAGTATGTGGGGATCGATGTTTGTTAGTGCTTGTAGTATAAACCTCGGGCAGCGATGGACTTCGTGCCTATTCCTTAGGAAAATTCCTTAGGAATGAGTGATAGATGATTCTTAGGGTAACTCCTTAAGAAATAAAGAAGCTAATGGGGTTGGGTAATTGGGTTTATTGTTTGATGTTTAAACATAATAAATTTATGTATTGTGGGTTGAAAACCCTATATGCTCACCAAGCTCCCAAGCCTGACACACTCAGTTTGTTTGTATCACAGGTATCGATACGAAGTTACTTTACACTGAGAGATTAAAAGAGATGTAGATCACTAGTGTAAGTGAATGTAAGTTCGGTTTATGCTTATCTTTATGTATTGACGATGACATCCCAATGGTTTAAGTGAATAAAATACATTTATTTGGAAATGATTTGATAATATAATTATCATATTTTTATGGGAACAAATTCCGCAACATCTTTTAAAAGGATTACTCTGATTTTATTTTATAAGCGTAAATTAAATCGGTCTTTTCTGGCCGAGAAATTTGGGGATGTCACAGTGTATGTTGAGCAGCCACCTGGATTTGTGAACGAGAAGTATCCAGATCATTGCTACATTCTGGATAAAGCAGTCTACGGTTTGAAAGAAGCCCCGAGAGCATGGTATGAAACTCTAACATGCTTTCTTAAGTTGTCCAAATTCAAACAAGGTTCGGTTGACCCAACCTTCTTTCGCAAGAAAGAAGGCGAACATTTAATGATAGTTCAAATTTACGTCGATGACATCATCTTCGGCTCCACGAATCCTAGCTTAACAGCCGAATTCAGGAAGTTGATGGAGACTAAATTTGAAATGAGCGCAATGGGTCCGATTAACTTTTTCCTTGGACTGAATATTACACAGGGACCAGAAGGCATTTTTATTAATCAGGAGGCTTACACGAAGACTCTACTAGCGAAGTTCGGTATGATGGGAGACTCAAAAGTGAATGTTCCTATGGCGTTTGGCACGAAGTTAACACCTTCTCTGGAAAAACCGGCTGTTGACATGACCCTCTATCGACAAATGATAGGGTCCTTAATGTATCTGACAGCTAGTCGACCAGATATATGTTTTCTGTCTGTTATTGTGCCAGGTTTCAAGCTAATCCACGCGAACCTCACAAGATGGCTGTGAAGAATATTTTTCGGTATCTGAAGCGAACCTCGTCTCTCGGTCTCTGGTATCCTGCGAAATCCAGCTTCTTCGTTCAAGCCTTCTCTGACGCTCATCTTGGTGGATGTGTTCTGGACCGAAAGAGCACTACTGGCGGGTGCCAATTCCTTGATTGTAAACTCGTCAGTTGGCAATCAAAGAAACAAACTTGCGTGTCTCTTTCTACAGCCGAAGCTGAGTACATCGCCGCAGCATCCTGTACTTCACAAGTTGTATGGATACAAAGCCAACTTAGGGATTATGGACTAAGCATGAAGAAGATTCCCCTCTACTGTGACTATGAAAGCGCGATTAGAATATGTCACAATCCAGTGCAACACTCCAAGACAAAACATATTGCACTAAGATACCATTTTATCAAGGAACATGTTGAAGATGGTAATATCGAAGTCCATTTCATTAGATCTGCTGATCAACTGGCTGATATATTCACCAAGGCCTTACCTGAAGCAAGCTTTAATAAGATACTCCAAAGCTTAGGAATGATGGAAGCTGAGTCTGTACCGAAACCTCTTACTTCTAATTAAAACTGTACAAGCGAAATAGAGTGAACGCTCGGTCTATTTCGGCTCTTGAATTTTTCGGGAACCGAAATGAACCGAACACTCGGTCTATTTCGGCTCTAGAATTTTTTGGGAACCGAAATGAACCGAACGCTCGGTCTATTTCGGCTCTAGAATTTTTTGGGAACCGAAATGAACCGATCGCTCGAACTATTTCAGCTCTGGAATTTTTAGGAACCGAATTGACCCGAACCCTCGGTCCATTTCGCTTCATCTTATCTCAGAATTGGGTTCGGTTGTATATTCTTGTATATCTTGTTTATCCTTTCGCTTGCTTTACTATGGTATTTGATTTTTTGTTTTTATTATTTTTCAGAAATTACAAAAATCCAAAAATATTTGATTTTCTGTTTTTATTATTTTTCAGAAATTACAAAAATCCAAAAATATTTTATTTTTTTATTTTTCAGAATTTCTAAAAATCCAAAATTACAAAAATATTTCTATTTGTTTTAGTATTCTTTCTCTATTCTTATCTTGTTTCAAGTTCACAGATGCGACACAAAATGATGTTGGGACAGGTATAACTTTCTTATCTTTATACTAAGCTAGGTGTCCCTAGAAGCATGCTGCTGCATGTAGATTGAAGCCTCCAAAACTCTGAGTGAAGCCTTAATGATTCGATAAACACCAATCGTCTCTTCCCAATCAAGCTGCTAAAATGACTCAAGTCATGAGCTACGTTACTCTTCTCATATTGAGTAAAGAGTTGTCTGCTTTGTCATTTTCGCATAGCAGAGGTACTTTCGGTTCCTTAACCACCTCCACTCATTTCTCCATTTGCTTTCGGTTCATCAACGTAACCCTTGAGACTCTCATATATTACCACTGAGGTTTATGGTTACACAACTTCTGTGTTCATGATCTTAGTTTCGTTCTACCACGAGCTGAGTGAAACCCAAAATCCAACACAACTAATGAATTGACATTGAACAATCAAATGTTCTAGCTCTCACTCATGATTTACCGAAACCACTCTTGTGGAATGTCACCTGAAATCTCTTTTTCTTTTTGAGTGATCTTTATGAAATTGTCTAAACACCAAGACGTTTTCTTCCCATAAGATCCAATTTTATTTTTCCTGAGATTTCTAAAATACCTCAAGTCACTGAATATTTCATCAAACCTACTTGTTTAACAGGCTGCATCGGTCTCACAAGTACTTCGTCCACTTTCGGTCTTATGTCAAGAACCAAAGCATGGATTGAAGCTAAACCACCATCAATAGCCTTATAATCAAAAGATGCCTTTCAATGCTTCTTAACAAGTATTTGATCGTATTTTCACGGGGAGCCACACAAGCACTTCGAAGTCTCTCTTGACTTTGAAGGAAGAGATTCGTGTCCGGGATTAGCTTCTTCATGTCTTTCTTGACATCACTAATACCCCACATAAATTTTGCTTTATTTCTTTATCTTTCACACTATCTTGCACGAAATTCTTTACGATTTTTCCAAACTCTTGTTCGGTTGCTAATAAGCTATTTTCAGACATATAGCTTCGGTTCTTTATGGTGGCATTGATTTATTTAAATAATAAAAATAAAATAAGGGTGAGTCAGCATGAATTGAAACAGTTCAAAATTTGAACAGGAGATAAGGATGAAAAGGCGCGTGAATTTGAAACGGCACCTAATATCACGCCTGATGACGTCTTCTTCGGAAAACCCAGCTCTCAAATCACGCTTTTTCAGGCATTGATTCAGAAGATAGTCGAATCATTACTATGGATTTTTCTCTCTCCTGGCAATGGTATAAAAGATTTTCTCACATCTCTTGGGTTACTTTACCAATTCTCCACTCTCTCAAGAACAAATCGGCGATTTTCTACTGTTCATCTTCTTCTTCACCCCTGCAACAATGGCTGAATCTTCCTCGGTTTACGAACAAACTGCTCAGTCATCTCTTCTGACCATCAAACCCAATAAGAATCTGATCATCGACCTGAACCCATTTGTCTATGATTCGTACATGCTATATGTGGTTGAATGTCTCAAGTATTCCCCGCTCGTGGTTGCTCTCACTCAGGTTGAATGCGTTCCAATGTGGATGCTCCTCATGTCTACTCAACTGCTATCTACGATAAAGCTAAGGAGCGTATCTTCTTTGAGATCGTCAATCAAAAGACGTCGATTTCAAAAGCTAGGTTTTGTTTATTGCTACACCTTGCTGTCGCCGATTCTATGATTAACCCTGATTCCATTACCACTACTCAGCTATTCACGATGTTCTACGATATGGGGTACACTGAGCTTCTCACCACTGTCACCAAGTTCAAGAAATATTGTCTTCCTCCTCAGTGGAACGGACTCTTTACTCTCCTCTCCAAGGGTTTATCGGAGAGGGTTGCAGGTTCAGATGGAACTAGCAGGGCATTCATGACCCTTCTATATGGTCTGTATCATGGGGTTAACATGGATTATGGGTCAATCATATGGTCTCAACTGGTTCAGAGTATAATTTCTTCTTCAAGGAACTCAGAAATTTCATGTGCTCGGTTTTGGACTATAGTCACTAATTGGGTGATGTCAAAGTTTCATGTTCCAACAATGGCGGATTCACTCAAGTCATTGATTGCTACCTTCCACACGACGAGGATTCTTGTCTCAGATCCATCCAAATTTCTGTTCATTGGTTCGATTCTGGAGTCAATGTACAGATGTGTTTCCCCTGAAAGCAAGGTAATCAATGAGTACAAGAAACTAACACCTACAGGGCCACGGCAGCTTACTCCAGAAATGCAAAGCTCGCTAGACGCTGCAGACAAACCAGTGAAAAAAGGGAAGAAGCCTGATAGAAAAGGGGAAAAGGACGGTCAATCCTCCAAAGTTTCTACTCCCAATAAACGCAAGTCTGAGCAAGCAGCGCCTACTGCTCCAAAGAAACGAAAGTTCAAAGACATAAGTCTCCTTCCCCATCTTCCAGTGACTCTGAGTATGTTCCCTCTGACACCCAGCACAACCCCGAGTCAACTGACGACGAAGTTACTCGAACCGAAAGTCCACCTAGAGGTAATTCGCCTCCACCCTCACCATCTAATGACAGTAACCAAAACTCACCTCCTCGTTCTCCTCCCCACTCGGTTCCTATTACTTTTGCTCCCTTTCCTCCACCCATCTCATCCACCACTACTACCTCAATTCCAATTCCAACCCCTCTGTTCACTACTGTTACTACCACTACTACTTCTCCAACCGAACCTCCTGTTCGTGTCAACGAATCTGATACGGGGGCATCTACTTTCGGTTCTGATCCCCCAATTACCTCAGCACCTTTATCCCCACCTCCTTCACATGAATCTGAACCTGTTCTTGGCGGTGACGACATGGAATTCAACTTTGTTTACTTCAGTCCTTATCGAGTACAGAGTGATGATGATGATGACGCTCCTGTTACGAAGAAGCATCTCAAGGCCATGAATGACAAACTTGACCAACTGCTCTCTTCCTCTTCAGGCAGTGCATATTCAGAAGCAGCAATCAACGCTCTGTTGGCAACTGTTGTCAAAGAGCATGACACTTCCATCACTAATGTTGTTAAAGCCATTGAAGCCTCAACCTCCACCTGTCAGAAAGCTTCACTTGCAATCAAAGCCTCCACCAAGGATTGCAAGCAGACGACCACAAATGTCGAAAAACTAGTTTCGGATGCACAGCTATTTCTTGATTCTCTCCAAGCTGCCGCTCAGAAGAATGCTCAAACAGTGAACGCTTCGGTTGATAATCTTACTCATTCACTGGAAGCGGAAAAGAAACATTTTGAGGAAGCTCGCCAAGCAATTGAGGCTGCTAACACTGAGCTTCACACTTCAGTTGATGCTCGTCTCACTCAACTCGAAGCTGAGCTTGCTGTCAAAAACAAGATTATGGATGAATTGGATAAGCGCACTTCTCAGCTTAAACTTCATAATCTCAAGCTCAAGGCTGCAAACAAGGAGATTGCAGAGTTAAAATCTGAGCGTGAAGTGATTAAAAGTTCGGTTGGTGATGTACATTCCATTCTCCTACACCTTCTGGAAGCTCATGACTCGATCCTTACCATCTCCATTCGACGCCACTTGGCTGAGAAGTTGAGACCTGCTCTGGATGTTTTGAGCATAATTGAGGGTGTTCCGGATCCAGTTGTCCCTCCGAAACAAGGGGGAGAAAATGTTACTCAGGGCAAGGGTCAATCTCAACCACCTCCAAAACCGAAAGTCTCTACTAAGCAGAAGGGTAATGAAGCTTCGGGCAGTATGAAGGGCAACCGAAAGAATATGATTGGTGATGATGATGAGAATGAAAACGATGATCACACTGATACAGAAGGAAAAGCTTCTAAAACTGAAGATCTTAAAGTTAAGCCTACTGAACGAGAAATTGAGGCGAAGATTCAAAGAGAAAAAGAAATTCTTGATAAGGAGAGGAAAGCGAATGAAATGCTAGAACAAAGGAAGTCTATGTTTCCTGAGTGGTCTATGGAAACGCTTCAGAGGGAGGTAATCGATGCACCAAGCACTCATTGGCTCGAACCGGTCCTTTCTTTTGGGCTTGAGAATTCCAAGGACTCACAATTTGATATGCCAATCACCCAAAAGGCATTCATTTTTCATTGTTTTGAGTCAACGGCTGGCATTCCTTCCCCAGACCCGAAGGTTGATCGGGATCTGCTTGAGTATTATCTTGAGTTTGCTCAGCCGTAATACCTGACCTGGAGTAATCAGAAAATCACAACGGTCAAGGTGTTGAAACCCACTTCAGCAGGGAAGTTTATCAACATCAAGTTCAAAGTGACCCGAGGCTCTGATAGCTCGGTTCATAAAATTTCCCTGGCTGATCTGCCGAATCTGAATCCTCATGATTGGATTCTCCTGAACAACATTTTGCTGACTAACCAAAAGGAGTATGAGCCTATTATCGATCACATCAAGCGAATGATCGTGTGCTATATTCATGAAGTCGCAAAGATGGATCAGGAAATCGCCTCTACCATACATAAGAAGCCCACTATGAAGCCAATAGGGAGGGCAAGCAATGCCAACATGATGATTAAGGGTAAAATCGACTCCAAGTTTCATGCGGTCATGTTCATTAGGGGCGATGGTCAAAAATGCCTGTTCGCTCTTATTGACAAACACTTGTTCTCCACCGCCTGCCTGGAGCATATTATGGATATTGTTCACGGGTGTAATCAGAACAGCAAAGCCGATAAAAAGATGTTTACTGATATGCTTCGGTGGTATATTCTTTTTCGTCAAACTCTTCTTGCCATCATCCCAAGGTTGTTCAAGATTGTGAGGAAGACTAAAGTTACTCAACCGAAGTAGTCTCTCGACTCAATTGGCACAAAGGGGGAGATTGTTGGGTTTAAAGGGTTACGCCATTGGGCCTTAGTAGTTCGGTCCATTTTGTCACCGGTTTGGGCCTGTCCAGTCGTGCGTTTGTTTTAGGGTTTAGTATATAAGTTGCATGCATGCAATCTTATCATTAACGCTTTCATTATTATTTTATCAAGTGTACTGTAAACCCTAGCGCACCTCTATAGTGGAAGTTCTTAATCGAGCTCTGCTGAGGTGTGACTACATTTTAATCATTCGACATACGGATTGATTCATTGTGTGTTCCAGTATTTATTGTTCTTGCTTATTTACCTGTTAAAGATCTATCGATCTAAGAGTTTTTAACTCATCACAAGCGAACACATTTGCTTTTATTCCCAGTCCCATTTCAATCTCAATGTCTAAATATCTAAATGATGGTTAACAAATCTGAGCTCATGAATAATTAGCACATAGTATCACTATTCAACTATTCTCCATTTTACACACTATGTATTAATGAAACATTACACTAGACCACATGTGTGAAAAATGTTCCATATATGTACCTACTTTTGGGAATATAGCAAAGATATTTCAGGAATATCTCAAACATGTTGTGGGAATATCTCAAACTTTGTAACGTCCTGAATTTTCAAACCAAAATTTTCATTTTTCGAAATTAATTATAATTACAGACTTTATCTCCAAAGACAATATATAACCTATTTGTTCCAAATTGTAAAACATAGTTTCCAAGATAGAATAATAATAAAGAATCATCAGAAGTCTAAATCATAAAAGTCTATCGATGAGAGCATACAGTCACATCGTGCCCTTGCCTTAGTTATAAGAACTACCTAAAAACATTTAAATTAACAACTGTAAGCAAAAATCTTAATGAGTTCCCCAAAATACAACTTACTACAACACACATAAACGCATACAAACGAGGCTCTCGGCTACCGATCCTATACACCATACAAACAAGGGCTCTCGACTCTAGTGTCGCTCCGCCTAATGACTAATCACTTCAGTGCCGATCCACCCAATGACTAATGGTTCCAGTGTGAGTCTATTCATCAACATTAGGTATCTAGGCTCATACTATAGTGTTGTTCCATCATCAACCCCGAGTATCTAAGCTCATAGATCCAATGTTGTGTTGGGTTATGAGCAAAACATCAATCCTATCGTGCACATGCAAAACCTAAAGCTTTGGATCTAGGTTTTTCTATTTGTACATGCAATAATCATCCAAAGCTCTTAAACCCTAGATCTAGAATATCAAAATCGAAATCAACATAAATAAGAATAAGAATGTTACCTTTCAATTGAAGCTTGAAGATCTTGAGCTTTTGAGAACCTAGCACCTCAAATGTGATGCCTCTAATGAATCACAAACACCAAAACAATTGGATGATCTTGGAGAGAGGGGAAGGAGGCTCAAAAATGGCTCTATGATCCTTAGGGTTCAAGTGGTGCGGGTTTAATCCAATACTGAAATCATATTTCATAAGCACTCATGAACGTTGCAGCAAACTTTTGCTATGTCTAAACGCTTAGACAATCTACAAGCCAATTCATGACAGTCTTCTTTCATACTTACTTCCAACGTATGATCGACTGTGGATAGTTTAAATAATCTTATTATTTAGGAAGTCAAAACATGAAAAGTGAAACAATAGTAAATAATTAACACAAGACAGTAACATTACTCATAAATAATACTCCTTTATTTAATCATCAAATGTTAATTACAATTTATCTATTACAATTTTCTAAAAGCTATCTAATCACTAAAACTAATATCGTCCTTCAGCCCAATGCTCCTAGCGTGTTGCAAGTGCTTAACCCTACTCAATCCCTTCGTAAGGGGATCTGCTGGGTTCTATTATGACGATACCCTCTTTACTACGAGGAGTCCCTCTTCTACCCGATGTCTAATGAAATGATATTTCCTTTCGATATGTCTGGATCTACCATGATCCCTCGGTTCCTTGGTTAAGGCAACCGCAACTTCGTTATCGTAGAAAATCTCCATAGGCTCCTTTATGGCCGGTAGAACTACAAGGTCTCCGATGAAGTTGTTTATCTACATCGCCTCCTTTGACGCTTCGCTTGCTGCTATGTACTCTGATTCGCACGTTGAATCAGCTACGGTCTCCTGCTTGGAAATTTTCCAAGTCACTGCTCCTCCGTTCAGGGTAAAGACACAGCCTGACTGTGAGCAGAAATTATCCCGGTCAGTCTTAAAACTAGCGTCACTCTACTCTCGCACTCTCAAGTCATCACTCCCACCGAGGATAAGAAACCATTCCTTAGTCCTCCGAAGGTACTTAATAATATTCTTTACTACGGTTTAATGTGCTCAACCAGGGTTCACTTCATATCTGTTGACCATGCTCAAAGCGAAGCCCACATCAGGGCGATTACATGTCATAGCATACATGATTGAGCAAAATGCGGGCATAAGGTACTCTGCTCATCTCTACTATCTCGGCATTGGTACTCGGGCTTTGAGTCTTACTCAACTTGGTATTGCTTTGGATTGGTAACTCCCCTTTCTTGGAATTCTCCATGCTGAAACGTTTCAACACTTTATCCAAGTAAATACTTTGACTAAGTCCTATTAGTCTTTTACTCCTATTTCTCAATATCCTTATCCCTTGAATATAAGCAGCTTTTCCGAGGTCCTTCATAGCAAAGCACTTCCCAAGCCAGGACTTAACCTCCTGCAAGGTTGGGATGTCGTTTCTTATGATAATTATGTCATCCACATACAATATGAGAAAACTAACTATACTCCCACTGGCTTTGACATATACACAGGACTCATCCTCGCTTCTCGAAAAGCCAAACTCTTTGACTTTCTCATCAAAAAAAATATTCCATCTGTGAGATGCTTGTTTCAACCCATAAATGGATTTCTCAAGCTTACACACTCTATTAGGGTGCTTCGCATCGACAAAACCCTCTGGCTGACTCATGTAAACATCTTCAGCCAGCTTCCCATTAAGGAAAGCGGTTTTGACATCCATCTGCCATATTTCATAATCATGAAACGTAGCTATGGCTAGCATAACCCTTATAGATTTAATCTTCGCAACTGGTGAGAAGGTCTCATCATAGTCAACTCCGAGAGTTTGAGTACAGCCCATGGCAACTAATCGCGCCTTATACGTGTGTACTTTCCCATCCATGTCGGTCTTCTTCTTGAAGATCCACTTGCACCGGACCGTCTTACGACCTGGCACATTGTCAAACAAGTTCCAAACTTGATTGTAATATATGGACTGAATCTCGCTGTCCATAGCCTCTTTCCATTTCACATACTCCGGTCCCGCCATGGCTTCCTTGTAGTTGTTAGGTTCATCCAAATCTATTAGTGTACTATCACTAATAAACGTATCACCCTCAGCAGTTATATGGAAACCATATACTACGGGTGGAACACTAACTCTACTGGAATGTCTAAGAGGTAAGGACTCGTCAATTGGTTCAACAGGAGTTTCCTCCTCGGGTTGAGCGCCAGTGTTAGAGGTTCCTTCATCGCTTGATTCTTGAAGCTCTTCAAGATCAATTTGCCTCCCACTTTCCTCTTGGCATATGAGTTCTCGCTCTCGGAAAACCCATCTCCTCGCAATGAAGACAACATTGTCACTCTCTCTATAGAAGAGATATCCAAAAGACTTCTGTAGATAGCCAATGAAAATACACCGCTCACTACAAGGTTCGAGCTTGTCGTGAGTCTCTCTTCTTACGAAAGCCTCGCAACCCCAAACCTTGATATGTGCCAATGAGGGAGCTTTCCCTGTCCACATCTCGTGAGGTGTTTTGGCAACCTTCTTAGTCGGGACTAGTTTAAGGATATGGGTGGAAGTCTATAAGGCATACCCCCAAAATGAGATAGGTAACGAAGCCCGACTCGTCATGGAACGAGCCATGTCCAACAAGGTTCGATTGCGCCGCTCAACCACACCATTCAACTGCGGTGTCCTAGGCGGCGTCAATTGCGAAACAATTTCACATTCCTTGAGGTAGTCGTGGAATTCTATACTAAGGTACTCTCCACCTTGATCGGATCGGAGCATCTTAATTTTCTTGCCCAACTGATTCTCCACTTATTGCTTAAACTCTTTGAACTTTTCAAAGAATTCTGACTTGTGCTTGATTAAGTAGATATACCCATATCGGCTATAATCATCGGTAAAAGTCACATAGAATAGGTTCGCATCCCTTATGGTGGATCTAAAGGGCCCACATACATCGGTATGTATGAGATCTAATAAACCCTCACCTCTTTCACAAGTGCCAGTGAAGGGTGACTTGGGCATCTTTCCAAGCAAATTAGACTCGCACGTGTCATCGTACCTAAGGTCGAATGACTCCAACACTCCATCCTTTTGGATTTGGGCTATGCGCTTCTTATTGACATGTCCAGATGAAAATGCCACAAGCATGCCTTATCCAAACCATTGGAAGAATCGATATGCAACACATCATTTCCTAAGTTGTCTACAACCATCAAAGTTTCATATATTCCATTACAAGGCAATGCTTCAAAATAGAAAGTAACATTAAAGAAAGCATTAATAGAACCATTTTCATTGTTAAACGAAAATCTACAACCTTGTTTATACAAACCATGAAAAGAAATAATGTTTCGTGCCATTTCTGACGAATATCAACAATTATTCAAATCTAGACCTAACCCACTACTAAGCACTAAAGAGTAAACTCCAATCTTGGTGACAGGCGACATTTTCCTATTTCCCATGATCAAGTTTATCTTTTCATGCTCCGCATCCCTACTTCTTCTTAGACCCTGCAAATTAGAACAAATGTGAAAACCACATCCTGTATCGAGGACCCAATACATAGCATGTTATGAGTTATTAGATTGGATAGTATAAATACCTGCGAAGGTGGGCTTTATCTTCCTATACTTGATGTCCTGCAGGTACTTCGGGCAGCTTCGATTCCAATGCCCTTTCTCGTGGCAGTAGTAGCACTCTGCTTTCTTTGGGTTGAAAGAGGGAGCAGCAGGACCAGCTTTGGTTCCACTAAAAGAGGTACCATCGTGAGACTTTACCGTGTGGCTCTTAGAAGGATCCTTCCCTTTCGTTGTCCAATAGACAAAACAGGGGCAGTAGTGGTAGGAGTAGATGTAATAGATTTTCCTTTCAGACTACTCTCAGCAGTCCTTAGCAGGCCTTGAAGCTTGCTTAGAGTGACCTCCTCCTTGTTCATGTGGTAGGTCATACGAAACTGGTCGTAGCAAAGAGGTAAGGAGTGTAGAATAATATATATGGCCAGCTCCTCATTGAAGTTGACATTCAACTTCAGCAAGCGGTCCACATATCTTTGCATTTTCTGCAAGTGGGCCGTGATGGACTCTCCATCCTTCAGTTTGGTAGTGATCATCGTAGCAATGATCTCATACCGTTCCTTCCTGGAACTTTGATGGTACCTTTCCATCAAATCTTGGTGCATCTTGTAGAGATAGTAGTCCTCGTAGGACTTTTGGAGTTCCACAGTCATTGTTGCGAGCATGATTCAATGAACCTTCGTATCATCTCGCTCATGGGTTTCGTAAGCAGCAATTTCTTTGGGAGTGGCAGTGTTCACGTTGACCTCCTTCAGCTCCTTTTTGAGAACACTCTTTGTCCTTATAACGGGTGACCATGCGAAAGTTATGGATCCAATCGTTAAAATTGGACCCATCGAATTGATGGGTTTTGAGCACTACATCAATCCTATGGTGTACATGCAAACCCTAAAGCTTTGGATCTAGTTTGTCTAATATACATGAAATAATCATCCAAAGCTCATAAACCCTATATCTAGCATATGATAAACGATATTACCATAAGAATAGGGTTTATATCTTTCCTTGATTGTTATATAGCAATAACAATCTCAAAACCTTCTTGATCTTGACTTCTGAAAGCTTAGTGCCTCAAATGTTGCACCTCTAATGGAGTAACAAATACCACTAGCAATAAGGATGAAGAAGAAGGAGAAGGAGGAGGCACAAAAACGTTCTAGGGTTCTCTCAAAGATTTCGACACATTTTGGAGGCCTAAGGGTTCCTTTTATACTTAGGTTATTAGGGTTTTCAACCAGGAAACCCTAATCTGACTGCTTAGGCCCTAAGCAGCCCATGGACTCCCTCCTTAGAGTCCTTGGACGAATTCTAATGCGTTTCCCCACAGATTTCGTCCACTCCACCTTTTATGGAGTCCATTAGCCCAATTTATGCAACTATCTTATAATTACAGTATCAGTCCCCTTTATTTAATTAATCTCTTTTAGCCACAAAATTAATTCTTATTAATTCTTGACTAATATTAATTAAACAATATGATTTCTCTTTTAATATATTATTCATATAATATATTAATAAATCATTATTAATCCTCTTTCTCCTTAGTTTATCCTATCAGTTGCTATGGTGAAGGCAACCCAAAAGGACCATGCTCGTAATCGGGTCAAGTACATACCAAAATAGTTATGGGCTTAGACACCTAATCCAATAATCTCCCACTTGTATAAGTCTAATAACTATAATGCATGTGATTTCAGAACTTGATCAACAATCGTAGCTTTCAAAAGCCGCTGTCGAACTCTGATCATATCAGAAATGTCTCCTTTAGATAAGGGATCATATATTCCTCCATTCTAGATATCGTATGAACTGAGACATGGATTTAAATCATACTCTCTGTTCATGTGTTGTTTCCCGATTTCCGATTTATGACGACTGACAACAGATTACAATTGAACACATCAACTTAGTCCAGGCTTGGCCAAGCGCTTAGGGTGTCATCACTAAATCATCGAGGGGCCCACAGATATCGCTTTTATCCCACATTGGGTAAAAGGAATGGATAAACTTCGACTCAATACTCGCTTGTACCTACTCATCAAATCATACACAACAATATGTTTTATAACACCAAGTTACTGGTGCGTTTACATACTATCAATGTGTAACCGACTTGTAAATTACAACTCACATGTCTCGGTATTAAGAATATAAGATATTATCGTCTCACCAATCACTCGTTATAAAATCCATGAAGCGATCCAAGTGAGCGTGGGTTTAATCCAATGCTCAAATCTTAATTCATAAGCACTCATGAACTTTGTAGCAAACTTTTGCTATGTCTAATACACTTTAGACAATCTACAAGCCAATTCATGACAGTCTTCTTTCATACCTACTTCCAAAGTATGAGCGATTGTGGATGATTTGAATAATCTTATTATTCGGGAAGTCAAAACATGCAAAGTGAAACACAATAATAATCGAATCCAATATGGCCCCAAACTTTTGAGCATAAATAAAACCCATTTTATTTAGTCACCATATTGATTACACATTATTCATTGTATAATGTTTCTGATAATCAACTTATTACTTGAATTATAACAGCAGTTGTCCCATGCACCAAGCATGCACACTCTGTTTACCTGTGGTCCATACTTTGTGAAATAGATCAATTGAAAACATTTCCAACGATGCTCATTTCACAATCCCTAATCCTTATCGTTAGTGTAAGAACACAAAATTCTCGCCACTGCTAGAATATGTTAGATTCTAACATTTTATGCAATGATCCTTTTGTAATCGTATTGCACAAAAGTCACCAAGAGTTTGCCAATGAAATTACAAAGTGTTCTATTGGAGATTGTTATAAGACAATTCCATAGATATGAAGTCTCATATTCAAGGTACATTCCTTTGAACATCCTTCTTGCATAAAAAGTTTCTAATCTAGACATAAATTCTTAACGTCCAACTCCCAATATGGAAACATTTCCATATTTTCCATATGACAACTCATTATTAATAGAATCATATCTAATCATAATAATGTCATTATGGTCCATTCATTACTATACTTCCAACTGCTCACAAACGACCAATCCTTAGCGAACCTTAGATTGTCCTTGACAGTTGTTTAATTATTTTAGTCAAATCCGGTTCTAGTCCTTTTCCCTCTAGATGCCCTAGGCATTTGTAAAATTTTAGAACAGTCAAATATTACAGCATATGCAATCGAACCTATACCCGAAGCGTATGGGACACGATTCATGATGAAAAACGTGATACTTTACCAGTTTCTTGCTATAATATTGCCATATATAGGATTCCCATATGTTGAATCTTTGCAACATAACATCCATATATGTCCTTTGACTAAATTTAATTAAAATTTCTCGATCCAAGCCTTTATATTTTGAAACACAGTATAATATTCTCTCCTTTAATTATAGCAAACCAACTTTTCAACCCCTGCAACTTTGCAAAGTGAAACTTTTGTTTTCTATAATTAATATTGCTAACTAGCAATACAAATAATAATAATCATGCTCCCACTAACATGATGATTATATCCTTATCAGCATAAAACTTATGCTCCCACTAGCTTTGACATGTATTTAGAAATCTGCTAAACTTCTAGAAAACAATACTTATTGATTTCCAAAGATCATATTTCTAATACGATACGCTTCGACAATCTTTTATCTAAGCTTCTAGAAAACAACTCATACACCTTTCCTTAGATAGCTCACATGTGTGTCTAAACAATTCTAGAACTTATAGCAATAAGTCTCGAAGTTTCAAACTAATTGCCAAATCTCACAATTCGAACTATGAAGAGGGATGACGTAGTCATAATCGAATTTGAGAATGCAATTTACATAATCGCTATCTCATTAAAATCTTCCTAGTGAAAGCGTTTCCTCACAATCATTTTCATGAAAGAGAGAAACCTTATGACACTTAGATTTTATGGTGTATGTGTTCCTATCCATGTGAATCTGTCATAACCATAATCATAAGATAATGTTTGTGAAAAATCCAAACTCTTATGGACAGAACTTGTTCATTCTTTACTTCTTGCCATCAAGGGTCCCACCATTGCTTCCAATTCTTCGAGCAGCTCACCCCTACCTATTAATGTACTTTCCATTGATCAGGATGCCTTGCCTCTATGCAATCAATTGAGAAATCATAGAACTCATGTGCATAGTTGACTTAAACTGGAATGACACAGAAACAAAAATGTGTCAACACGATAGGTTACAAACCTCAAGTTGTGTGCTAGTGTTTAACAATAGGTTTACCCTTGATTAGTTCTTGAGACTTTTCAAGATCATTTAGACTCCCACTGACCTCTTGACATATAAGATTCTCTTGTCAAGAAACATTTCTTGACAAAAAAAATATTCAAGAGTTAGTGTAGGTCCTTATCAAGGCAAATACTACACACAATTGGTCTTAGTTGGTCTTTGTCTTATCCAAGACATCACAACTTACCAATTTCAAACGTGCAAGAGTAAGAAAACATTTTCCTACTTCACATTTGATGAGTGTGTTAAAATTTCTTAAGATGATGTCACTCAAATCACAATTTTGGAGTACGACTCTAAAACTTGATTTTTGAACGAAGTATGATACACCTTTTGATTTAACCATTTCAACAATTGTCGATTCATCTTCTTAGCCATACTATTGTACTAAGGTGTCCTTAGAGGATCAATTGTGATACGGTTTCAAATCACTAAGTTAATCATAAAATAGATACTTATGTACTCTCCCATCTTTTCAGATTGGAGAAACTTTTATCTTTCTGCGTAATTGATTCTTCTTATTCGTTCTGCTATTTATTGAAATATTTTCAACGATTCAGAATCATACTTAATCTTTTAAGTATAATCACATTTACTAATCTTTTAGCAAATCATGCCGAATATTTTGTCGTTCTTTGTGGTGGACTCGACCTAGTGCACAACAATGCGTACTAGATCTCCTAGTCCATCACTTGACTCACATACTTATGTGAATAAGGAATTAGTCTTAATTTCCCAAATACAAAGGTTCTCATTCATCACATAATACCAGTTGCATGATTCCAAGTTTCTGTCCAATTGAAACTTGGGCGACGAGAATCTTTCCTTATTTGGTAAATTTCTGACATTACCACAAATAACATAACTAAGAATCAAATCCATTCACAATATTGCTAACAATATAAACATTCAAACACCAATTTTCATAAAATCCATCGCAAGGAAACATGAATAAGACAATATCAAAATTTATTTTATTGCGGAAAAATCTTGTCCTTACAATGTGATTACAAATGAAAACTATGTAAATATTATTTAGCAATCTGTCCTAACTCTAAAGTAGCAGCTCAAAAATCCGATCTTTGAATCATGCGATCGAAATCCATTTCTTTATGATCAAATTCAGCTCACTTCTTTCTTTTGAGTTTCCTTTTTCTTCAATCCTACAAAACACAAATGTAATCTTATCACATCATGTATTAAGAATCTAAAAAGGAACTTAATAGAGTTAGATAGTGGATTTTACCTGAAGTAGAGTCATACATTTTGACTCTCCCATCTCTTAGATCTCTCAGGTAGTCAGGGCAGCTTCGTGACCAATGCCCTTTCTCTTGGCAGTAGAAACACACAGATTCTTTGGGAATGGCACAAGGGACTATCTCAGACTTAGCCTTTCTCTTGCGTAGAGAAAACTTTTCTGGACTTCCAATGTTGCCATTGCCCATAGAAGTTTGGGATATTGATTTACCAGACAAATTTTCATGACCAGTGCACCAAATCATTTCTGATTCAGTAGCAATAAGCAAATAAGTCAAATCAATGAGGATCACGTCGTGGTCCATCATATAGTACTCTCTAATGAACTCACTATATGATTCGGGAAGTGACTGAAGAACCAAGTCAACAGCCAACTTCCTTGAGACATCGACACCCAACATTCCCAATTTATCAATATGCAACTTCATATCCAAGACATGAGCACATACATACTTTCCATCTTTGTGTCGTTTTGCCAATAGGGCTTGACTGACCTTGAACTTTTCAAGTCTTCGAACACGTGCGTCAGGGAGAATTATTGGAGGAGGTGGATAAAATGAAGCATGATTTCCATTTCCACAATCCAATCATGGAACACCATCTTCAAGTGGAAAACTTTTTCCAATGGATTTAGGAAGACCACAGTTGTTAGATTTTGACATCTACAAAACGGGAGAAATTCAAGTTAGTTGATTGAGTCCTTAATAAAACACCCAAATGAGATATTAAGGCTACGACCCAACACAATATTCTACAACTTGGAAGAGGGATGCCGTAATCCAAATTGTAGAACATTTGAAGGTAGGTAAATGACGATTTACCAATTTCCACCATGAACAATGAAAATTAAAGGTTTAAATTTTGAATGAACTGAAACGCCTAGATCTTTTTGAGATTCATTGAACTTTTCAATGGCATGTTTAATCTTGATTATGTCGTTCACCATAAAGGTAAGGGTCCTCGGGCAAGGCAAGTTTCTAGCTTGGGAATTTCCTTCCGTTCAAATAAAAAAAAATAGGGATGGTGCTTCCTGGCCTGTTGGGAGAGTGGAACGAAGTGATTCTCGTTAGAGAAGCACGAGTGGAACGGCTTCCAAAACAAAATACTTTTTTTCATACCTGGAAAGTTTCATTCGTTGGATATAAAGCCAATTTTTCAATTGTTTGTATTCTTTGGAATTTGGTTTTCCCCCTCCTGGCGGTATCAATCGGGTTCGGATCGAAGATCTTCGCGAGACAGCCCCCGGGCACCATAGAAAGGTAATGGAATTACTTCTTATTCCCGTGTTTGATCTCTTCCATCGCGGCCTCGCTCCTTGTCATCTATGTTGAAGAAAGGTTTGGAACCTTATAGAGAATGAAGAGGGGCCAAAGATCACAAATAAGATGTGAATAACCATGCGAATGTATGTGGTGCACTCAATGTCATTATCACCTAATCAATGTGCCGGTTAGCCACACACGCTCCATTGATCTATGACAAACATCGAGTCACCCTTGGCAACCAATGCCAATCCCAACTTAGTGTGTCGGTTAACCACACACGCTCTACTAATTATCTTGGAAAGGGTACAGAGTGTAATTCCATGGAATTGCATCAAATTCACTTTTTCCTAAAGTAACTAAGATTTGGGAATTTATAAAAGTGTTTAGTTACTTCGTATTTCTTTATACTTATAATGGAAGGTTGTGTCCTATCCTACCCGTTCGGCTAACGACCCTCCACTAGTCAAGAGTGCGGTGGGTAAGAGTGGATACCCAATGACGGTCATTTTACAGGCTGCTTCCTTAAACACCCCTTATAGACCAGCTTCGTGAATGAGGCCTACTAACGGTAAGACTGGCATTTTACTCATACATATATAATATTAGAGCTTTAATTTTATATATAG
Organism: Lactuca virosa; assembly: GCF_052849685.1. Lineage (NCBI taxonomy): Eukaryota > Viridiplantae > Streptophyta > Magnoliopsida > Asterales > Asteraceae > Lactuca > Lactuca virosa. The sequence goes on along the minus strand of NC_136428.1, from coordinate 604,736 downwards.
TATAATGATGTATTTTACACTTTTAAAATACTAGGTTGTCTAATTTAATAAATTATACCTTTTAATTCAATTAAATATAAACCATATCATTATGGATTTATTAACTCTCTTTTAATTATACATTTAATTAACTTAATAAAACCATAAGGGTGTATTTTGAAGTTTTCAAAACTAGGGTTTTAGAATTTAATATTTCAAAATTAAACTTTTAATCAAAATATTCAAATTCCAAAACTTGAGGGCAAGATTTGAAACTTTTCAAAACTATCTAAATGAAATTACAAATAATTAAATTAATCAAATAATTGGTAATTATCTAAATTTGACCTAATTTAATTTTCACAAGATAATCAAAATTACAAATAATCAAATGTTTATCTAATAAAACAAGTTATTATCTTAATTTTGACAATTGTCTTTTATTTTAGTAAGGATAATCACACCAAATCAATAAAAATCCGATTTTATTAATAAAAAACGTTTTTGGTAATTATCCCACAGCAAAATAGCTCAAAAACCCGAAAAATCTAGCATCTGATACTCCGACTCGTCGAGCCAACAATGGACTTGTCGAGTTGCTAGTGAACTCGGTGAGTTCACATATGGACTCGGCGAGTCCAGCCTCCAGATCCAAAAAATTTCGATTTCCAGCTTTGAATAATAATGTAAAGCATCAAGTACATCAAACAAACAGCCTAGGCTCTGATACCACTGATGGGTTTTGAGCACTATATCAATCCTATGGTGTACATGCAAACCCTAAAGCTTTGGATCTAGTTTGTCTAATATACATGCAATAATCATTCAAAGCTCATAAACCCTAGATCTAGCATATGATAAACGATATTAACATAAGAATAGGGTTTAGATCTTACCTTGATTGTTATATAGCAATAACAATCTCAAAACCTTCTTGATCTTGACTTCTGAAAGCTTAGTGCCTCAAATGTTGCACCTCTAATGGAGTCACAAACACCACTAGCAATAAGGATGAAGAAGAAGAAGAATGAGGAGGCACAAAAACGTTCTAGGGTTCTCTCAAAGAGTTGGACATGTTTTGGAGGCCTAAGGGTTCCTTTTATACTTAGGCTATTAGGGTTTTCAACCAGGAAACCCTAATCTGACTGCTTAGGCCCTAAGCAGCCCATGGACTCCCTCCTTAGAGGCCTTGGACGAATTCTAATGGGGTTCCCCATAGATTTCGTCCACTCTAACTTTTATGGAGTCTATTAGCCCAATTTATGCAACTATCTTATAATTACAGTATCAGTCCCCTTTATTTAATTAATCTCTTTTAGCCACAAAATTAATTCTTATTAATTCTTAACTAATATTAATTAAACAATATGATTTCTATTTTAATATATTATTCATATAATATATTAATAAATCATAATTAATCCTCTTTCTCCTTAGTTCATCCTATCAGTTGCTATGGTGAAGGCAACCCAAAAGGACCATGCTCGTAATCGGGTCAAGTACATACCAAAATAGTTATGGGCTTAGACACCTAATCCAACACGAATATCACCATCCCACATAAGTTCACGAGTGAGAATGAGTCGGAAGGGTTCGAGTCATAAGCGTTGTTGTTGTTTTGAGTAGACATCTGAAATAGAAAAGGAACAAAGTTTAGATTAGACAAGAATCCCCAATTTAACACCCAAATGAAAAATTAGGGCTAGGATCCAACACAATTGTTTACAATTCAGAAGAGGGATGCCGTAATCTAATTGCAAATAATTTGAAGGTAGGTAAATGATGATTTACTAATTTCCACCATGAAAAACGAAAAAGACAATTAAGTTTTAAATGTATTGAAATTCCTAGATCATTTGAGATTCATTAAACGTTTCAATGGCATGTTTAAATATCGATATGCCCTTCAAGTTTGTCACTGGGATACCGAGGATCACAAACAAGGTGTGAATAACCATGTAAATGTACATGGTACTCTCGATGTCATTTACCACCTAATCAATGTGCCGGTTAGACACATACGCTCCATTGATCTATGATAAACATCGAGCTACCATTTGCCACATTTGCTAGTCCCAAATTAGTGTGTCGGTTATCCACGCAAGCTCCACTAACGACTTGGCAGGGTGCAAAGTGTAATTTCATGGAATAGCATCATTTCACATTTTTCCTAAAGTAACTAAGATTGGGAATTTTATAAAAAACATTAAGTTACTTTATTAATCATTATACTTTTAATGAGGAATTAGTTGCCCTATCCTACCCATTCGGCAAACGACCCTCTACCAATCAAGGAAGCAGTGGGTGAGAGTGGACACCCATTAAACTGCTATTTTATAGGCAGCAACCTTATGTCCCCCTTATAGACCGGCTTCGTGAATCAGGCCTACTAACGGTAAGACTAGCTTAATCTTATACATATATATAATTATTAATCTTATAATAATATAATAGTATAAGGGTTGAATTTTAAGCTTGTAAAATTCTAGGGTTTAGGATTTAAGTATTTGAAAATTAATACTTTTAATAAAAAATTTAAATCCCAAAACTTGAGGGCAAGTTTTGAAACTTTTCAAAACATCTTTCAGATGAAATTTTTTGAAAAATAATTAATTAATCATATTATTAATATTTATCACATAATTTGACCTAATCTATTTTCTTGACAAGATAATTCAAATCAAAATACAAATAATTAATCTTTATCATATAAAACAAGTAATTATCTTATTTATGACAATTATCTTTGAATTGCATTAGGATAATCCATACCTTATTGAAAAATTTGGATTTTAACAGCAAAAAACGTTTTTGGTAATTATCCTAATTCAATTTCAGTCAATATCCCAAAAAAATCAACCCCAGACTGCCCGACTCGCCGAGTCACAGAATGGACTCGTCGAGTTGCCCTGACTCGTTGAGCTCATCAGGTGACTCGACGATTTCATCAGGCAGAGGCAAGATTTTTCGATTTTTCAGCCTTGAACAATTTAACAATGCATCAAATACAAAAGAAAAATGACCTAGGCTCTGATACCACTGTTGGGTTATGAGCAAAACATCAATCCTATGGTGCACATGCAAACCCTAAAGCTTTGGATCTAGGTTTTTCTATTCGTACATGCAATAATCATCCAAAGCTCTGAAACCCTAGATCTAGCATATCAAAATCAAAATCAACATAAATAAGAATAAGAATGTTACCTTTCAATTGAAGCTTGAAGATCTTGAGCTTTTGAGAACCTAGCACCTCAAATGCGATGCCTCTAATGAATCACAAACACCAAATTAATTGGATGATCTTGGAGAGAGGGGAAGGAGGCTCAAAAACGGCTCTATGATCCTTAGGGTTCAAGTGGCCAGGTTTGGGATACCAAAGGGGTCCTTATATAGCTAAAGAATTAAGGTTTCAGTCAAAGACCTCATCCGGTTGCTTAGGCTCTAAGCAGCCCACAAGAATCTTCCAGAACCTTAGCCCCTTGGACGAAATCCTTATGGGCTCCCATAAGATTTGTCCAACCCCTTTCCAAAGGGTTCCTCAGCCCATTATGCAATAATCTTATAATTATAACTTCAGTCCCTTTAATTCAATTAACCTCTTTTGACCAAAAAATTAATTCTAATTAATTCTTGACCAATGTTAATTAAATAATATGATTTCTCTTTTAATATATTATTCATATAATATATCAATAACCATAATAACCTCTTTCTCCATTATTCATCCAGTCAAGTTGCTCTAGTGAAGGCAACCCAAAAGGACCATTCAACAACCGGGTCAAGTACATACCAAATATAGTTATGGCTTAGACACCTAATCCAAACATGTTGTTCCTCCATCAACTCCCCACATAATATGTCGACATATAAAATAATCAAACAATCAACAAACAAAAGACTATACTAGCCTACATTCCTAATTAACGAACCACAATACCATTAAATCCTATCATACAAGGATATATATATATATATATATATATATATATATATATATATATATATATATATATTGGAGCACATAGTATAGTGAGATAATTCACTTGAACTAGAAAACTGTCGAATCACAACTATACGTTCTTACATGCAAGAAATTGTTCCACTAATCACATAGATATCAAACAGAGGTCACACCTCGCCCACATCATAAACTCACCAAATTTAACCAAAAGTCAAATGGGTCAAAGAGTCAACGGTGAAAGTCAAAGGTCAAAGTCAACAAGGTGCGTCAATATCTTATCTTGACATGATGCATTCCGCAAAATGAAAATCCGGTTGAGGACAATCCCTTAGGCACGTTGTGCCCTAATTTATGGACATATTCCATTCCTAAGACTTAAACCCTTCATATCTAAACTCCAAAAACTACATATTGCATTAAAATGTGGACTTAATGGATAAAATTTCGACTTTATCCATTTACATGCATCAATCCAGCTCAACACTAACCGTAGATCTTCTTTTGCTAAAAAGAAAGGCCCCCATAGCCTTGCAAGGCTAAAAGGTAAGATAAAGTTGGATCTTTCAACTCCAATGGGCCTAAAAGACCCCGAGACTCAAGCATTAGACCTGAAGTTTGCTAAACTCCCTAAAGATCTTATGAAAATGTCCAAAACATGCATAAAACCTAGATATACACATGAAAAATCATTACGCTCCAAGGTTGCGGAGTTACAAAAGTCCAAGATATGCTTAGAAGGATGATGAAGTTATGGATCTAGACTGGTAACACCAAAAAAAACTTGCTTCTTCATTCTAAAACACCAAAATCACCACCCAATGAAGAAAAGGGATAGAGGAGGGTGGGGTTTGGAAAGAGGAATGTTTTCGAGAGTGAAGGTTGTTAAATAAGGATGTAAGGTCACACCTTATGATCTGATGAGTCAACCACATTACATGCTGAACACCAGCGCCAACACTAGCATCAGTACGTCAAGACCTTATCAGCGTCAGCGTGAAGATAATGATCCTATGTACTCTTTTTATATTAGGCAGTTATACGGATATGTATAGAATAAATAAGAGATCCGATATCTTGGTGATAAGGATCTGTTCTTATTAGAGATTAGATATAATCCCTTGATTAATGGGATTCACTAGAATAGTTTTGTTTACATTCAGGGTGAAACCCTAATGTTTGTCTTGGTGACCGTCTTTATGACCTTAGTTCTCTTGGTGAGAACACCACTTTCTTGGTGAAAGACATCTTTGTGATTACTCATGTTCTTTATTTTTCAGTTCGATATTTTGTTTAGTTAGTTTGTTCTAAATTAATTAAACTTGAAGTGTATCTGATCGATACAAACCATCAATTGGTACCAGTGTGAGTTTTTGACAGACTTAAGTTTCCATGTCGACTTCCTATAATCCCAAATCGTCTTCTCTCAACAAGATCCCTCCCTTCGATGAGCCAAATTTTACCATGTCGAAAACTAAGGCTATAGTTGTTCTTGAAACCATGGATTATGAGATGCTTAAAATTGTTGATAAGGGTCATCACGTTCTTATGTATCAACCTATGGTTAACAACAATCCTATTGGTCCCTTGAAGCAAAATCCAAAGACGAGTTATGACGATGACGACAAAACATTTATCAGTCTTGATGTGAAAGCTAGGGCAGCCATTGGAAACTCTCTTCCCTACCATGTGTATCATCTACTTCAGAACTATAAATCAACTCAATATACGATGGAGACAATGATGGTGGCTTATGAAGGCAATGTGAAAGTTCAAGCTAGGAACATCACACTAATGTTATTAAGAACAATGTGTAGGGTTTTGAGCATTATAACACTTCCTAAGTGCACATGCAACCCTAATGTGACAACCCGAAAATTTTTGCCTGGTAAGTCCAGCCATTCAATTCAACCGAGAGTCAGACTCATTCTTGCTATCTTTTAGGATTGTTTAGAGTATGTTTGAGTGTTCTAAGCCTAATACATTCAAGGACAGGGTATAGGAATGAGTTACTTAAGTTTTTCAAGCTTCATTCAAGCCAAACACTCCTTCAAGAGGAGTGTACGGCCGTACACATGGTGTACACATGGGTGTACGGCCGTACACCCATTAGGGTCGTAAACTCATGTCCATAAGTATCATATCCCTTCATTTTTCATTCATTTCTTACACTTCCAAGGCTAGAAAATCGATTCTCTCTCAAGTATCATCAAAATTCTTCAACCTAATCCTCCAAAACCGTAAGTGATTCTTCTATCCTTCTTAATATTTTCCCTAGTTATGTATCATCTCATGATTCATCCATGAAAACATCTCTTTATGTTAGATCTTCAAATATTTATCCATTTCACCGAGAACACCAAGAACACCAAGAACACACACTAGTTCTTGGTGGCCGTGAACCCTCTTCAAGCTTCCAAATCGTAAGTATACTTTCCATATGCTTAGTATACACTAGGAACTCTTGATTAACACCCTAGAAACGACCTTTTTTCATGAACAAAAGGAGTGTACGACCGTACACCCTTGAATGGCCGTACACACCTCAAGACCCTCCAAAAGACCCTAAAAAATGAGAACTTGGTTCATCTTCTTGTTAAGCATGAGACTCACTAGTTTCCCCATGGTTCAAACACCCTCTTTATGCATGTACACTCCATGGTGTGGCCGTATACTCCCTTTAGTTAATCACATGTGATTGTAACACCTAGTCCAAGTGTTTCCCAGTCCCGAAGGATGTTTCCTTGCATGTTAGTTGTTTAAAACACTAATTACATGCCAATATATGCCATTATATGTCATTTAGGACTCGTTTGTGTATCGGGAATTCATTCGTGGAACTTCTCATCCTTACGTGCATATTCGATTGAATCACCCACATAAGATGAGTTCATACCCCTATAATCAATCTTTTAAATGTTTTAAATGATTTTAAGGGGGGGGGGGGAATACAAGTTGAACAAAATGATAATTGTGTAAATGCTTTGTGATAAACATCATTTTAAAGGATTGCTTATGTGTTTATAAGTGATCAAAACATTTCAAAAACTATTTTAAAGTTATGTTACTTTATTGTTTATAAAACTCCGTTTTTAAAGTACAATCATAACTTAGTAGATAAATGAGTCTTTTATTCAAGTCAGTAACAGTTCAAGTAAACATACTAGTAAATTATAATAGGTATAGTTTAGGGGTTTAGAACATACTATACACTATAACAGAGAGAACATACTATACACTAGAACAGAGAGAACATACTATACACTGGAACAGAGAGAACATACTATAACAGGTTCAGGGTGGAACATACTATAACAAGAACAAGATAACCATAATGTGAAACCACTACTTCACGACTTAGCAATATACTTGTTAGGTCGCGTTTTGTAACCAGAGTCTCCCGGAGGGAGAGCTTGAGTTTGTGTATAGATCTATACAGGATTGACACCCCACACCTTGCTGCTAGCTACAGTGGGACTTGCAAGTCTACGGGTAACAAATGTCATACCATTTTCGACGCCTTTGGCGCACCGTGTTTTATACTAGTCAAATCGAGTATGGTTACAACCTCATCACATTTTACCTTAATTAAGAAACTGGTTTTAAGGTAGTCAGTACTTCAGTAGTCAGTTTAAAAGACTACTGCATTACTTTCATTTTCCCATTACATTCATGATGTGATGTCCTCACATAAAAGGTAATGCAAACTATTTTCGAGTAAAGATAGTTATAAACTAGGGAAAACTTACATCATTACAAGCGACAAACAGAACAGTCGAGTCTTAGTACATTCAGTAGAATGGGGCCTATAATGCTAACTTTATGATTCCTTAGTTTATACATCAGGGATATATATTAATCGGGTCCGACAGATAGTAGGATGTGTGCTTTCCGCTGTATTTCCTGTTCCTTGTTTGGTTGTGGGCTTAGAGCAGATGCACCCACTCTACTATCTATCTGGTCTTAGCTATATATATATATATATATATATATATATATATATATATATATATATATATATATATATTATTTATACACTAAGTAATCATAAGGGGTACCAGGTATGGGTCAGGTCATAGTACACTAATTCAATACACCGTTTTCTAGTACAAAACATACTTTTCAAGTAGCACATTTGGTAGACAAAACTAGAAACTTACCAGTAAAAGGGTTTAATCCATTTTATTAAACCGGTATAACTTAAAGGACCTTTAGTGGTTAATTCTATAATACCTTAGTTTATACATCAGGTTTATATCTAATTAATATCCGATAGATAGTTGGATGTGTGTTTTTCGCCTCATTTCCTGTTCCTTGTTTGGTTGTGGGCTTAGGGCAGATTCACACAATTAACTATCTGTTCGATATTAGATTATATATAGCTAGTATAAACTAAGTGGTTATAGAAGGAACTATCGTGGTTACCATTTTTACTAAAAGAAATAAGGGTTTTCTTAAAGAATGTTTTCATCAAATAGAAAGGAACTATTACAGTTAACTCCGTGAGTACCAAGTGAATACGCCAGGGTTATATACAACGATGACCTAACAAACAATGGGATGTGTGCCTTCCGCCTCATTTCCTGTTCCTTGTTTGGTTGTGGGCTTAGGGCAGATACACACAATCGATTGTTTGTTTACTCTGGGTTTTATATAACTTGTATCCGTTTAGTACTCATAGAAAGGATTGTAGAGTCATTTTACTTATCTTTCATCAGATCAGGAAATATAGGATTTTCTGGAGGAACAGGCGAACTTTTCTAAAAGAACTTTCAACTTACTTTACATCACTAAAATATTATGAACTCACCAGCTTAAATGCTGATCTACTCTTTCAAAATAACTTGTATTCTTAAGAGACCAGTAGACAGGTACGCGCACTGGGATACAGAAGATGGAGCATAGTAGCTTCATGTATTGTTTTGTTATTTACTTTTGTAGTCTATCTTATGTGAATCACATACTTTGTAAACACTTTCTTTCTAATGAAATGGTTGTTTGTTACTTTGATTACTATGATGCATGTCTTATGATACTAAACATGACGTCCTCCGTCCCCCGAACGTTTCCGCCGTTCCGGTTTGGGGGTGTGACACCTAAATGCTTTGGATCTATGTTTTCTCTAATTATACATGCATTATCATTTTTCCAAAGCATTGTCCTAACTAGCATACAAATTGTCAAATGAACAATACAACTAGTTAGATGACTTACCTCTTAGAAGGACTTGTAGTTCTTGACCTTTTAAAGCTTGAGCACCTCAAGTGTGATGCCTCTAATGTGTCACAAACACCATATGCAAGAGGAGGCTTGAGAGAATAAGTTATCATGCAAAATTTCGTTCCTCACTCTCTAAGAATGAACCAGGCCACCATTTTGGCTCTAAGGGGGTCTTTATATAGTGTTGCAAAGGTTAGGGTTTCATCCATGAAACCCTAAAGCTCCATGACCTTGCATATCCCTTAGGCTCCATGGCTTAAAGCGTTATGGACTATCCATGAATTATTTAGCCCATCCTAATGGATCATTGGCCCACACTACAAGAATGATTGATTTACATAATCAACCCCTTATATTTAATTAGTCTCTTTTGATCACTAAATTAATTCCAAATTAATTCTTGACCAATACTAATTAAATAATATGATTTCTCAATTAATATATTATACTTATAACATATTAATAAATCACCAATAACCTTATTCTCAAAAGTCCATCCTATCAAATTGCACTGGTGAAGGCAACCCAAAAGGACCATGCTACTATCGGGTCAAGTACATACCAGTTATAGTTATGGGCTTAGACACCAAATCCAACAGTCTCCCACTTGGATAAGTCTAATAACTCTAACTGCAAGTACGACTTCAAGAACCGATTAGCGATCGTAAGCTTTCAAAAGCCGCTGTCGAACTCTGACATAGTCAGTGATTGTCCTTAGATAATTGATCATATATCCTCTATTTTACAAGATATCAGCCGGACAAATACATGGAACAATGTCATACTTGTTGTCCAACAGTTTATTTCCCGATTTCCGATTAGTTTGACATAGAACATAATTGAACACATCAATTTAGTTCTGACCGGGCCCGGTACACAGGTCAAAACAAAATCATCTAGGGGCCCAAGATATCGCTTTCAATCCTCTTGGGATAAAAGGAACAGATAAAGTTCGACATTATATGCTTGTACTAACTACTCGTTAAATCATGCACAATGATATGTTTTATAACATCAAGTTATTGATGCGTTTTCGTATCATCAATGCACAACCAAGTTGTAGTCAACAACTCATATATCTAGGTTTGAAGACTATATGATATTATCATCTCACAATCACTCGTGATAAATTCCATGAAGTGATTCAGGTAAGTGCGGGTTGATCCAATGCTTAAATCTTATTTCACAAGCACTCATGAATGGTGTAGCAGACTTTTGCTATGTCTAACACCTTAGACATCTACAAGCCAACTCATGGCAGTCTTGCTGCATACCTACTTCCAAAGTATGATTGACTGTGGATAATTTGACCAATCTTATTATTCGGGAAGTCAAAACATGAAAAGTGAAACACAAGAATAATACTTAATCCTATATGGCCCCAAAACTTTTGAGTGTAAATAAAGCACCTTTTATTTAATCGCCATATTGATTACTCATTTTTCATTGTACAATGTTTCGAATTATCAACTTTATACTTGAATTAAAACAATAGTTATCCCATGCTCCAAGCATGCATACCAATTTTATCTATGATCCTTTCTTTGTGAAATAGATCAATTGAAAACATTTCAATGATGCTCATTTCACAATTCCAAATCCCCATAGTAAGTGTAAGAATACCAAATTCTCACCTTTTACTATAATCTGTTTGATTCTAAACTTAAATGCAATAATCCTTTCGTAATGTCAATGCACAAGGTCACAAAACTATGCAAGTAACTTTACAAAGTATTCTCTTTGGACATTGGTTATTGAACAAATTCCATGGAAGCCAAGTCTCATATTCAAAGTACATTCCTTTGAACATCCTTCTTGCATTAAGGTTTCTAATCTTACACAGATTTTATGATTAACTTCCACTTATGGAACATTTCTATAATTCAATATGACTAGCATTTCTGAACAAGAGTCACCTCTTGTCAGAACCTGTCAATATGGACCTTCCAAAACTTATACTTCCAACTGTCTATAAGCAACCAATCTTTGGTAAACCTCAGATTGTCCTCGACAATTACTTAACCATTTTAGTCATATCCAGTTCTGCTCCTTTTTCCCTCTAAATGCTCTAGGCATTTGGAAAATTCAAAACACATAAATATTATAGCATATGCAATCGATCCTATACCCGAAGCATATGGGATACGATTCATAATGTCTCACATAAAGACATGATACCTGACCAGTCTTTTGCTATAATGTTTCTATTTGCCATGTTCTCACAAATCGAACTATGAAGAGGGATGTCATAATCATAATCTAATTTGAGAATGCAATTAACATTTCCATATATAGAATTTACTTATGTTGAACCATTCCAACATAACATTCATATATATATATATATATATATATATATATATATATATATATATATATATATATATATATATATACTTGACTAAAATTAAATAAAATCTCAATCTAAGCTTTTAGAATTGGAATGAAGTATAATTTCCTCTCCCTTAATTATAGCAAAACAACTTTTTAAACCCTGCATCTTTGCAAATTGAGACTTTTGTTATCTATAATTAACATTGCTAACTTGCAACACTTACCATAATAATCATGCTCCCATTAACATGATAATTATATCCTTACCAGCATAACACTTATGCTCCCACTAGCTCTGACATGTACTTAGAAATCAGTTGGACTTCTAGAAATTAGTACTTATTGATTTCCTTTCTAAAGTTCAGAGTTCTGATACTTGGTGCTTTGATAAATCTATACCAGACTTGTCAAGCCCGTACACCTTTTAGAATAAATAGCACATGTATGTGTTTGAACCTTTCATAGCTTAAATTAATAAGTCCCGAATGTTCAAACTATTTGCCATTTCTCACAATTCGAACTATGAAAAGGGATGCCGTAATCATAAACAAATTTGAGAATGCAACTATCACAATTGCTAACTCTAATCCTTTAAAATCTACTTAGTGAAAGCGTTTCCTCACAATCATTTTCATGAATTGGAGAGAAACCTTATGACACTTAGCTTTAATGGTGTATGTGTTCCTATCCATATAAATCTGTCATTTTCAACCATTATCCCAAGATAAGGTTTATGACAAATCCAAACTCATATGGACTGAACTTGTTTAATCTTAGTTTGTTGCCATCTGGTAGCACAAGGGCCTACCATGTCTTCCAAGTTGTTTAGCATCTCACCCTTACAGATCAATGTACCTTCCATTGATTAAGGTGCTTTGTCTTATGAAAACAAATGAGAACACATAGAACTCTCCTACATATTCAACCTTGATTGGAATGGGTATAGAAACAAGAGTATGTCAACACGATAGGTTATAAACCTCAAGTCGTGTGCTAGTGTTAATTAACAGTTTTATTCTTGATTAGTACTTGAAACTATTCAAGAATCTTAAGACTCCCACTGACCTCTTGACGTATAAGATTCACTTTGTCAAGGAACTTGACAAACAAATATTCAAGAGTTAGTGTGGTTTCTTATCAAGAAATACACTTCACACAATTGGTCTCAGTTGGTCTTTGTCTTATACAAAACATCACAACTTACCAATTTCAAATGTACAAGAGCAAGAAACATTTTAATCTACATTTGATAAGTGTTATAAACCTTTCTTAAGATTATGTCACTCAAGTTACAATCTTGGAGTACAACTGTAAGATTTGATTTTGGAACGAAGTATGATTCATCTATTTGATTTAACCATTCCAACAATTCATGATTCCTCTTCTTAGCCATACAAATGCACTAAGATTTCCTTAGAGGATCAATTGTGATATGGTTTTCCATAATCATTAAGATAATCATAAAACATGATACTAAAGTACTCTCCCATCTTTTCAGATTGAAGAAACGTTTATCTTTCTGCCTAATTTGATTTTTCTTATTCGTCCTGCTATACATTGAAACCCTTCCAATGATTAAGAATTATACTTAAACTTGTAAGTATAACCATATTTACTAAAATTTAGTAAATCATGACGAATAGTATTATCGATCTTTGTGGTGAACCTAACCAACACATAACAAAGTGCACCAGCTCTCCCAGTTCTTCACTTGACTTACATCTTCATGTGAACAAGAAATTAGTCTTAATTTTCCAAAGATGAAAATTCTTATTCGTCATACAATACAAGTTGCATGATCCCAAGATTCTATCCAATTGAAACTTGGGTGATGAGACTCTTTCCTTATTTAGTAAATTATGACACTACCACAAACGAAAGAATCAAATCCACTTTCCAATATTGCTATCAATGGAAACACATAACCAACAATTTTGCACAAATGCCATTGTAAGGATACTTTTTAAAATAAGATAAGAACAATTTTTTTTCCTTTATTTATAAAACTGCGAAAACCTTGTCCTTACAATGCAAATACAAGTGAAAACTTTGTTGTTATCTATTCCTAAGCAATTTATCATAACTCTTTAAGCAGCAGCTTATAAATCTGATCACCGAACCATGCAATCGAAATTAGACTCAACATATTCTTCCTTTAAGCTTCCTTTGATTCTACAAAACATCAAAATGCAATATTTTCACATCATGTATTAAGAATCAATCATTAGGAACTTAATAGAGTTAGATAATGGACTTACCTGAAATAGAGTAAAACATTTTGACTTTACCATCTCTTAGATATCTCAGGTAGTCAGGGCAGCTTCGCTTCTAATGTCCCTTCAAATGGCAATAGAAACAAATGGCTTCGGGAAGTAGATCTTCCAATCAACTTTGCTTTACCAGTGTGCCAAATCATTTCTGATTCAGCATCAACAAGCAAATAGGTAAGATCAATAAGGGTCATGTCGTGGTTTGTCATATAGTAGTCCTTTAAAACTCACTATATGACTCAGAGAGTGACTGAAAAACCCAGTCAACAACCAACTTCCTCGATACTTCGACACCCAACTCTCCCGGCTTGTCAATATGTAAGCACATACATAATTTCCATCCTTGTGATTTCTTTCCAATAGGGCTTGAGTGACCTTGAACCTTTCAAGTCTTCGAACTTGTGGGTTAGGGAGAATAATTGGAGGAGGTGGAGGAAGTGAAGTATGATATTGTGAAATATCGTCTTCATGTGGAAAGCCTTTTGCAACAGATTCGGGAAGAGCATAGTTGTCTAACCTAGACATCTATAAAGGGAGAAATTCAAGTTAGTTGATTTAAGTCCTTAATATAACACCCAAAATGAAATATTAAGGCTAGGACCCAACACAATATTTTACAATTGCGAAGAGGGATGCCGTAATCCAATTATAAAATATTTGAAGGTAGGTAAATGCCGATTTACCAATTTTCACCATGAAAACAAAATAAATTATTAAGTTTTAATTGTATTTGAAATTCCTAGATCCTTCGAGATTCATTGAACTTTTCAATGGCATGTTTAAATCTCGATGTGCCCTTCAAGTTTGTGACTGGGATGCCGAGGATCACAAACAAGGTATGAATAACCATGCAAATTAGCTTGGTACACCCAATGTTACAAATCACCTAATCAATGTGTTGGTTAACCATACACGCTCCATTTGTTACACACCCAAACCAGAACGACGGAAATGTTCGGGGGCAGAGGACTTCATGTAAGTATCACAACACATGCAATATAGTAATCAAAGTACAAACAACCATTGAATTAATAAGTATAAGTTTTACATAAGTTTTTAAACATTACATATTCAAACATCAAAGTAGATACAGTAGAAGACAAGAGTCGCAGTACGGTACTAGGTAGTCTTCTCAAAAGCTTCGGGAGTGTACCTGTCTACTGGATTCCTGAGAATACAAGTTATTTTGAAAGAGTAGATCAGCATGTAAGCTGGTGAGTTCATAAGTATTTTAGTTATATAAAGTATACTCTAAGTTCTTGGAAAAGTTCGTTGGTTCCTCCAGAAATTCCTATATTTCCTGATGTGATAAAATGATAACAACAATAGTTCCCTCTGCAATTACTTAGTTTATACTAGTTATATATAACCTAATATCGAATGGACAGTTAAATGGGTGAATCTGCCCTAAGCCTACAACCAAACAAGGAACATGAAGTAAGGTGGAAGTCACACATTTCACTGTCAATCGGATATTACTTATATATAACTCTGATGTATAAACTAAGGAATTATAGAATTAGCCACTAAAGGTCCTTTATGTTATACTAGTTTAAAGAGAGTGAATGACTAAGTTCCATCTAATAAGTAGTTTTAAATCCCCATAAAACCGTTTCTGAATAGTAGTTTTAAATCCCCATAAAACCGATTCTGAATAGTAGTTTTAAATCCCCATAAAACCATTTCTGAATAGTAGTTTTAAATCCCCATAAAACCGTTTCTGAATAACTACCCTAATATTAACCTAGTTAATTAGGGTTTTAAAATGTGATAAAGTTGTAACCATGCTGGACTAGAATGAACACGACGACCTACTGGTTTCGAAACTGAATATGTGACATTTGTCACCCCATGGCTGGTCTGCCGGACTGTAGCTAGCAGTTGGGATGTGGTATTGTCGGTCCCGTATAGATCTGTACACACAATGCCAACTCTTCCTCCAGAAGATTCTGGTTACAACGATATAACATAACAAGTATTGCTATGTCCTGAAGACGTACCATCACATTTTAGTTTGAGTAAAGATCGAATTATATCCTTTTCTTGATAATGTAGTTTAGACCTCGTATACTTATTTAGAAAAATAGATTTCTCGTTTGTTTCTAATTTAGTTTATATTATTACCCCGTGATTGCTAACCCTGGTACGTTGTATTTGTACCCCTGTTAATGCAAACCCGGTATGATGTATTATTACCCCGTGATTGCTAACCCTGGTACGTTGTATTTGTACCCCTGTTAATGCAAACCCGGTATGATGTATTATTACTTCTTTAATATATTATCCATATACTACAAGTATTATACATATCCTGGTATTGATAAATGAATTGTTAGTACTTTCCTTTCCTAATATACTTGGAATAAAAAGTATACAATCGTAAATCATACTTGTATATTTAGTTTTGAATAATAAATTATACCTATTATAATTTATACGTTCTATGTGATTAGCATGATCTCTCCTGAATGTACCCCTTTACTTAGCATGATACAAAGGTAATGATACCGACTGAAGTAACCTTTTATATTCCCATATGTATAATGTATATAATTAAGAAGGAAACGACCTTCGGACAAATAACCTCACCTGAAATCCACATCCAAATAAGGAAAAAGAGATAAGCCAACTCATTAGTCCTAATCCCTTTAAGTTTTATTTATATACTTATACATATATCAACATGATATTGATAATTATAATTTGAAATAGTTTATAAAACCTTTTTCAAAGAATTTAACAGTATTAAAAGGATGTACATGACTTTAAAGATTTAACATGACTTTAAGTCATTTTGGAAATATTTGGTAATCCTTAAAAGCATAAGGAAATCCTTTGTATGATTGTTATCACATATAATTATTAACACAATTTAGATTGTGTTCAACTTTTATTCCCCCCCTAAAAAGCATTTAAAACCATTAAAAAGGTAGATTATAGGGGTATGAACTCACCTTATAAGTGGTGATTTGGGCAGCGTTTCGTTTCTATAAATGATCTTTCTCGAAGAAACCGCGAGTTTTTGATTAAAACTGGGCTTTACGCGGGCAGAACTTCGACTGGAAAGAGGTTAGCTTCTCGAGAATTCCGGGGCTTCAGGGCTTGCTTCGGGTTTTAGATATGATACCGGGGCTTTGGGGGGTTGTAAGAAAGTTTAGGGAGATGAAAGAAGTGAAAAAGGATGAAAAATGGTGTAAAAATGGTGAAGGAACCGAAGAGTCTCGCATGCTATATATAGTCCGAAGCCTCGGACAGGTGGCGAGGGGGAGGAGGAGTCAGCAGCGACGTGGCAGCGAGGGAAGAGGGACGCGTGTCTCGGGTTCGCAAGGGGCCACGAGGCCGAGCTCGGAAGCAGCCACGATGCGAGGCGCGTCGGAACAGGAGTGGCCGAGCCTTCGGTCCAATCAGAAGAGGACACGGGTCCGACACAGGGAGGTCTCGCATGCGAGGTGACGTGTACGGATTGTGGCCATGCGATTTTTCCCGATTTTCAAGATTTTTCTATTTTTGTGCCCAAAACTTGCGAAATTCATAACTTTCGCATACGAGCTCCGTTTTCGACGTTCTTTATATGCACGCGTAGGTAAAATTATACTCTACGACTTTCGTTTAGAGTTTGTCGGAAAATTTTGACTTTATTTTTAATATTATTATTTTTAACAGACCGTGACAGGAAATCCGTTAAAAATTCATAACTTCTTTATTCGAAGTCCGTTTTCGTCTGTCTTTTTACCGTTGTACTACTATTGACGAGACCTTCGATTCTCGTTTAGGTTGTGTCGGATAAAAATCATTCGATCTTTATTTCGAGTTTTTAGCTGTATACTGTTATACTGATACTTAGAAAAATCATAACTTCCTCATACGAAGTCAGATTTTGACGTTCTTTTTATGAAAGTTCTCGGTTTAACATAATCTACAAGTTTCATTTAGATTGTTATGGATAAAAAGCCTTTTATTGAAAATTCACTTTTTACACTGAAGAGTGTTTTGCCGGTTTTGTCGCGGATCTTCGATTGGTCATAACTTCTTCGTTATAACTAGGATTTCAGTGTTCTTTATATTTTTGGAAACCATATTACAATCTCTACCACTTTGTTCATCCCAATTAAGATTATTGAACAATTTATTTTTGACCTAAATTTGACTAGTGTTACACCATTGATCTATGATTAACATCAAGCTACCCTTAGCCACTCACCGTCAGTCCCAGATTAGTATGCCGGTTAACCACACACGCTCCACTAACAACTTAACAAGGTGCTAAGTGCAATTTCATGGGGTAGCACCATTTTCCACATTTTTCCTAAAGTAACTAAGATTGGGAATTTAATAAAAGTTTAGTTACTTTATAATTATCATTATACTTATAATGAGGATTAGTGTCATGTACTACCCGTTCGGCTAACGACCCTCCACCAGTCAAGGAAGCGGTGGGTGAGAGTGGACACCCATTAAACTGCCATTTTATAGGCAGTAACCTTATACCCCCCCTTATAGATCGGCTTCGTGAATGAGGCCTACTAACGGTAAGACTGATTTGTATTATACATATATATAAGTATTAAACTTTAATATTATAATAGTATAAGGGTAGAATTTTAACTTTAAAAACTCTAGGGTTTTATTTGGAATTAAAGTATTCAAAGGTGATACTTTACAAATTCCAAAACTTGAGGGCAACTTTTGAACTATTCAAAAAAAAAACTTTTGGAATCCATAACATATGAGTTTAATATAGGCTTTAATGAAAAGACTCTTGAAAATCCATAACTTGAGGACAAGTTATGGAGTTCATAAAACTATTTATGGGCAAAAGACTCTTCAAATACATAACCTATGACTTTAATGATCTTTTTAAAAGAAAACTTTTCATATTCCATAACTTAAGGACAAGTTATGGAGTACATTAAAGGCCATAAAGATCATCAAATAAACTAACAAGCATGTCAAATAATGTCCATGATCTAGATTACACTCATATAAACAAGATAATTCATATCAACCAAATTTCATGTAATTAGCATAATCATATAAACAAATACAAAACATGAAACTTTGACAATTATTCTAAATTGGATAAGCATGATCATTACCACATCAAAAATAGGTTTATAAGTTCAAAAATAGCTTAGGGTAATGATCCTAGTCCAATTCTAACCAAAAACATCGAAAATCTGCATTTTAGAGCACCAACTCGTCGAGTGCAAGAACAAACTCGGTGAGTTGGTCAGAATTGTGTTGGGACTCGGCAAGTCCCCCAGTGGGTCGGTGAGTCCACTCTCCAGAACAGAAGAAAATCAAATTTTCAAGCTTAAACAACAAGTAGCATCAAGTATAATTGAAAACAACCCTAGACTCTGATACCACTGTTGGGATTTGAGCACTATAACACTTCCTAAGTGCACATGCAACCCTAAATGCTTTGGATCTATGTTTTCTCTAATTATACATGCATTATCATTTTTCCAAAGCATTGTCCTAACTAGCATACAAATTGTCAAATGAACAATACAACTAGTTAGATGACTTACCTCTTAGAAGGAATTGTAGTTCTTGACCTTTGAAAGCTTGAGCACCTCAAGTGTGATGCCTCTAATGTGTCAAAAATACCGTATGCAAGAGGAGGCTTGAGAGAATAAGTTATCATACACAATTTCGTTCCTCACTCTCTAGGAATGAACCAGGCCACCATTTGGGCTCTAAGGGGGTCTTTATATAGTGTTGTAAAGGTTAGGGTTTCATCCATGAAACCCTAAAGCTCCATGACCTTCCATATCCCTTAGGCTCCATGGGTTAAAGCTCCATGGACTATCCATGAACGATTTAGCCCATCCTAATGGATCATTAGCCCACACTACAAGAATGATTGATATACATAATCAACCCCTTATATTTAATTAGTCTCTTTTGATCACTAAATTAATTCCAAATTAATTCTTGACCAATACTAATTAAATAATATGATTTCTCCATTAATATATTATACTTATAATATATTAATAAATCACCAATAACCTTATTCTCAAAAGTCCATCCTATCAAATTGCACTGGTGAAGGCAACCCAAAAGGACCATGCTACTATCGGGTCAAGTACATACCAATTATAGTTATGGGCTTAGAAACCAAATCCAACACAATGACCAGATTAATCTCATGGATCTCAACTCTTTATTTGGAAATCTTTGAAATTACGAAGAGACCAAAGCTCTTCGTAAAGCCATCATGAAGGACTCAAACAAAGAGAAGTCTATAGCCTTGTTCTCTCAAAAAGAAGCATTGAACCTCCTCAACGACTCCGATGACTCTGATCAGGGCAAAGAAATTAATGATGAAATTACTGATGAACTTATTTCCATAGTTGCAACTATTTTCAAACGTTACAAAGAAAGCAGATCAAATGGAGTTCAAAGAGCTCAGCTTAAGGGAAGTAGTTCAACAAAGAGATCTACTTCAGAGAAAAGAAACTCATGTAACTATTTTAACTGTGGAAGTCCTAACCATTTTTACAGGGAATGCAAAGAGAATAAAGAAACAAAAAGCCCAGAGATTTATGAAGTCTTTTACAAGAAGTTGTTGGCCCACATGAAGAAGGAGAACATCTCTCTACCAAAAGGCTTCATTGCAAAGAAATAGGATCGTGAAGATTAGGTGGAAGAAGAGGAAACATCTAAAGATGAGGGGCTAAATGTTAAGGGTCTTATGGCTCTTATTAATGATTCCCCTTATGGTGATCTTAACATGTGTGACACTAATACCTTTCAAGATGTCCATGAATCGAGTCAGAATCTAAAACATACTTGGTTTCTTGACAGTGTGTGCTCTAGACACATGACCAGTCTCAAGTCCCTATTAATAGATTTTGTGGAGAAAGATGATCCAATTGTAGTTTTTGGTGACAACAGTGAAGATGTTGTCATGGGTATTAGAGCATTTGAGTGTAGAGCGCTCATACTGAATGAATTTGGACGTCATCATGTGTGGACTCTTGTTCCCAAGACTCAAGGAAAAACTATCAATGACACTCGCTAGGTGTTCAGAAACAAGATGGATGAAGATGTGATAGTCATTAGAAACAAAGCAAGAATTATGGCCCAAGGATTTTGTTAACTAGAAGGATTAGACTACGACAAAACGTTTGCCCCAGTTGCTAGGTTTGAAGCAATTCATTTGTTTCTTTCTTTTGCTTCAGTCGAGAACTTTAAATTCTATCAAATGGATGTTAAGATTGTTTTCTTACATGGTAATCTTCTAGAATAATTCTTCCTAAAGCAAACTCAATGGTTTTAAAATGAACAATTTTCCAATCATGTATATCGTATTGATAAAGCTGTATACGATTTGAAGCAGACACCCAGAGCCTGGTATGCCACATTGGTGAATTATCTTCTGAATAGTGGATACAGACGTGGAAAAATTGACAACACCTTATTCATCAAGCATTCAAGATCCCATATTATTCTTGCTCATGTGTATGTCGATAATATCATTTTCGGATCCACTGATGAGAAACTAAGTTCTAAGTTCGGTGAGGTCATGGCTAAGAAATTTGAGATGAGCATGATGGGTGAACTAACTTTCTTTTTAGGTCTGCAGGTTAAACAACTAACTGATGGAATTTTCGTTTGTCAAGCTAAATACATTATAGACATGTTGAAGAAGTTTGGTTTTTATGATAGCAAACCAACAAAGACTACAATGTCCTCATTAGTGTCTATTGCAGCGTATCCAACTGGCGCTGATGTGAAAGCAACCCTAAACTGAGGACTGATAGGTTCACTGCTCTATCTTACTGCTAGTCGTCCTGACATTATGTTTGCTACCATATTGTGCGCTCATTATCAAGCCAGTCCTAAGGCATCTCATCTTCTCGCTGTGAAAGGATCTTTCGTTACTTAAAGTATACACCCAATCTTGGATTATGGTATCCTCGCGACTTTGAGTTCAAGCTGGTGGGATACAATGACTCGGATCATGGTGGATGTGGCATTGATCGCAAGAGTACTTCAGTAGGGGCTCAAATATTGGGGGATAGATTGGTGAGTTGGTCCAGCAAGAAAAAAAAATCATTGGCTTGCTCTATCGCTGAAGTTAAATATGTAGCCACTGGAAGGTGTTGTGCTCAAATTCTATGGATTCAAAATTTTCTCTTAGATTATGGTCTAAACTTCCCAAAGACTCCTATCTGCTGTGACAACACCAGTGCAACATTACAAAACCAAGCACATTGACATTCGTCATCACTTCATCAGGGAAATTATTCAAAAGGGAAAAATGGAGTTGTTCTATATTCCATCCACTAATCAATTGGCTGACATTTTCACTCAGGTATTCGATGAGAAGACCCTAAATAAATTGATTGCAAATCTTGGCATGATTTCAACGACTTAATTTTTTTTAACTCATTTGAAATAAGTTTGCTTCTACTTGCTTTCTTAAAACAAAAACACAAAAAAGAAGTGCTTCTTTTATTATGTTTTTAAAGAACTTTACATTGTGTGCTTAATCTTTGCATCTGATGTTTACAAGTACTCTTTTTTCTCTATTCTTTATTTTTAGGCCTGTCGACGAATTATCTGCACCTCTTCTTTCCAGGGTTGGAAAGATCTGGGGACATTCAGAATGTTTGAATGCTCTAGTTGTTGAGAAGAATACTGGAATCAAGTCTTCTTCTTGTTGACAATACTCTTTCTCTCTTCCACTTATTGTTATGGATGCAAGAAGCAACCATCAATACAACGAGTCTTACTTTCATCTACTGACTAATAATCCGATAAAACCTCAAGTGCCCTCGTGTTGATCTTGTTAACTCGATGGTTACATGGATTTGAGCCAGTTAACTCATAGGTTACAAAGACTGGTTACGGTTCTTCTCTTGCTCCTGGTGAACACGAAGCTTGGCATCTATCTGCTACATCTCAACGATTAATTCCTTCATCATTCTTCGTTTGTAGTGAGTTGTATCATATATTAATGTGTTTGTTCTTGCATGTGTCTTATTTTATATCTAGAATTAAAGGACATATATCTTAGAAAAAGGAAGTTCATTTATGGCCTTTCAATTCAAAAGATTTGATGAATCGGTTCTATATCTTGCTTCTGAAAAGACTGTACAAATATCGCTTTTAGAATATTTCCTTGTTTGACTAACACTTTTGTTTTTATTCTTATATTATTTATTATTTTGTCCTGCACCATTTTAAATGAATTGATGGTGAACTTCAAAGTTCTAGAATGCAACTCAACTATATGATACGGAAGTAGAACCACTTCTTGTTAATGAGCTAAAACCATTAATGATTCACGCTGATTCCACCTTAGTATGACTGAAACACTCATTCTCTCAAATTTATTCTCAATAAAACTTTACGATTCACTTTGATATACTGTACACTGATAAAAGTTTGAACCGTTGTGTCGATGGTTAGTTTATGTACCGTAGTGTAACGCCCGTGTTTCCAGGATAGACATTAATGATGATGATATAGTCTAGGTCAACCTTTGTAACTCATTTTGAAGAAATGAAGAGGAATTATGTGATTACTATGTGAATTATGTGTTTTATGCTTAATTATTAGGATTTAATTAATTAAGAATAAAAATGAGCGTCAGAAATAAATATTAGATAAAGCCGATATCTATTAAGAAAGTTATAGTGGTCGTGACAAAGATTCCAGATATATAAAGAATAACAAAATCCGAGTTATAACGAAGAAGTTATGACATGTCGAAGTTTCGCGACAAAACCAGCACGACGCCAAATGATGTAAAAAGTGAGTTTTTGATCAACTACTTTTTAGCCTTGGTGATCTAAATGAAAGTCGTAGTGTCCGTTAAACCAAGAGTATGTATAAAAAGAACGCCCAAATCTGACATCGTATGAGGAAGTTATGATTTTTCTAAGTTTCAGCTTAGCAGTAGACACCTAAGAACTCGAATTTTAGATCGAGTGATTTTTAGCCGACACGACCTAAACGAGAATCGAAGGTCTCATCGATAGTAGTACAACAGTAAAAAGACAGACGAAAACGGACATCGGATGAAGCTCCACCCTTGCAGGGCCCGGTTTTCAATAAAACATCCCGGTTTTATCGAAAACGATTGTTTTAGGAAACGAAGTGCTGCCCGATTATCGTTAAATCAAGTGAGTGCATATTATTTTCATCTTACACATAGATATGAAGTATTTTATATAAATTACATGCTATGTGTGCATATTATCTGTATACTTGCTATCTATGATGGATGAACAATCTTATACATGTTTTAATTTATTTAAACTATATATGTATTTTATATCTACAAATATGTTGGCTAAAACATGGGTAGATGAATTGGATGATGTGTGATGAAATAAAAATTGATGAGAGGTATCGATGTTTAAGATGATATAGTCATCTAGCAGAGTATAAACTACGACCACAGACTACTTTAGATAGTCCAGTGGAACGTTAGCAGACTCGTAACCGGTAGGTATGTTTTAACTATATGTTCATAAGGTCTTCTCGATGTTCATTAGGTGTTTTTGAACTATGTGTTCATCCGATAGTTCTTCTTTTTGAAACTAATACGTGTCAGGGTACGGGAGCATACGGGAGTACTTTATTAGTATTTTCCCTCTACTTTTTATTTCGAAGAGCTTTGGAGTCTTCGTTTCTTTTATGAAGTGATTGGACGAACTTCATGTGTCAGCGTTTCCTTTCACGAAGTAAGTGTGGGAATATCGTTGACTGCCTAATGAAGTGTGTTGGTAATAGACCACCACTAGGTATGTCTGGTGTTATGATGCCGGATAGGGTGAGTCTGGAGGAAAAATACCTCACGATATTCAGATCACTGCTAGGCAAAGTTCGATGCTGGATAGGGTGAGTCTGGGGGTAAAATACCTCACGATATTCAGATCACTGCTAGGCAAAGTTCGATGCTGGATAGGGTGAGTTTGGGGGTAAAATACCTCATGATATTCGGACCACGGCTAGGCATTGTTATCCAAATAACTACCCCTAACTTAATTGTCTTGTGGTTCTTTCTTTTACGAATGAAGGTTCGTGGTGAAACTTATTCCATTCCTCTCATTTGATGTCTTTATCGATCCTCGTTTGCTGCTAGGGAATTTCCGAAGCAGCTTCGTCAGTTGGTTCTTCATATCGATCCTTTAGGCTAGATCTAGTAAGATCACTGTATAGGATCAGTATGTAGGGATCGACGTTCGTTAGTGCTTGT
Source organism: Lactuca virosa (assembly GCF_052849685.1). Classification (NCBI taxonomy): domain Eukaryota; kingdom Viridiplantae; phylum Streptophyta; class Magnoliopsida; order Asterales; family Asteraceae; genus Lactuca; species Lactuca virosa. The sequence goes on along the minus strand of NC_136428.1, from coordinate 579,751 downwards.
AGTATAAACCTCGGGCAGCGATGGACTTCGTGCCTATTCCTTAGGATAATCCTTAGGAATGAAGGATAGATGATTCTTAGGGTAGATCCTTAAGATTAAAGAATATAATGGTGATGGGTAATGGGGTTGATTGTTTGATGATTAAATATAATAATTATATTATTGTGGGTTGATAACCCTATGTACTCACCAGGTTTCCCAACCTGACCCACTCAGTTTATTTGTATCACAGGTGTCGATACGAAGCTATTTTACACCGAGAGAGATTTAAAGGAGATGTAGATCACTAGTGTAAATAAATGTAAGGTCTGTTTATGCTTATGTTTCAGTATTGTCGATGACACCCCAAAGTTTTAATATGAACAAAATACATTTCTTCGGAAATGCTTTGATAATATATTTATCATGTTTTTCTGGGAACAAATTCCGCAATATATTTATTTAAAAATATACTCTAATTTTCAAATAAAACATAAACAAATCGGTCTTTTCTGGCCGTGAAATTGGGGATGTCACAGTTGGTATCAGAGCATTAGTTTAAGCGAACTAGGAATTTGTAGGATTTCTATACTTAAACTTGGAATGCTAAGTGATGATCGTGAGATGAGTGTCTACCATATTTTAAGACACGAGCACTAGTATATTTTAGGAAAGATGCCTAAAATGCTTTTAGGTGCTAAATATTATATGTTTGCCATATATGATATTATTTGTTCGGATCTATGGTCTGTTGCCGACCGGATCTGGAAACCTTATGTGTTCAGGATTCTAAGAGTATGACTACGATATTAGAACTAGCATGTAAACGTTTCGAAGTGATAAGGAGATTTATACGTCTATCGTAAATAAAGCTTTCCTATCTTAAATTCTCGCCAAGTACGTCGAACGTCTGCTCGGGTGTACAAAACGTTATGGTGAAGACTCGTAGAGAATTAAGTAAATGGAGGGCTTATGATAGTGAATGACACCTATCGGAAAATATCGTAAGAGTGATATCTTGCCTTTAGAAGGTGTCTGATAAAATAACAGAATGTTTAAAGAAGTACGGTACGTCTGAAGTACACCTTCGATTGGCAGGATGATGGAACGATTGGTGTAATTCTCGAAGTTGTCCCATCATCTGGAATTTCCATCACCAACCGAGTTGAAGTAGAATTGATGATTGAAGATACGCATGGAAGAAGTCCTAGTAGAGTCTAGGAAAATTTTTATGATTAATTGGACGCATTCGTATGTGTTAAATTGTTTTGTGATTTTAGGACTTGGGGACTGCGAGACAATACTTGGGACAAGTATGAGTAGGTGTGAATAGTAGTAGAGATCTATACTACTGGAAGCACATGACTCACACTTGGATCAGGGAAAGTCACAAGGTTGCCAAGGAGCTAGTAATTGATTCCGTCTTATTCTAGTCTGTCGTTACTATCGTTTATGTAATGACTAAGAAGATGATTGTTATTCCGACCCTAGTGGTCATATCAAATTGAGTCCGACTACGATGAGTTTGTTACGTGGTTCAAAGAACCAAGTTCGATGTAGCATTTTACTTAAGCCAAATTAAAGTAAAGGATGATCAAAACGATCAATAAAAGTATCGCGTTCGTTGTTAAAGAAGTTGGTAGTTAGAAATAATATGTGTTGAACTATGATTGTATCACATTAGAACATGAAGGAAGGTATAGTCTGTTCTGGAATTTGTCTCTAAGAGACCTGAGTCTAAGCATTGCATTATATGATGATAGAGCATTAAAACATGCCCCATCGGTCTGTTACAATAAATGAAGGAAAGTAGTTATTCTAAGAAGAAGAAGGAGTCCTCAATAAGGATTTATTTTGTAACTCGAAGGTTACGATTGAAAGTCCAACATAGTACGAGGAGTAAATGCAAGATTGCGCACCGCCCACAGTCAAGAAGTCCAAGAATTAGATACTCATTCAAAGGAACATAGAAGTTACAACTATTACCTAGGATGAAGAGATAACGTATGAAGTCATTATACAGGCCATGTCTTGTTAGTGTTTCCGAAAACGAAATTGAAGACTTCGTAGTCTCTAGTGACGCATCTGGAGTTGGGTTAGGTTGTGTTCTGACCCAAAGGGATAAAGTTATAGCGTATGCATCGAGGCAATTGAAAAAGCATGAAAAGAACTACCCACTCATGATCTGGAGTTGGCAGCGATAGTATTCGCCTTAAAGATATGGAGGCACTATATTTATGGCATTAAATGCAAACTTTTCACTGATCATAAAAGTCTTCAATATCTCTTTAATTAGAAGGAATTGAACATGAGGCAACGACGCTGGCTAGAGTTACTCAAGGACTACGACTGTGAGATACTTTACCACTCTGGTAAAGCAAATGTTGTTGCTGATGCTCTCAGTCGGAAGGTAAACCTTGAAAAGAAAAGTCCAAGAGCATTGAGAATTGAAGTTGTCTCGACAATTGTGGAAAGTATAAAGAAAGCTCAAGAGGAAGCTTTAGAGAAAAATGACCGAAAGAACGTTTGGGCAAAACGTTAGTGTTTGATACAAACGGTCAAGGACTGAAGGTATTCCAAGATAGGATTTGGGTACCTAAGACGGGAGGAGTAAGAGATCTTCTTATGGAAGAAGCTCACAAGACCATGTACTCGATTCATCCCGGCAGCACAAAAATGTATAGGGATCTAAAACCCTACTACTGGTGGCCGACGATGAAGCTTGATGTTGTTAAGTATGTGGCCGAGTGTGTAACATGTGCTAGGGTTAAGGCACAACATCAGAAAGTGTATGGGAGTTTAGAACCTTTACCTGTACCCATGGGTAAATGGGAAGACATCACCATAGATTTTGTGACTAAACTGCCCAGAACAAAGAACGGTCACGACATGATTTGGGTGGTCGTTGATCGCTTCACTAAGAGTGCGCCTTTCATAGCAGCCAACGAGAAATGGTCTATGGATAAGCTTACGACTTACATGAAGGAAATTATGAGGCTTCACGGTGTTCCATTAACGATTTTATCATATCGTGACAGCCGTTTTACCTCAAGGTTTTGAAGGAGTCTACAAGAGGAATTGGGTACCAAGTTATGTTTGAGTACTACTTACCATCCGCAGACAGATGGTCAGAGTGAACGAACAATTCAAACGTTGGAGGATATACTGAGAGCATGTACCCTGGAATTCCAAGGTAACTGGGATGAACATTTACCTATGGTAGAATTTTCCTATAATAATAGTTTCCACTCAAGCATCAAGATGGCACCTTACCAAGCTTTGTATGGAGAAAAGTGTCGAACGCCGTCATGTTGGCTGGAAGCTGGGGAAAAGCAGTTTATGGGACCTAAAATAGTCCATCAGACTGCTGAAAAGTTGAAAGTGATTAGGGAAAGGATGTTGGCTGCTCAAGATCGTCAAAAGAGCTATGCTGTCAAGAAATGACAACCGATATCATTCGAAGTTGGAGATTCGGTTTTACTTAAAGTCTCGCCGTGGAAGGGACTTATAAGATTTGGTAAAAGGGGAAAGTTGAGTCCAAGGTTTATTGGACCATTTAAAGTTCTTCAGAGGATCGGGAATCAAGCTTACAAGCTAGAATTACCAGAAGAACTAGATGGTATTCATAACACTTTCCATGTGTGTTATTTGAGGAAATTCACAGGAGATGTACCCGACATAATTCCAATTTCTAAATTAAGGTTGGATGAAAACAAGAGGTTAAACCAGAGGCAATCGTTGACCGTAAGACTAAAAAGTTGTGACGCAAGATGGTCGATTTAGTGCTTGTGCGTTGGAAACATACGAATGGGCCAAATCTCACCTGGGAAACGGAGAGTGGCATGATGAGTCGCTACCCGCATTTGTTTGCTGATGTGTGATTCCTGGGACGGAATCATCCTAAAGGGGAGAGAATTGTAACGCCCGTGTTTCCAGGATAGGCATTAATGATGATGAAATATTCTAGGTCAACCTTTGTAACTCATTTTGAAGGAATGAAGAGGAATTATGTGATTATTATATGAATTATGTGTTTTATGCTTAATTATTAGGATTTAATTAATTAAGAATAAAAATGAGCGTCAGAAATAAATATTAGATAAAGTCGATATCTATTAAGAAAGTTGTAGTGGTCGTGAAAAGGATTCCGGATATATAAAGAATACCGAAATCCGAGTTATAACGAAGAAGTTATGACCTGTCGAAGTTTCGCGAGAAAACCGGTACGACGCCAAATGACGTAAAAAGTGAGTTTTTGATAAACTACTTTTTAGCCTTGGTGATCTAAATGAAAGTCGTAGTGTTCAATAAACCGAGAGTATGTATAAAAAGAACGCCCAAATCTGACTTTGTATGAGGAAGTTATGATTTTTCTAAGTTTCAGCTTAGCAGTAGACAGCTAAAAACTCAAATTTTAGAGCGAGTGATTTTTTGCCGATAGGAACTAAACGAGAATCGGAGGTCTCGTCGATAGTAGTACAACGGTAAAAAGACAAACGAAAACGGACGTCGGATGAAGAAGTTATGAATTTTTAACAGATTTCCTATCTCGGTCTGTTAAAAATAATAATATTAAAATTAAATTCAAAATTAGCCGATGAAGTCTAAACGAAAGTTGTAGAGTGTAATTTTACCTACGTGTGCATATAAAGAACGTCAAAAACGGAGCACGTATGCGAAAGTTATGGATTTTAGAAGTTTTGGCACAAAAATCAAGAAAAATCCCAAAATCCGAGAAATTTCGCATGGTCCGGAATAGGCCACGTCACCTTCGCTCCATGCGCGCCCCGTGTCCGATCCATGACTCATCCGAAGCTGGCTCCGCCGCGTGTCGCACACCAGTCACCTTCCGATTGGACCGAACCGCTGACCAGTGTGCGTCCGACGTGCCTCGCACAGGTGCCCGCGTCCGACCTCGCATACGTGTCTCTCTCCCTCGCTGCTACCTGCCTTCACTGACTCACCCATCTCGGCCGACCCTCGCAATCTCGCCCTATAAATAGGAAGGCTGCGAGCCTTCTCGGGTAAAATGAGATTTTTGCCACTTTTTCACCCAAATTCAATATTTTTATTATTTTGACTTCCCCCGAAACCCTGAGATCATTTCCAACACCCGAAACACGTCCCGAAGTGCCCGAGAAGCCCGAGAAATTTATCTTTTCGGTTTGAAGCTCCACCCTTGTAGGGCCCGGTTTTCAATAAAACATCCCGATTTTATCGAAAACGATTGTTTTAGGAAACGAAGTGCTGCCCGATTATCGTTAAATCAAGTGAGTGCATATTATTTTCATCTTACATATAGATATGAAGTATTTTATATAAATTACGTGCTATGTGTGCATATTATCTGTATACTTGCTATCTATGATGGATGAACAATCTTATACATGTTTTAATTTATTTAAACTGTATATTTATTTTATATCTACAAATATGTTGGGTAAAACATGGGTAGATGAATTGGATGATGTGTGATGAAATAAAAATTGATGGGAGGTATCGATGTTTAAGATGATCTAGTCATCTAGCATAGAATAAACAACGACCACATACTACTTTAGATAGTCCAGTGGAACGTTAGCAGACTCGTAACCGGTAGGTATGTTTGAACTATATGTTCATAAGGTGTTCTCGAACTCTATGTTCATTAGGTGTTTTTGAACTATGTGTTCATCCGATAGTTCTTCTTTTTGACACTAATACGTGTCGGGGTACGGGAGTACTTTATTAGTATTCTCCCTATACTTTTTATTTCGAAGAGCTTTGGAGTCTTCGTTTCTTTTATGAAGTGATTGGACGAACTTCATGTGTCAGCGTTTCCTTTCACGAAGTAAGTGTGGGAATTTTGTAGACTGCCTAATGAAGTGTGTCGGTAATAGACCACCACTAGGTATGTCTGGTGTTATGATGCCGGATAGGGTGAGTCTGGAGGTAAAATACTTCACGATATTCAGATCACTGCTAAGTAAAGTTCGATGTTGGATAGGGTGAGTCTGGGGGTAAAATACCTCACGATATTCAGATCACTGCTAGGAAAAGTTCGATGTTGGATAAGGTGAGTCTGGGGGTAAAATACCTCACGATATTCAGACCACGGCTAGGCATTGTTATCCAGATAACAACCCCTGACTTAATTGTCTTGTGGTTCTTTCTTTTACGAACGAAGGTTCGTGGTGAAACTTATTCCATTCCTCTCATTTGATGTCTTTATCGATCCTCGTTTGCTGCTAGGGAATTTCCGAAGCAGCTTCGTCAGTTGGTTGTTCATATCGATCCTTTAGGCTAGATCTAGTAAGATCACAGTATAGGATCAGTATGTGGGGATCGACGTTCGTTAGTGCTTGTAGTATAAACCTCGGGCAACGATGGACTTCGTGCCTATTCCTTAGGATAATCCTTAGGAATGAAGCATAGATGATTCTTAGGGTAGATCCTTAAGATTAAAGAAGATAATGGGGATGGGTAATGGGGTTGATTGTTTGGTGATTAAATATAATAATTATATTATTGTGGGTTGATAAGCCTATGTACTCACCAGGTTTCCCAACCTGACCCACTCAGTTTATTTGTATCACAGGTGTCGATACGAAGCTACTTTACACTGAGAGAGATTTAAAGGAGATGTAGATCACTAGTGTAAATAAATGTAAGGTCTGTTTATGCTTATGTTTCAGTATTGACGATGACACCCCAAAGTTTTAATATGAACAAAATACATTTCTTCGGAAATGCTTTGATAATATATTTATCATGTTTTTTTGGGAACAAATTCCGCAATATATTTATTTAAAAATATACTCTGATTTCAAATAAATCATAAACAAATCGGTCTTTTCTGGCCGTGAAATTGGGGATGTCACACGTAGACTATCACACACACCAACCCCTTCTTGCCCATAAATTCTTCTTTAAAGCATTATGATTCTGCGTAATGTACCATATGCTGATGAGAGTTTGAAAAATTTGTGGGAATGGTTAAGGTAAAACACCACATCTTATCATATGTACCAATCCATTCTCATAATATATTCTTCTTTTGAATTTTATGATTCAACGTCTGAGGCCAGACGTTGATGAGAATTCGAAAAATATGTGTTGATGGGTATATCATTGTCCATGATGTGTTACACACATCTACCTATTCTTTCCCAACAATTCTTCTATTAAAGAAGTTAATGATTCATTGTATTACCCAAACACTGATAAAACTTAGACACTCTTTGCCGATGGGTACATTTCATACAGGAATGTATTACACACATCATTCTAGTCTTTCCCATTATTCTTCTAATAAAAGTGGTTAAGGAGTTAGCATATAAAACCATATGCTGATTAGAGATCGCAATACTATGTTAACGAATGGTAGTTTATACCCATACTATCAGGAAACATCACAAATTCACTAGATTACCAGCTGCAACTCTGATACGTTGTTCGCTTCCTTCAGTACCATACATGATGCTAATGTAAAAAAGAGGGACATAATTTATCTTATCTAAGTGGATGCTATATCTATTTGAAGACGAACTAAAACTAAGGGGGAACAGATATTCGCTGAGACTCATGATACACTGGTTGTTACATTGATTGTGTCTACTGCTACTGCTACTGCTGATTACCGAAATTTAGGTAGTTATATATTATCTTAGGGGGAGCATTCCTTGAAGTTGAAACATCATCAAATGATGACCTTGATGACTTCATTGAAGTTTCGTTTTTACATCAACAGATAGGGAAGATTATAAGGTCACACCTTATGATCTGATGATTCAAACAAATTACACGCTGGCCACCATCGCCAACGCTAGCGTCAGCACAAGTGCCAGCGCCTCAAGACCTTATCAGCGTCAGCGTGAAGATAATAATCATATGTAATATTTGTATATTAGGAAGTTATACAGATATGTATAGAATAGATAGCAGATCTAATATCTTAGTGATAAGGATCATGTAACGTCGTGATTTTCACCATAATTTTTTTTCTTTTTAAAACATTTATTTAATAGAATACGTTAGCGGAAGACTTAGTTTTTAATTCAAAATATTTTGAAAACCACAACGTTACTTCAAAAATTCAAACATAATTCCAATCTGTTTAAAACGTAAACAAAATTACTTTAAAGTAAATAATCAAAAACGAGTCCAAGAGTGGTATCGTTAATATAAATCTACTACCCATAAGAACCCATCTCACCAACCTTTGTTATATATTCAACCTTTTAATATGCAACCAACCTTTTGTTACATATTCAACCTTTTATTATATCTATCCAACCGATTGACAGAAAAGTGTCCCTTAGTGCTACCTAACCCAAGAGAAACACCCCGTTCACTACTTGTGTGCACGGCCAGCCGAATGTTCTAAGTGGCTCATGACTTCCACCCGAAACACCAACCCCGTGACTCCACTTTCACTACTCCGAATTTGCAAAGTACAAGTACTTCGTGGTGTCGTTCAGGATCGGTACAAACAGTGTCAATTCTACCGATACACCTCCCGATTCCCACGTGATCTTTAATCCGGCCACACCATAAAGCCAGCACCACTCCGGTTCCCATACACCGAGGTGCACACGAACCATGTGTCACACGGCCGTCTAGAAAGACCATGTAACTAATCACCGTTACGGCTTAAGCTCTTTCAACTGATTAAACTTGCAAGGTTCTACCCATACCACTATTATACCCCACGAAAACAACCATACGTCAACATAGACATGTTATTCATTCAGACATTAACGAGGAATGAAGCGTGTAATAAAATTCATCATATTATCACCCTGTTATGACATATGTCTACCAATGCATTACATCTTTAATTCAAAATGAGCATGCTAGATGATCAACCAATTCAAACAATGTAACGAAAAGACATACCATCAATCAAGCATAACATATGAATATGGGTTTCATCAGGCACAATCATCACAAGCAATTTCAACTAACACATATCAAGTATAATTAAAGAAACTTAAGCTAGCATGTTATATACATCAAGTTCATCAAAGTGTAAGCAACATAATAATTAGGTCATAACATGGAATTAGCACAAAGCATATATTAGCATCACAAATATCATATCATCATCAAACACAAGTAATGACATGGTCATCCTAAAGTGAATCAAATCACCATCTACGGATTGCATGTTTCAATCATGCAACCTTAGTGGGTTAAAACTATGAACTCACATTAGCATATTCCGTTTATTCATTCGTAAACGCCATCTTGCAAGATTTTGTAAAATAATACCTAAAATAAAGTTACTCGTATTTAGAATAACCCAACAAATATTATGAACAATGGTTCCCTTTAATATATTTCAACCCCATTAAACTCACGATTAATTTCCCCTTTATTAAATGTAACAATTCCATTAAATTTGAAGAGTATGCATATCCATGATAATGTTTAAAAAATATCTTATGAATAGAATTTTCATTTTTACTAACATTTCTTTTATCTTATCTTATGTCCGAAAAACTCGTTTATTTCGTTGAAATATTATATCACTACGAAGTCATCAATTATTTATCAAATCACTAGGCGAATGTCCGTGCGTTGCGCAGAAACATCTATATAGTTGAAGTCTTTACAAATATAATTTTTTAATATAGCAATAACGTTGTTGTTAAATTTGATATAATAATTCGTATACTAAATTGATATAATTTATTGATTATTTTGAATTATATGATAATATATACATCTATTATAACTGTATAATCTCAATCGTTTGAATGACTTCTACCCGCGAGTTACACATGAATAAAATTAAATATAATATATGGTTTAATGTTATTTATAGTTGTTGTTATTGTTAATTAATTTTTTAAAATTTATTTGCTTAATGTTTTAATTTTTATCATTATAATTATTTAAAACATCAAACATTGTGTTTTGATTGTAAAGTAACAATATAATCATTTATATAGAGTTATTTTTAACTATTGTTATCGAAAGTTATTTTAAGCTACTTATTTGAAAACTTTTAACAATTACAAAAATACCTTTAGGAAATATTTTAGTTAAATTGAGATTACAATTTAGTTTTTACATTTATCACTACAATTTATCACTCTTAACTATTTACAAAATATTCTTTGGTTTTTTAAGTGAAACTGAAATTTATATTTAAGTTGACATTGTAATGTTATATTTAAAATAACAATTTAAGTATTTTGTCCAAACTGTTCAAAAGTTGTAGTTTTAAACTGATAATGGTTTACATACAACAACATATTAAATCTAATAAATTAAGCATAATATGTTAAAATTTAAATACATAACTTTATAAGTAGAAGTAAAGATATTATTTTAAAATTGAAATTTAGTATATTTATGATTACACTTTAGGTTTGATATTTAACCTTATTAACCAACTTATAATCATTATTAGAAAAACACTACAATTAATCATTTTTAACTATTCACGAAATATTCTTTGGTTAAGTTAAACTAAATTTTATATTTAAGTTGACCGTGTAATATTATATTCAAATTAATAATTTAAATATTTTATACAAATTGTTCCAAAATTGTATCTTTAAAATGATAATGGTTTACATCCAACAATATATTAAAACTAATAAATTAAGTATAATATGTTAAAAGTTAAAAAAAATCATTTAAAAAGTAGAAGTAAAGATACTATTTTAATATTGAAATTTAGTTTATATATGATTACACTTTAGGTTTGATATTTATTTAACCTTATTAACCAACTTATAAATATTATTAGAAAGAAATTGAAAAGTCATGGGAGTTTCAAATGAATGTGGTGAAAGGAAAAATAGATGCGAGTTTCAAATGAATGTGGTGAAAGGAAAAATATTTCATTTATAATATAGTATGATATGATATGATATGATATGATTATCATAGGCTACATAAATTTTTGTGTTGTATGGTAACATTTATGTTGGGCTTTTAATGTATAAGTTACCGTTGCAGTCCCTGTACTTTGATCAATATTCCATAACAGCCCATGCCTCTTTTTCGCCAATAATTTTAGCTTTCTAGAGTTTCTAAAACATACCCCTTAGATTTCCCAAACTTTACTTATTTTCAATTAAATTATTTTTCAAACAATCTGTTTTTATTTTACAATATTTAATATCTTAAATTTATTTATTTCCTTCTTTAGGGTCGACGCAAAGAGCAATGGTAACAACCTAATAATCGATTTGAGTCAGTCTCTTAAATGCACACAAGGAAACAGACTTAAATGCACACAGGGAAACAGACGTGAAAAAGAAACGATCCAATTGCTTGGAGGTTATAGGCGAATTTCAAAATTGGCCTGTCACATTTCAGATTTAATGCCCTTCTTCCACAACCCTAGATACTTTCACAAATAAAGTTCCTTTTTAATACTCTTAGAATCAAAATAACTTTATAAAAATTAATTCTCGATTCGTTACAATTCTCCCCTCCTTAACAAAATGGTTTTCGGGTCGTTACAGATCAGTTCTTATTATAGATTAGATATAAACCCTTGGTTGAAGGGATTCACTAGAATAGTTTTGTGTGTGTATATATATATATATATATATATATATATATATATATATATATATATATATTCAACATTAGGATGTAAACCTAATGTATGTCTTGGTGACCGTCTTTGTGACCTTCGTTCTCTTGGTGAGAACACCACTTTCTTGGTGAAAGACATCTTTGTGATTACTCGTGTTTCGATCTTTTGTTTAGTTAGTTTGTTCTTAGTTAATTAAACTTGAAGTGTATTCGATCGATACAAACCTTCAAAGGAAATATCTAGGGTTTAGTGTCTTTAAATAGGGCCCAAACTCCGAGATTTAGAGTTAGGCCTTTCAGTTAGGATACGTCGCGTCTCCTTATGGTTGTGATGCACCTACACACAATCCTTCCCAAAACAACTTTCTTTTCTATTCCAACTTCTGTTCACACTTCGATCTTTCCTTGGACTTGTTGTGGGCATATCTCAAGTCCAAAGTAATACATAAATAGGGTACATAAAATAATTTCCAAAACAAGCATTTGCTTTTTAAGCAATACAAATATTCCAAAATATATTTCATGAAGGCAATGATTAATTATAGTATTCATATTTCAAGTATGAAGTATGTCATGTGAAATCATATCAAAATAAGAGCATGAAATTAGGTTTTGGGATATGTACTCCCAAGAATACTCACCTTTTATTGGTAGTAGCTATCCATACCATAACTAATGTTATTTTAACATTGATAATCAACATATATAAATCGTTTAGATTCATCATTTAAGTGATATATTGACCTCCTAATAAACTCAACAAATGATAAACTTATTTTATACCTTTACTAACCTAGTTAAGTTATTTGGAGAACGATAGAATTGGTTTGAGATCAAATGGACCAGGAAAACAAAATTTATGATATTATCATCAGTTATTATGAATAGAGTACACATGTCTTGTACTTTGAATCTTGAGAAACACACGCACTGAATAATGCAAAAACATGTCGATTTTGTGTTTTAGGACAAATTAAGGTATTCTAACGTGATGTATTTGATCCCAAACCTACCACAAAACACTCCAAATAACCAAAATGGATGTATTAGGACCTAATAATTTGTATTAATAATTTATTATGACTTAATTTTTGTAACATATAGATTTAGATGTTTTAATCCTTCAAGAGCTTCATGAATCACACAAGAAGACATCAAACTCTCAAATTAAGCCATTAACTCCATTAACATTATAGTTTCATAAATATTATTCCTAAGTAACTTCTATTGAAATCTTATACTGATTAAAAACCTTTTAAAGGATAAATACACCATAATTTATGATTCTATTGTTTTACACTATTAGGAACCACCTAATTATAAAATCAATTTCCCCACTAGATCATCATCAATGGAGAACAAAATTAACATTATAAGTTAAAATTATGAAATTTTCATAGATTTAAAACAATTCAAGTATGCATTCAAATTGTAACTCAGTTCTAAGCTTCATTAAATCTCTCGAATCCTTGAAACCTTCCAATTAAGTGAAGGTGTCTAGTTACAAAAATTATGATCAGTTCTCTAGATAAGTTTGAGTCAGGAGACATTAAATAATATCAAATCTATCTTCAATTACACAACATTAAATTTAACTAAGAATCCAATATAGTTAGGGCTCAATGCTTCAATACCACACACAATCTCCCAACTCAACTTAATGTAGTGTTTGATTGTAAATTGAAGAAAAATAGATTGATTAGACGTTTGAAACTTCGATAAAAATACCTAATCACCTCAAATTTAAAACTTGGACTAAAATCCAAACCTTAATTCCAGTTTAAAGAGGAAACAAGATTAAATTGTACACTCCCAAAGGTGTAAACTCTAGCTTTTACTATTCAAACATCTTCAAATCCAACTTCTAAGAACTCTTCTAGAACAAAATCGCAATAAATGATTAGCTTACTTCTATCTAACACATTTTTCTCTCAAATGAAGGGAGAAGAGATGTTATGTCTAAAGTTTGGCTTGCTGGCGACATTGGTCCTTCCATCTTGTTTTAACCACTATTTAACCTAATCGCTTAGTCGAACCCTTAAGTTACCAAATTAATCCCAACTCTTTAGTTTAATAATAAAATGGTCCCAAAGCCAAGTCAAAGCAAGGCAATGCTAGTATGAACCAAATGACACTTTTAGTTCTCATTTTTTAATTTTTTATTTATGTCAAAATCAATTATCCAATTCTTAAATATTTGTTAAATATCATTATTATGAATTTATGTATATGTTTTTGACCTATTATTTTTTTTAAATAACTAACTAATAATTTACCCTCAAAGATGTTACATAGGTTGAGTTGACAAGTTGTTGAGGTCGATAGCGAGAGAGTCGTTGTTACTCCAAGAGTAGCATCAACCGAGCTTAAAAAAAGGTTGATAAAAAAACATGATAGTGAAGAATGGTGGTTATGATCCTAAATTTTGTGATGACCCGTTAATATGGTAGAAAACAAGCATCTTCTTGGGAACATCGGAATTGATGTTTGCTAAAAGATTAGACAGAGGCTTCATCTTTTGGTAGTATTAAAAATTGTGTGATAACTAAGTACCATGAAACAAAGTTCATCGTCCAAATCAATGACTCGAGCGTATATGTTGTTGAGAAAGAGATCTTCAAGGCTTTTCCATACAGATTATGCAGTTCCGCCCTTTTTAAGAATGTTGATGAAGAGAGATTGGATGATTTTCCTATGTATCGATATTGTAATGCCCGGGTTTCGGGGCTAAGCATTTTTAGACAATGTAATAGTCTAGGTCAACTATTGTAACTCTTTTTGATGTAATAAAGATGAGATATTTGAATGCTATGTGAATTATGTGTATTTGTGTGTTTATTATTTAATTATAAATGTATAATTAATAAAGAATAAAAATAATCGTCAAAATTAAAGTGTGAGATAAACCCGATATCTTTACATAAGGTTGTAGTAGTCGAAACAAGGATTCCGGGGATATAAAGAACGCCGAAATCCGAGTTATAACGAAGAAGTTATGACCCGTCGAAGTTTCGTGATGGAACCGGCACGACACCGGGAAGCGTAAATAGTGAATTTACGATAAAGCGGTTTTTAGCCTTATCGATCTAAACAAAAGTCGTAGAAAACGTTAAACCGAGAGTGTCCATAAAAAGAACGCGCAAATCTGACTTCGTATGAGGAAGTTACGATTTTTCGAAGTTTCGGCTTAGTAGTGTACAGCCCGAAGTTCGAATATTAGACGAGCGGTTTTTGGCCAACACAACCTAAAAGAGAATCGAAGATCTCGTTAATAGTAGCATAACGATAAAAAGACAGACGAAAACGGACGTCGGATGAAGAAGTTATGAATTTTTAACGGACCAATCCTGTCCCGGCCTGTTAAAAATATAACTTTTAAAATAAAGTCAAAACTAGCCGACGGAGTCTAAACGAAAGTTGTAGAGTACGTTACCGCCTACGCGTGGATATAAAGAACGTCAAAAACGGAGCTCGTATGTGAACGTTACGAATTTTTAAAGTCGAGAGTGCATTTTGCGAAACTGTGATGACGTGGCAAGATCCTAGCCGTTGCTTGCTCCCCACGGTCTCGCTTCGGATGAAGGACATGTCGCCCCTTCGCTACGCCCCGCGTTCGAAATTGGGTACGCCCGGCGTACTTGATCTTGTGCGGTCCGAGAGATGGCCACGTAGCCCCACCGAAGCCTCGCCACATGTACCCTATCCGAAGTTACGCCCCGCGTAACTTGCTGAACGCGCAGCGTAGGTCCGAAGTAGCGCCTATAAATAGGCTGCGAAGTCTGCCGAGGAAATCACACATTTTCACAACTCTTTCTCTCTCTACTTTCTCTCACTACCCCTTTAACCCCCCTAAACCCTAGGAAAAATCCCTAGCACCCAAAGGAAGCCCCGAGGCTCCCGGAGTCCCGAGAAAAAGGTCTTTCGGTTCGGAAACGCTGCTCCGAGCAAAGCCCGGTTTTCTTTAAAATCCGCTGTAAGTGAGCTATGCCTACGCAATTTTTAATATAACTTTTAAATAATTATAGTAATGTTATTAGGTCCTTAAGATAATTATTTGGGCTATTATTATGAGTTATATTGGGTGTTATTTAACGCTTATATAATAATAATAATAGCTACACTATTAATTAGTCGCGGTTAACGTTAAAACTAAACTCTAGTGGTAATCATACTAGGTTTTGGTCAAGGAAAAATTGTTTTGAGATAACGAAGTGCTGTTCGAGTACCGAGTCACCACCTTTCAGGTGAGTGCATAGTTACTTTCATCTTACACATAGATATGAAGTATTTTATAAATTACGTGCTATGTGTGCATATTATCTGAATACTTGCTGTCTATGTTGGATGAATGATTTTATACACGTTTTTCGTTATTTAAACTGTATATGTATTTTATACCTACAAAAATGTTGGGGTAAAACATGGGTAGATGTAATAAGACGATGTGTGATAAAATGATGAGAGGCCTCGATGTTGTTGGTGATCCAGTCATCTAGTGGAGTATAGATGACGACCACAGACTCTTCTAGACAGTCCAGTGGAACGCTAGCAGGCTCGCAACCTGTAGGTGTTTGTGAACGATGTGTTCACCGGTGTACTCCATCCCCCTCATGGTTTCCTTTAGGACATTTATTGCTGAGGAACCCCCTTAGCAGTAGTGTCCATCCCGATGATGATCCTCAGGCTAGGTCCCTTATGATAGGTGTTTAGGGACGTAAAGTGAGGATAACGGGAACGGGTAATCGGGTTATTGTTGGTTGATGAAATTAATAAACTTATTTATTGTGGGTTGAAAACCCTATGTGCTCACCAGGCTCCCAAGCCTGACCCACTCAGTTTCATGTATTACAGGTAGTGGCGCTCGAGCATAGATGTGATGTTTTGGATGAGGGATTACGGATATAGGCCTGTAGATATGAAATAATGTAGTAAGGCTTATATTGTACTGTTTATGCTTTTGATCTGTATCGAACATGACATCCCGAGTCTTTTAATGAAATACATTTCTTTGGAAATGCTTTTGATAAATCTTTATCATATTTTGTTTTGGGGAAAATTCCGCAACACTTTTATTTAAAATGTTACTCTAATTTTCAAACAAGCATAAACAAAATCGGTCTTTTCTGGCCGTGAAAAAGGGGATATCACAGATATCTTGACCACCGAATCAAGCTTGCGACATTAAGAATCAGTTTCCTTGGAGGGTGTGGAGGATATATTGAGGTGACCAACAACACCAAAGTTAATGCAGCAGGTTTCGAACAATTCATCACGCGCATCGCATTATCGTAATTGAGTTCAATGACATATAAGGTTAGGGGTGCATAAGCCTAAATATTTGTAATTTCCTATGATTTTTGATTGCCAACGGGTGGTGGTTGATCAGCCATAGCAAGCCGATAGATAGGAGAAAAGAATGAGTGAGGAAGTATGGAGGCTAGCGATGATGAATAGAGAGTCGGTGGCGGACCAAGAGAAGAATGGGAAACGAAGGTTTTTAAAGCTCTAATACTAGATTAGAGTAAAAATTTTCCATGGCTAAATATTCTCATTAATCAGGAACATATACAAATACAATGAAGACAATGCATATGCACATTAAGAGGTACAATTTGTTTATATATTTTAGTGTTAATTTATCAAACTACCTATAAACATTTAATCGAATTTTCCTGTTTTGGATATTCTAATAAAAATGTCGAGGAGTCAAATGTTGCTTTTTTGTGTTTCTATGTTGATGTATGTTAAAAACATAAAATATTTATTGCAAGATTGACATTGAGAGTATTTCTGAATCTTGGGTATAATCTGTAAATGTGGAAAAGATAAGTTCTGAGTGTAGTGTGAGCTTTTTGTTGTATTGGGTGTGTTTTGTATTATTGTTATTTTACAGGGACTGGGGCTCATTTTCATTAATTGAAGAAAGCACGCGGATCTGTCCAGACGGGTTTGAGTCGGTTAAATTCCGAATTTGATCCATTGTTCTTGACCTGATGTATATATTGTGTGATTCAAGTCTTGAGAGCTCATTATTCATATCAATTCACACTTACACGCTCTCTAGTCTCACCTGTTCTCTTTTCTTCTCCATTTTTAGGGTTTCAGTCCAGATTAGGGTTTCTCTATTTGTTCTATGAATCTTGTTTATAGTTTTGTACTTATGTTTGTTTATGTTTTGTATTTGTGAGAGAGTGGTTTCTTATAGGTGAGGTTTCAGTTGTAAGTATCTGAAAACCATCTGGATCTTGTTGTTCTTAATAAACGATCTGTTGATGTTGTCATTTTTATATGTTCTTTACAATTTTAACATGGTATCAGAGCAGGTTTATTCCTTCTTCGTCTTTGTTTGATTGTTTGTTTTTCGAGTTAGGGTTTTTTGATTGTTTTTTTTTTGTTATTTGTTTTTGGTTCCTATGAGAGCGTGTGTGGTGTTTGGTCGGTTTTTCTTGTTCTGATCATTTGTCGGTCTGTTAGATCATTGATTTATGTTTGAATCATTGTTCGGTCTGCTTGTTCTTGGTGATTAAACTATCTCAGACATCGTCGATCTTGAGAGTAAATGCTTTATTTACTATAAAGATTAGATGTAACATCTTGTTGCCTCTAACGACGAATGTTAAGCGACAGTCAACGTCATGGTTGCAAATAGTGCAATCTGAGTGGTTTGGTGGTTGTCTGGCATTTAAATGCTTGTTTTCTTGAGTGTTAGAGTTTGTTACGTACAAATCTAATGGTAAACTACTTTGCTGCTTCCTAAGCGTTCTTTTGGTGGATCACTGTAAGGTTTTCACACGCTTCATTTTTCTTCAGGTTTATTATCTTGGGTGCTTATGTGTTTCTTGTGGAGATACCTGTTTGTTCTTATTGTATATTTGTTGTTTTGTGACTCTTACAACTTGTTGATAACAGAGCAATATGGTATTGTGGTTGTACTAGCTTGTCTCCCCCAAGAAAGGTGGTTGAATCTGGTTTAGTACAATCACCAGTTTTTCCAAGAGAACAAGCTTTGGTTATTATATAAGTTGTATCAGTCATGGTTGGAGAAACTCCAGCTTCTTTCTCTTGTTCCAAGAGTACAGATCATTATGATTTTGATGATCCCTTGTTTTTACATCCGTCTGATAATGGTGTGGTAATTATTATTAGTTTCAAATTGACTGGTACTGAAAAGTTTAGGATTTGGTACAGTTAAATGACTAGGGCCTTGAAAGTGAGGAATAAGTTAGGGTTTGTTGATAAAAAGTTTCCTAAACCATCCCAGGATGAAACTAAGATTCAAAAATGGGATCATGTTAATGTTGTGGTTTGCACTTGGATTCTTGGTTCTATTTCTAAGTCTTTGTATGCCAATCATGCTTGTAATGAAATTTCTTTTGATATTTGGTCTGATTTAAGTGAAACATATCGTAAAGCTAATGGATATGTTCTTTTTAACATACATCAAAAAATAAACTCTCTTACTTAGAGTGGTTTGTTTGTCCCTAAGTATTATAGTAAGCTTGATGCTTTGTGGAAAGATTTTGATGTTCTGGTTAACTTGACTGATGTATTTGTGAGGCCTCTATTGATTTTACAAATCATTCAAAGTTAATGCAGTTTTCATATGGTCTTGATGATACATATAGTCAGGTTAAGAGTTAAATTTTGTTGATGGAACCTCTTCCTAATGTTAAAATTGCTTTTTCGATCGTTTCTCGTGAGGAATCTCACCAAAAGGGAGGTTCCATCTCTCAGTCTTTCACAAAGTCTCACGCTACTACTTTTTTCGTAAGATTAATGATAAAAAACATAATAAGGCTCGTGGAAATTCTAATCTCCAGTGTAAAAATTGTGGTCTTAAGGGACATACAATTGAAAGGTGTTATAAACTCAATGGTTTTCCAAAAGATTTCAAGTTTAGAAATGAATCACAAAATTTTCATAAATCTTTTTCAACTAAAATTCCACTGCTTCTGATGTAAGTGATCATTCAGTTTCTGACTCTAAACCTAACAATTCTTCTGATAAGTTTTTCCTTACAAGTGAGCAATATGCTTAGTTCCTTAGCCTCATTAATGAGAAACCATATACAAGTGAAGTATCTACTAACATGGTAGGTATTTGTTGTAACTCTTCTGTGTCTAGTAGTAGAAAGCGGATTGTTGGTTCTAGTGCTAATCATCACATGACTAAAAATGACTTTATGTTAGATAACATTTTTGATGTTTCCAAGCTTGATCTTAGAGTAGATCACCCTAATGGTTCATCTGCAAGAATTAACAAGATTGGAAACATGAACTTGTCTCATTTTGTTGTTTTATCTTATGTCTTTGTTGTTCCTAATTTTAATGTTAATTTGCCTTCTGTTCATAAACTCTGTAAGGATAACAAATGTCAAGTTGTTTTTGATGAATTTAATTGTGTTGATCAGGATTCACAGTCCAAGGTGACTGTGGGGACTGATAGTGAGTATGGAGGACTATTTGATCTTGGAGATTCACATTCTTCAGGTAATATATCCTCTTTAAGTAGAGTTAATTGTTATGTTTCTAAAATCACTTGGAATAATAGACTGGGACATCCTGCTATTCAGTCACTGAATACTTGTAGGAATATTCTTTCTTTTGGTTCGGAGTCCCTTCCTCCTTGTGATGTTTATCACAAGGCTAAGCAGTCCAGGAAATCTTTTCAGTTGAGTGAACATAAGAGTGTTTCTCTAAGTGATTTAATGCATTTAGATGTTTGGGATCCTTATAGGGTTGCTACTATTTATGGTTACAAATACTTCTTGACTATTATGGATGATTTCACCAGAGGTGTGTGGGTTTATTTGCTAAAGTCCACAACTGAAGTGTTTTGTTGGTTTTTTGTGTTTATAATTTCTTGAAAAATATTTTAATTCAAGTGTAAAGGTTGTTAGGTCAAATAATGGTACCGAGTTTGTTAATTTTCAGTTTAAGGATTTTTTTTATAAACATGGTATTTCTCATCAAACTACTTGTACATATACTCCACAACAGAATGGTGATGTGGAGAGAAAACATAGACATTTGTTGAATGTTGTTAGGTGTATTGTTTCAGTCTGGTTTGCCTCTCAAGTTTTGGGGAAAATCTATCTTAACTATTGTGTTTTTAATTGGTTTTAAAAGGGAAATCTCCTTTTGAAATGATTTATAACTGTGTGCCTAAGTTTGAAAATTTGAGAGTTTTTGGTTGCTTGTGTTTTTCTGTTAAACAAAATTTGTCTCATAAATTTGTTGAAAGGTCTAAAAAGTGTGATCTTATTGGTTACTCTAATGAGAAGAAAGGATATAAGCTGTAAAGTCTTGATAATTTGTCTGTTTTCTTTTCCAGGGACGTAATATTTTATGAAGATGTTTTTCCTTTCAAAATGAAAAAGAATTTCGGTGATGAAAATTTATTCTCATTCTTTAATGATTATGTTTCTATTGGCCCTATACTCCTAACTCCTTATGATGAGATACTTCAGTCATCCTATATGGATGAAATACCTGAAAATGGTACACATGTGATGAGCCACCATACATATAACACTAGTGCAACTTCTCCTTTTTAGCCAGCTAGTGTTATCAACCAGGATGGCTTGGTACAAGTGTCTTAGTCTCAGGAGGTTGGTCCAGGTGTATTTAGTTCTTTTGAGGGAAATAGTTCTGAAAGTGTTGAACCATCTGGTAGTAATTTTGTCAAGAGGTCTAGTAGAGAGTCTAGGATGCCTCTTAGGTTTAATGATTATGTTGTTGAGGGTAAATATAAGTATGGTATAGAAAAAACTTTAAACTATGCAAATTTGAATTCTGAAAATTTTTGTTTTGTTTCAAATCTTAATAAAACTGTTGATCCTAGGGATTTCCTTGAAGCTTCTTCTGACTCTAATTAGATAACTTCCATGAATGAGGAAATGGAGGCCTTGTATCATAACAAAACTTAGGAATTACTAATTTACTCATTGGTTGTAAATAGGAGTATAAGATTAAGTATATAAATAATGGTGAAGTTGAAAGGTACAAGGCTTCAAAAAGAGGGTATTGACTACGAGGATACTTTCTCTCCTGTAGCAAAAATGGTTACCGTTATGGTTGTTATTTCTTTAGCTTTTAATAACTCTTGGAATTTGTATCAGTTGGATGTTAATAATGCATTCCTTTATGGGAATCTTGATGAGGATATCTACATGTCCCTTCCTCAAGGGTATCATACTCCTGGTGATACTCGTGTTTGTAAATTGTTGAAATCTTTATATGGGTTGAAACAAGCTCCTATGAAATGGAACGAAAAACTTTGTTCCTCCTTATCTGAGTTTGGGTTTGTGCAAATCATAATTGATTATTCCTTGTTTATTAGGAATAAGACTGGTGCTGTTGTTTTTTTTACTTGTGTTGAGTATTATGTATTGCATCATTGGGCCTGTTTTGTTTAGTTCGTTTGTATAAACGAGTTGGGCTTGTCCACTCGTATTTATTGCTAGGGTTAGAGTACATATGGTGCATGCATGCATCGTATTTGAAGCAACTCTGATATTATCTCTGTAAACCTATTTTGCGCCTCTACAGAAGTAATTCTTCATCGAGTTCTTCTGAGGCTTGACTGTTAATCATTCAACACCAGTTTGATCAATATTGTGTTCTTGTTCTTTACCTGTTTGAATCTATTTGATCCTTAAGGTTTTAATCCTATCAATTGGTATCAGAGCAGGAGACTGTGTAATCTATATGCATCTCTTATGTTTATAGAGGTTTAGGGTTTCCGTTAATATAGGATCTAACCCAGTCGTCTTCTCTATCATTCTGACGGCTCAAAGAGATCTTGATATTACCCTATAAACAATCTTTGTTTACACGTCAGATTCTTTACAGGTATCGAAAGGTTTTTCACCATGCATCACGACGATTCCAACATCAACTCCTTGAATATCTCAAGCAGCATTGGATCAACAACCAGGATCCTGATTCTTTTTCCTCACGAATATGAAGTCTGGGCGCTCCACTTTAAAGACTATGTTCTACGCTCAGATGATAATGGTTATCTGATTTGGGAGGCAATCTCTCTTGGTCTGTTTGTTCATACAGCGACCAAAAGAAAAATCAAAACCCAGAAAGAATACAACCAACTACTCCTTGATGTGAGGGACGTGCCTCAAGACGAGAAAGACAAACTCATAAGCAATATTAAAGCAATGAGAATCATCAGATTCTCTTTGCAAGCAGATACTTTCCGTCTCGTGAGCTCTTATGACACAGCGAAGGCCATTTGGGATAGGTTGAAAGAGCTTTACTCCACAGATGCAGATCTAGAGCATTCGACTCAAACCCTCTTGCTATTCGAGTTTGCCGAATTCATTCAAAAGCTTGAAGAAACACTGAGTGCCACGTTTAATCGATATAATCATCTTCTTAGCAAAATGATGAAGCATGGGATTGGACGTGAACTGATTGAGCAAAAGGTCACGTTCATGAACGGACTGTGATCAGAGTGGAAGGCAGTAGTATCAACTGTTAAAGCGCACGAACAGTTCAAGAACTATACTCTTGCGAAGCTTATGGGTATTCTGAAGGCACGAGAGAGTGAAGTGACGAAAGAAGCGAAGGTGGTTTATGGGATGGGTTCTTTAGCCTTGGTTGCGAAGGGCAAGACAATTACTGATGACGGATCTGGATCGGATCACTCTGAGTATGAGCTCTTAAACGAAGATTTTTCTTTAATGGTGTCAAACCGTAAGCGATTTGCTAGGAAGAAGTTTCCCTCAAGCAAAAACAGAAACTGGCAGGGAAGCTATAGCTCGGAGAAAGTGAAAGAGGAGAACAGGATTGGCTTTCAGAAAGAGGAAGAGAAGAAGGAGAAAAAGGTGGTTGGTGACTCCGGATATGATTGTAACTATTTTCGTGGCAAAAACCATCTTGTCAAGGAGTGTATGTTGCGAAGGCAGAATGAGAAGAATGAAGGAGAGGATGAGGAAGCTTACCATCTGAGAAAGCTGGAAGAGATCAAGAGGAAGAAAACTAATGATAACTCTATGCCTGTGTTGATTATGCAGGAATATGGCTAAAGGCGAGTTTGCAGGAGTAGAAGTCTGGTCGACAGACTCAGAAGATGACGAGGTTCGCAAGCCCACACATGGAAGGGTGTTCGTAGCGAAAGAAACAAGTTCACAGTTCTCAGGAAGATGTTTGATGGTAACTGGTGGAGGTTCGTAGATGCAGGAGAGTGCTAGTGGATGTGAGAGAAGTGATGATAGTTGTTTTGCCGCACGACCTGTTCCAGAACAAATCAATGAGTGCGAACAGCTGATCAATAAGGTAAATTCCATTCTCGAGTCTCTTGATATTCATGTATGTAGATATGAAACTCAGCTAAGTGACTTAAAATTCACCTTTTCAAATATAAGCGATAGTCTAATGCGAACCCGGTTGACAAACTCTAACCTGACTGATCAATTGAGCATGGCTACATTCAAGAGTGATGAGAAGCGTATGTGGATTCAAAAGATCGAGTCGGATTTGTCTAAGTCTAGGGATGAATCTATTTATTTTCAAAGAGATAATCCTATGCTTTTGAAACAGCGCAACATTTTTTGTTTAATTGCAAAACGGCTTTACTTTAATATCACTCAACTGCACCTTGATTGTGAAATTGGTAAGAAAATCCACAAGATGATTTTGCCGTTTCTCGAATTAAAGGAAGACGAAATGGACGCAGACTGCTACAAATGAAAATCCATCGTTTCATCTGAAGAAACTTCTGATGCGTACAAATATGGACTTGAACGAATTGAAAATTACATTAAGTCCAAGGATCATACAAATATGTTGAAAAAAAATTTGGATGAGAATGATAAAAAGCAGATTAAATTTGATACTGTGCAGAAATTTGAATCATTGAATGCCAAGTTGTGTTCAGAAAACAAATTGAATGTTGAAAAAACTTCTAAATTCGATGAGGACATTGATATGCGTGAGATATCTGTAGAGGATGAGGTTAACTGCTCGGAATTTGTTAAAACGAACCTTAACCTGCGAAAGCTCTTATATCTGAAAATTCAATTGAGTTCGCAAGAATTTCTCTAAACAAACCAGAAATTTTGAAAGAAAAAGCAACTGTTTTTCCAAAGGTCCAAACTACTCCCAATCAAGTTTTCAAATTTAATGGAGTGACCAAAACTCAAACTGTCGAACTAAAATCCATTGTCGACGAGGATAACAAGGATGGTTGCGACGAGCACTTCTGGTCAGCTCCAATAGATAATGCCGACGAAACTGTTGGCTTATCTGAAAGGACCTCATGGAAAGTGAAGGGAAGATACGTGGTTGAACCAATAAACAATCGCTCGACATTTGCGAAAGGTGGCCCAAGTGGTACGAAGGAAGTTCGCAGCAAACCCAAGCCAGTGAAGAACGAATCTGATGAGAGAAAAGCAAAACCAAATGTGAACATTCACAAGTCATCTAAACAACTTGCAGATCAAAAACGACATAGAAATGAGAGATATAAAAGAAATCTCAATGAAAGGAAGCAATTTTGGCAATCCCAAAATTCTGACTATGTTCGCAATGAAAGAAGGTTTAATCACAATGCGAAAGCTCCTTCGCAGGTAAATCCCAGTCAATGTTCACATTGCTACTCTCACAAACCAAGAAAATCTCAGCAAAAGGATACTCCAAAAACCTTATTCATAAAGAAACCAATGGAGAGACCAAAGCCTTATCACTCTCAATCCACAAAGGCTACACCCAAGGACATCAAAGGCAAGGGAAAGCTAGTTTCGGAGCCGAAAGTTACAACCAAGAAAACGAATGCTAACCCTAAAGAAGTTGAAAAGAAGTCCGTTAAGAATCAAGTTAATAACAAGCAAAAATCTTCTGATTCTAAAGAAGCGAACTTAAAAAATAACAAAATCAAAGTTTTTTCCATCAAACGAAAAGATGAAACCACGCTCATAAAACGAACATATATGGTTAATCTTGACATTACTATTCCTCTTTCTGTGAAAGGCTCGCAAGGACCCAAGAAACTTTGGGTTCCTAAATCTGCTTGATTTTTGCAGGTAATTCGTGACGAACAGTTCGACACTGAATGGTACATTGACAGTGGTTGTTCGTGTCACATGACAGGAAGGAAGGAGGAGCTACGAGAGTTCAGGGCTCTTAAGGATGGTGGTAATGTAAATTATGGGAATAATTCTTTTGGAAGAATAAAAGGATATGGAATGATAACGAATAGAGACTTATCAATTCATAGAGTAGCTTATGTTGAAGGCTTACAGCACAACCTTATCAGTGTCTCGTAATTGGTTGTGGGAACTGGTTTGAAGGTGTCGTTTGATGACGAAGGATTAGAAATCATTGAAAAGAAGACAAAGAATGTTCTTTTAAAGTCACAACAAAAAGGTGAAATGTATCCGTTGAATTTGAACCCAATACGAGGGAAGTCGGCCATTTGCTTGCTTACGAAAGCACATTCAGATGAAAGCTGGTTATGGCATAGAAGACTCTCACACTTAAATTTCAAATACATCAACAAGCTCGTTCTTGTTGATCGTGTGTGAGGACTTCCTCTGTTGAAATTAGTCAATGATCATTTGTGTGCAGCCTGTGAGATGGGAAAGCAAAGTAGAAAAAGTCATCCAACTATCATAAACACGAAAGTCATCGAACCTTTGGAGCTTCTACACATCGACCTTTGCGGGCCTTCTGCTATTGAAAGCGTTGGTGGTAGTAAGTATATTCTATTAATTGTTGATGATTTTTCTCGTTTCACTTGGGTTTTCTTTCTTAGACAAAAGTCTGAAGCAACGCCGAAGCTCAAATATTTCATCAAGCAGATCGAGCTTCAACTGCGAAGGTGGTTCGCAACGTTTGAAGAATTTCTTACTGAAAAGGGAGTCACATATAACTTCTCTGCTCCTTACACTCCACAACAGAATGGCGTAGTTGAAAGACGAAATCGTTCCTTGTGTGAAGCTGCACGAACCATGCTAACGTTCGCATGTCTGCCACTCTACTTCCGGGCAGATGCGATTGCTACCGCCTGCTTTACCCAAAACAGATCCATCTTGAATAAGCGATTTTCAATTACTCCATATGAAATTTTAAATAATCGCAAACCTAATGTCAAGTTTTTCCACATCTTTGGTTCCAGGTGTTTCATCTTCAACTCCAAGGAACAACGGAGACTGTTGGAATAGTGTCCAAGGTCATTAACTATTGGTCATATTTCTAATAATAGCAGGGTCCTTTTGGGTTGCCCTCAAGACCCAAATTGAGTAGAATAAATAAAAGAGAAATTGGTTTATTAATTATTATAGTTAATAATTAATTAGAAACTAATTGGAAATATATTTTGGAAATATATTTTGGGAATTAATTAACAGTTTAATTAATTAAAGGGTTGAATGTTCATTAATCGATAGTTGGTTAATCAGGAATGTTCCAGAACCTTATGGAATTAGGGTTGGATGAAAATCACTCCATCCCACATGGGAAAGGAGTGAAATTTCGTGGTTAGGCCTCCATCCCACATGGGAAGGAGTACTAAACCCTAGGAGGCATCCAAGGCTATAAATAGGGCCTTAGGGATTTCATTCCTCTTTGCACCTTGGCTTGAAGTTTCGCCATCCCTTCTTCCTCCCCCTCTTAGGGACGATTTCTAACCCCTTTGGGTTTGTGAAATTGACCCTTCTCCTAGTTATTTTTATTCCACTCTTTGGTGTCATTGGGTGTGATACCATTAGAGGGATTCTGGTTTGGATCCTTTCATCCAAGCAACTTCATGGAGGTTCAAGATCTCAAGCATGGAGATCAAGGGCTACATAAGAGGTATGTTTTCTTACTTATGTTTTAGTTTTCTAGGGTTGATGTAATTAGCATGAAGCCATAGATCCATAGGTTGCATGTACACTTAGGTATATCGTTGTTTTGATTTTTCCGCTACCTAGTTTTAGAGTGTATTTGATGCGTAGAAAACCCAACAGGAACAAGTTTGATGCGAAAGCTGACGAGGGTATATTCTTGGGATATTCACTGACCTCTAAGGCATATAGGGTTCTCAACAAACGATCAAAGAAAATCAAAGAAACCTATTATGTCACGTTTGATGACAACTATCTGAAGAGGATTCAGTCAAACGAAAGTCAAATACAAGAAATCTTTCCTAAGCCCAATCTTGTCGTCATTCCCATTTCCAACATATATGAGGAGTTCATGTTACTGTTTGATGAACCTAAGAAATCCATCACATCTGAAGCCAAGGCAGCTGATAACAAAGTAGACGAACTTAAGAAGATCATTGATGATGCTGCGAAAGACATGCCACAACATCCATCCACTGCGAACATTCCTCAAGACACGAACGCTACTCTCCAGGGGGAGAATTCTGATTCTAATACACATTTCCAGGGAGAAGATGCCACACCTTAAAGCACGAATACTCCACTGCAGGGGGAGGGTTTCGCTTCACCTATTCCATCTGATTCTCCCTTTGATGGAGATTGTTCACCTCCTTCAATGACTCATGAACCTCCATTCGCATGCGATGATTCGATTCCTGAAGTTAATGAGTTCGCATCATTCGAGGGGGAGAATAAGGAAGCGAATGATGATTCGGACGCTCAATCCGTTCAATCAGAATTTGAGGAAATTAATGTTAAACTAAATCCATCCTTAGATTCCAATTATCCCCCTATGACCAAATGGGCCAGAGATCACCCAAAAGCTCAAGTCATTGGTGAATCTTCTGTCGGTTTCCTTACACGATCCCAACTAAAAGAGAAGCAAACTACATCATTTTCAAAAGTAGAAATTTGTATGTTTAATTCATTTGTATCTAAGATAGAGCCCAAAACCGTCAAAACTTCTCTTGATCACTCTGATTGGGTGCAAGCGATGCAAGATGAACTCAATGAGTTTGAACGTAACAAGGTTTGGAGATTAATTCCAACTCCACCAGATGCATCAGTTGTTGGTTTGAAATGGGTATTTTGCAACATGATGGATAAAGAAGGAAACGTGATCAGGAACAAAGCAAGACTCGTCGTCAAAGGTTATTGTCAAGAAGAATGTATTGACTACGAAGAGACCTTCGCACCAGTTGCAAGGTTGGAATCCGTTCGCATATTCTTAGCATATGCGACACATAAGAACCTGGAAGTTTTTCAAATGGATGTGAAGTGTGCGTTCCTAAATGGCGAACTGGAAGACACAGTTTACGTGGAGCAACCACCTGCGTTCGTGAATGAAAACTATCCCAACCACTGCTATATTTTTGACAAGGCAGTTTATGGTCTGAAGCAAGCTCCAAGAGCCTGCTATGAAACATTAACTCGTTTTCTCAAAATGTCCAAATTTAAAGAAGGTTCGGTTGACCCAACCTTCTTTCACAAGAAAGAGGGTGACCACTTAATGATCGTCCAAATTTATGTTGATGACATCATCTTCGGATCTACTAATCCCAGCCTAACAACTAAGTTCCGAAAGTTGATGGAAACTAAATTTGAGATGAGCTCAATGAGTCTAATTAACTTTTTCCTTGGGTTAAACATTAGACAGGGACAGGGGGGATTTTTATTATTTAGGAAGCTTACACAAAGACATTACTTGCTAAGTTTGGAATGGTGGGAGACTCACAGGCGAAGGTTCCAATGGCATTCGGAATGAAACTGACTCCTTCACTGGATAAACCTGCTGCAGATATGACCTTTTATCGTCAGATAATAGGTTCACTAATGTATCTAACAGCTAGTAAACCAGATATTATGTTTTTAGTTTGTTATTGTGCTAGGTTCCAAGCCAACCCACACGAACCTCATATGGTTGCAGTCAAGAATATCTTTAGGTATCTGAAACGAACGTCATCTCTTGGAATATGGTATCCTGCGAACTCAGGATTTTTTATGCAAGCATTCTCATATGCTGACCTAGGGGGATGTGGTTTAGATAGAAAAAGTACAACTGGTGGATGCCAATTTCTTGATGGCAAACTGGTAAGTTGGCAATCCAAGAAACAAACGTGTGTTTCGTTGTCAACAGTTGAGGCTGAATACATAGTTACAGCTTTGTGCACATCCCAGGTCATTTGGATTCAAAGTCAGGTTCGTGACTATGGCTTAAGTATGAAACGCATCCCACTTTATTGTGACTCTGAAAGTGTCATTCGCATTTGTCACAACCCAGTGCAACACTCAAAGACGAAACACATTGCATTGAGGTATCACTTTATTAAGGATCATGTGGAAGATGGCAACGTCGAGATACATTTCGTTAGATCCGCTGATTAGTTAGCTGACATATTCACCAAGGCCCTACCTGAAACAACCTTTAATAGAATACTTCAAGGGCTGGGAATGATGGAAGCTGAATCTGTACCAAAACCGTTTTTACACTCATAAAGTTTCACTGCAAATCGGTGTGAACGCTCGCAGTATTTCGCAGTCCACTGTTCATTCGCAGTCTACTTTATGGATGCGAATCAGTGCGAACGCTCGCAGTATTTTGCAGCTCACTGTTCATTCGTGGTTTGGTTTTATAGATACCCTTTTGTACTTTTTGTATATTATTGCTTTTCTTTGCTTGTGTTTATTTTTTTCAAAGAATCAAAAATTCCCAAAAACAATAGATTCACACCAAGATCATAGAAGAAGATGTTCCCAAAAACTCTCTTTACTTATGTATTAACTAAGTGTCCCTAGAAGCATGCTGCTGCATGTTGACCTAAGCCTCAGCGACTCGAATGAGAAGCCTTAATGAGTTGATACTACCACTCAATTCTTCCAAATGAGGCTGCTAATTTACATCGGTCATGAGCTACCTTACTCTTCTCACATTGAGTTAAGAGTTATCTACATGGTCACTTTCACATTGCAGAGGTACTTTCGCTTTCTAATAACCATCTTTACATTTCTCCATTACTATCGCATTCATACTTGTAACCCTTGAGACTCTTAGATCTTACCACTGAGGTTTATGGTTACACAACATCTGTGTTCAAGATCTTAGTTTCGTAAACCACGAACTAAGTGAAACCCAAAATTCAATACATTTCATGAATTGACGGTGAACAATCAAACGTTCTAGTATTTTCACCAAGGAATTAACGAAAGTCCACTTTCATCGTCTGTACCAAGAAATCTCTTTTCTTTTGCGTGATCCTAATGAAATATTCTAGTCCTAAGATATTTCTTCCCAATGGAACCAGTTTTTTTTTTTTGAGATTTCTATTATTCTCCAAGTCACTAAAACTCTTTCAAACCTACTCGTTCAACTGACTACACTGGTCACACGAGTACTTCTTCCAACTTTCGCATTGATGTCAAGTTCGTAGTTCGGTAGAAGACTGAACCACCCTTTATAAGCTGTATCAAAATAATCCTTTCAATGTGTCTCATCAAACATTTGATCGTTATTCAACGGAAACCACACAGACACTTCTTAGTCTCTCTTGACTTTGAAGGAAGATATCTATGCCCGGGATCCACAGTTTCATGTCTTCATTTTGACATCACTAAATCCCATAGAAATGTTTAGATTTATTTCTTTATCTTTGACACTCTTGCACGAAGATCCCTGTGATTTTCAAAAAGTCTGGCTAGTGGTTACTAATGGTATTTTAGGTTCGCAGTTGTATCCATGTTCGTTGAACTAAATGTTCGTGGCATATAGATTTATAACGCTACTTCACTGCGAAATGGGAATAAGGTGACGCCGCATATCTTTCGAGATAAGAATTCAAATGGGCGCGTGAAAGATGAACGGACAACTATTCATACGCCGCATGAAGCACGCGTCTGACACATTACAACTGTCAAATCGCGCTTTTTCAGGCGACGATTCAGCAATCGATAAACTCTCTCTCCGGATGTTATTCACCAAATCGAATCGTATATAAGGATTTTGACGGTTCCATATCTCATTACTACTTTCAAAATCTCTAAGCGATTTCCATCGATCAAAAGGCTCTTTACTGTTCATCTTCTTCCTCTAGTTCATCAATGGCAACTTCATCTGAGAATCTTTCCATTCAAGACCAAACCGTTCAATCAACACTCCTGGCCATCAAGCAACACCAAAACCTCATCATCGATCTTGACCCATGTAAGTATGATGCCTTTTTGCTTCTGTTGATCGAGTGCCTGAAATACTCCCCTCTGACAATCGCTTTGACTCAACTTGAGAATGTTCCAATGTCGATTCTCTCCAAGGCATACACATTAGCCAACTATGTTAAGAGTGAACAATGGATCTACTTCGACATTCACAACCATACAACCTCCATTTCCAAATCCCGTTTCTCCACTTTGCTAGGGTTTCCTCAGTCTGATAACATGATTAACCCGTAAACCATCCCCAATGCTGCTATCTTGGAGATGTTCTGTCAAATGGGGTACAAGGAAACTCTTACTGTCGTTTCCAAGTTCAAGAAACCCAATCTTCCTCCCACATGGAATGCTCTATTCACCATCTTGTTCAAAGCTTTTTCTGAAAGGGTCACCGGCAGCGATTGGTCTAATGTATGGGCTTTACACTGGCCAAAACGTTGACTATGGTTCCATCCTCTGGGCTCAAGTTATCTAGAGTACTCATTTCGTCACTCGTCACAATGAGATCTCATATGCGAGATTTTGGACCATCATTGTTCGCAGGGCCATTGACAAACTCAAAATTCCAGTGATGTCTGATGCACTGATGGCTTCAATTGCTACCTTACGCACTACCGGCATCATTGTGGCCGATCCTTCAAAGTTTTCCTTCATCGGATCGATACCGGAGGCCATGTTTCGTGATGTGCCTGCCTGCAGCAAAATCTTAGAGGGTTATCGAACTCTAACACCCTCCGGATTTCGCCCATTGACTACAGAATTCCAAAAAATCCTGGCTCAGGCAGACAAGGCCAAGAAAGGGGGAAGAGGGTCCATGAAGGCTAGCAAGAAAGACGCTGCGAAAGAAGGACCGTCTAAGGCTGCGAAACCTGAACCTAAAAAATGAAAGGCTCTAGTCGCGTCTACTGCTGCACTAAAACGACGAAAGCAGCCTGCTAGAAGGCAAAAGTCTCCAACTCCTTCTCCATCTCAAAGTGAAGATGAAAACACTGAATTTGATTCTGAGTCTGAGCTTCGCAACGAAGAAAATCATGCAGTTCGCAATGAAGAAGAAGGGCATGTTCGCAATGAAGATGGAGAACAAGTTCACAACGAATCACCTGTTCGCACTAAGGCACCATCTCCGAATCGTGAGGTAACCCCACCACTTAACCATTCTGTTCCTTCTCCTGCTCCTTCTCCAAAAACAACTACTTCTATCCCAATCACCATTGAACCTTGTCCACCACCTGTATCCTCTCAACCACCAACAATTATTCCAGTTTCTATCCCCATCTTTACTGATTCCACCATACCACTCAAAACATCTGCTGCTCCTGTAAGTTTGGTCAACGTATCTGATACGGGGGCTACTTCTTTAGGTTTCTCAACTCACGTTTCACCTCCCATCTCTCCTATTTGCACCGATGATCCTGATATGATCTATGGAGAGGATGATGATGACCTTGGCGGATTCACTTATAGTCCTTTTCAAATTCGGACTGAAAGTGAAGATGAAGCCACTGTGTCACAAGGGCAGCTTATGTCTCTTCACGAGAAGATTGATCAACTACTTCTCGCATCCATGGCTTCTTCTTCTAAGGCATACTCAAAAGCAGTAGTTGAGTCTATTTTAGAGTGACTCGCGAAGGAGCATGTTGCTAAATCAACGACAATGTCCAAGGCAATATCTGATTCAGCTGAAGTCTGCAAATCCACGACCAAAAAAGTCGATAAACTAATTACTGACACCATTGAGTTCATGAAGGATTACAAGACTACTTACAACTTCAACACTGTCACTGCGAATAAATCCATTTAGAATGTGGGTGCTTTGTTTAAAGTTGAAAAGGACAACTTTGTTGAACTTCGCAAGAGCTTTCAGACTGATCAAGAAGCATTCCAATCTTCCGTCCTTGAGAAAATCACAAAGCTGCAGGAGGACTTGGCGATGGAAAGCAAAATAATGGATGCTCTCACCATGAAATAAGAAAAATGCAAAGTGTTGGATGTAAAGCTTCAGAACGCTGAAAAACAAATCGATGATTTACTGTTAGAGAGGGCAGTAGTGAGAAGTTGTATCACTGATGTCACTGGACTGCTATCTGATATCAGTGAGACAAGGGACTCCATGATCTCTATCACTGTTAAGAACCATTTGAGTGTGAAACTCAGATCGGGGTTCGCAATGCTACACCGTTTGGTGTGTGTTTCGAAAACTGAGTCTTTTTCGAAACAAGGGGGAGAAGGTGGCTCCAGTGCTCAAAAGAACGAACCTCCCAAATCCCCAGTAAAAGCCATCGTCAAGAATAAGCCCAAGGTGAAAGAAAAATTGTCTGAAAATGAACCCTTTATTGGCAATGACGATGAAGACGAACAGCCTGATGAAGACGAGCTCAAAAGGCGGAAAGTTCGCGAAGAAGAAATAGATGAAAATGCTTGCATCGTCAGGGAAGCAGAAGCAAAGGAAAGGGCTGAAAAGGAAGCTCAGGCCACTCTCAAGAGCATAATGATGTTATTGTTGGGTTTTTGAGCATTCTAACACTCCTAAGTGTACATGCAACCCTAAATGCCATGGATCTATGTTTTCTCTATTATATACATGCAAATATGAATATTCCAAGGTATTACCCTATCTAGCATACAATCCTTGATACTTGGGTAATATAACAAGTTAGAATACATACCTTTTAATGAAGCTTGAAGTCTTGAACTTTAAGAGCTTAGCCCTAATAGTGTGGAAGCCTCAAGTGGAATCACAAATCACCAAAACACCTTGGAAAACCTTTAGAGAATATGGATACTTGGCTCACACTTATGAAATCGGTTATTGCCCTCTTTAGTGTATCCACACTAGCCACTCACCTAATTTCATGAACCATAAGACTCTTTATATAGTGTGGAAGATTAGGGTTAAACCCTAATACCCATGACCTTTCATTTCCTAGGATCCATGGGTTAAAGCTGCATGGACTATCCATGAAGACTTAGCCCAACCTAAATGAACTTGGCCCACTACACATATACATCTAAGAGTCCATATTTAATTAGTTCCTTTTGATCACTTAATTAATTATAAATTAATTCTTGATCAATACTAATTAAATAATATGATTATATATTAATATATTAGAACTTATAATATATTAATATAAATCATAAATATACTATTCTCAAAAGACTATCCATATAAATTGTGCCGGTGAAGTGCAACCCAAATGGACCATGCCGGGTCGGGTCAAGTACATACCAAATATAGTTATGGACTTAGACATTAATCCAACAGTCTCCCACTTGGATATGTCTAAAACTATTGTTGAGTATGACTTCAAAAACCAACTGGCAATCGTAGCTCTTAAAGCCGCTGTCGAACTATGATCTTGTCAACGAACTCTGACCTTTGTCAATGACTTGTCCATTAGATAAGGGATCATATATTCCTCCATTCTAGATATCATATGGACTGAGACATGGATTATCAATCATTCTCTCTGTCCATTTGTTGTTTCCCGATTTCCGATTTATGATGACTGACTGATTGAACAAATCAAATCAGTCCTGGCTTGGCCAAGCACTCACATGTGTCATCACTAAATCATCGAGGGGCCCACAGATATCGCTTTTATCCCGAAGGTAAAAGGAATGGATAAACTTCGACTCATATGGCTTGTTCTACTACTTGTTGAATCATACACAAAGGCATGTTTTATAACATCGAGTTACCGAATGCGTTTTCGTGCAATCAATGTACAACCAACTCATAGTAACAACTCATATCTCTAGGTTTGAAGAATATAAGATATTATCGTCTCATGATCAATCGTGATAAAATCCATGAAGTGATTCAAATGAGCGCGGGTTGAATCCAATACTCAGAACTTATGAGCACTCATGAGTGTTGTAGCACAACTTTGTCCACCAACTTGGACCTCTACAAGCCAACCCATGACAGTCTTGATTCATATCTACTTCCAACATATGACCGACTGTGGATGGTTTGAATAACTTAGTCATTCCGGAAGAATAACCTAGTTATTATGGAAGTCAAAACATGCAAAGTGAAACACAAGAATAAATGAATCAAATATGGTATCAAACCCTATGAATATAAATAGAACACTTTTATTTATCACCATACTGATTACTCATTATTCATTGTTTCGGTTTTATCAACTTTATACCTGAATTAAAAACACTAGTTGTCCCATGCTCCAAGCATGTACACTATGTTTTTCTAAACAATAGCTTTGCCATACACCAAGTATGCACTCTATGTTTGTCTATGATCCTTTTCTTTGTGAACTAGATCAATTGAACATAATTTCAATGATTCTCTTTTCACACTTCCAAATCCTTATCGAAAAATGTGAGAATTTCAAATTCCTATCATTTATCGAAATCTGTTTAGATTTTAAACTTATATGCACTGACCCTCCTGTAATGAATATGTACAAAGTCACAAAGACTTGTCAACGGTCATTATAAGGTATTCCAATGGAGATCAACTCCATGGAAACTAAGTCTCATATTCAAAGTACATTGCTTTGGACATGCTTCTTGCATTAAGTTTTCTAATCTTACACAGATAACTTCCACCTATGGAGACAACTCCATATTCTCATTTTGACTATCACTTCTGAATAAGAGATGCCTCTTTTCAGAATATGTCAATATGGTCCTTCCAAAATTAGCACTATACTTCCAACTGTCCCTGAGCAACCAATCTTTGGTAAACCTCAGATTCTCCTCGACAATTGCTTAATCATTTTAGTCATATCCAATTCTAGACCTTTTCCCTTCTTAATGCCTCTGGGCATTTGGAAAAATTTAGAAATGACAAATATTATAGCACATGCAATCGATCCTGTACCCAAAGCAAATGGTACACGATTCATGATGTCTCACATAAAGACATGATTATAGACCAGTCTTTTGCTACAATATTTTTATTTGCCATGTTTTCAAAATTTGACTATGAAGAGGGATGTCGTAATCATAATCGAATTTTGAGAACGCAATATATAGAATTTCCTTAAGTTGAACCAATCCAACATGAAATTCATATATATATTCTTGACTAAAGATGATTAAGGTCTCAATCTAAGCCTTTAGAACTGAAATGAAGTATATCCTCTCCCTTAATTATAGGAAAACAACTTTTTCAATCCCTGCAGCCTCACGAATTGAAACTTTTGTTTTCTATAATTAACATTGCTAACTTGCAACACTAACCATAATTATCATGCTCCCACTAACATGATGATTATTAGCATAACACTTATGCTCTCACTAGCTTTGACATGTACTCAGAAATCAGCTGGACTTCTAGAAATCAATACTTTATTGACTTTCTTACCAAAGTTCAGATTTCTGATACGAGATGCTTTGATAAAACTTTCTCAAAATCATACACCTTTCCTTAGATAGCATGCATGTGTGTCTAAACAATTTCAGAACTATGAAAAGGGATGCCGTAATTATAGTCTCAATTGTTTAGACCTTTTGCCATCTGCTTCAAATCTACTTGGTGGAAGTGTTTCCTCACCATCATTTTCATGAATCGGAGAGAAACCTTATGAGCCTTAGATTTTATGGTGTATGTGTTCTTATCCATGTGAATCGTCAAAACCATAGTCATAAGACAAGGATAATGACAAATCCAAACTCATATGGACTGAACTTATGCAATCTTAACTTCTTGCCACCTGGCAGTACAGGGCCTGCCATTGCTTCCAAGTTGTTATGCAACCAATTGAGAACTTTCAGAACTCCTATGCAAAGCCAACTTTAACTGGAATGGGCACAAAATATGTCAACACGATAGGTTATAAACCTCAAGTCGTGTGCTAGTGAAGAACCTCAGGTTTTATTCTTGATTAGTTCTTGAAATTCTTTTTAGGATCTTTAAGACTCCCACTATCCTCTTGACATATAAGACTATCTTGCCAAATATTCAAGAGATAGTGCAGATTCTTTATCAAGACAAACACTTCATACAATTGGCCTTAGTTGATCTTTGTTTTATCCAAAACATCACAACTTACCAATTTCAAATGTACAAGAGTAGGACACTTTTACTCTTACATTTGACAAGTGTTTTAAACCTTTCTTTAAGATATGTCACTCAAGTTACAATCTTGGAGTATGACTCTAAGAATTGTTTTGGAACGAAGTATGACTCATCTTCCTGATCTAACCATTTCAACAATTCATGACTCCTCTTCTTAGTCATAAGAATGCACTAAGATGACCTTCAGAGGACTAATTGTGATATGATTTCTAAATCATTAAGATAATCACAAACATGATACTAAAGTACTCTCCCATCTTTTCAGATTTGAGAAACTTTTGTCTTTCTGCTTAATTTGATTCTTCCCATTCGTTCTGCCATACATTGAGACTTTTCCAATGTTTCAGAATTATACTTAAACTTGTAAGTATAACCATATTTACTAAACTTTAGTAAATCAAATAGTCTTAACGAGCTTTGTGGTGGACATGACCAGTGCACAAGAATGTGTACTCGATCCCTTTAGTCCTTCACTTGACTCACACATCCATGTGAACAAGTAATTAGTCTTGATTTTCCAATGCTTGAAAGTTCTCATTCATCATACTATTCAACTTGCATGATTCCAAGTTTCGGTCCAATTGAAACTTGGGTGATGAGGAACTTTCCTGATTTGGTAAATTTAGACACTACCACAAATGAAAGAATCAAATCCATTTTCCAATATTGCTGTCAGTGGAATCATATAAGCAACAATTTTCCACAAATGCCATTGTAAGGATACTTCAAATAAATAAAATTAAACAATTTTCTTTTATTTTAAAACTTTGCGGAAAAACTTATCCTTACAATCCACATGGAAAATTGTTGTTATCTATTCCTTAGCAATATATCATAACTTCTTAAGCAACTGCTCAAATTCTGATGCGATCGAAATCCACCTTCGCGATCAGAATCATCATATACTTCCTTTAAGATTTCTCTCTATTCTTTGATTCTTAAAACATCAACATGTGACCCAGTCACATCATGTAATGAGTTTCTCAGAATAGAACTTAACAGAGTTAGATAATGGTCTCTACCTGATGTAGAGTCAAACTTATTGACTTTAATATCCTTAGGTAAATTTGGCAGCTTTGCAATCAAAGCCCCTTCCTTTGGCAAAATAAACATATGGACCCTTTGGTAATGGGACTATCTCAGACTTAGCCTTTCTCTTTACCATTTGGTCAACCGGGTTGACTATGGCCAATCCCTTTCCATTGGGAAGAGAATGTTTTTTCTGGATTTCCAGTGTCACCATTGTCACTGTCCATAAAGTTTTTGGGAAGTTGATCTTCTAATCAAATTTGCTTTACTATCGTTCCAAATCATTGCTGATTCAACAGCACCAAGCAAATAGATATGATCATTAAGGTTCATGTCATAGTCTGTTTCATAGTAGTCCCAAAGGAACTCACTATGTGACTTAGAAAGTGATTGAACATCCAACTTTCTCAAGACTTTGACACCCAACTCTCCCGGCTTGTCAATATGTGACTTCATCTCTAAGATGTGATCACACATAGACCTTGCTTGCCATTAGGGCTTGAGTGACCTTGAACTTGTGGGTTAGGGAGAATAATTGGAGGAGGTGGAGGAAGAGAAGTATGACTTCCATGAGCCAAACTCGGGAAGTCATATTCATTAGGAAAGCTTGGTTTGGGAAGATCATTGTTGTCTAAACCAAACATCAACAATGGGAGAAATTCACGTAAAGTTGATTTAAGTCCTTAATATAACACCCAATATGATATATTAAGGCTAGGACCCAACAAACTATTTTATAACTTGGAAGAGGGATGCCGTAATCCAAGCTATAAAATATTTGAAGGTAGGTGAATGACGATTCACCAATTTCCACCAAGATAAACGAAATGTATTATTAGGTTTTAATTGGTTTTGAAACTCCTAGATTCTTTTGAGATTTATTGAACTTTTCAATGGCATGTTTCAATCTCGAGTGTGCCCTTCATGTTTTGTGACTGGGATGCTGAGGATCACAAAACAAGGTGTGAAGTAACCATGCAAATATACTTGGTACCCTTAATATTTACCCCTCAATCGATGTGCCGGTTAACCACACACGCTCCAACGATACTATGATAAACATTAAGTTACCCTTTGCCTACCTTGTTAAGTCCAGGTTAGTGTGCCGGTTAACCACACACGCTCCACTAACAGCTTAAACAAAGTGCAAAGTGTAATTTCATGGATTAGCACCTTATTCACATTTTCCTAAGTAACTAAGATTGGAAATTTATAAGTGTTTAGTTACTTAGTATTTATCATTATACTTATAATGAAGGGAGAATTATAGTCCTTGTCCTACCTGTTCGGCTAACGACCCTCCACCGGTCAAGGAAGCGGTGAGTGAGAGTGGACACACATTAAACTGCCATTTTATAGGCAATAACCTT
Source organism: Lactuca virosa (assembly GCF_052849685.1). NCBI lineage: Eukaryota > Viridiplantae > Streptophyta > Magnoliopsida > Asterales > Asteraceae > Lactuca > Lactuca virosa. The sequence goes on along the minus strand of NC_136428.1, from coordinate 539,700 downwards.
ATACCCCCCTTATAGACCGGCTTCGTGAATGAGGCCTACTAATGGTAAGACGACTTGCTCTTATACATATAATATATTAAACTTTTAATATTATAATAGTATAAAGGTGTATTTTAGACATTTAAAATACTTGGTGGTTTAATCTATTAATTAAACTAGACTTTTAATTTAATTAAACTCAAACCATATATTTATGGATTAATAATACTTTTTTAATTAAACGCTTTAATTAACTATTAATAAAGTCCATAAGAGTTTATTTGAACTATTCAACAAAACATCATAATTCCAATTATTTCAAAATTAAAACCATTTAATTAATTGTTTAAGTTATGAACCCAAGAGTTTTAGAATTCAATTCTTTTTTTCATAAAAACTTTTCTCAAATTCCAAAACTTGAGGGCAAGTTTTGTAATTCTTGAAAACCTTTGGATTCCATAACTTATGGAATTAATGGTGTTTTATGATGAAACTTTCCATGTTCCATAACTTAAGAACAAGTTATAGAATTCTTTAAAACATTAACACCAAATTTTGTAACTCCATAAAAACTTTGAATCAAAAATTTTTTTTTTTTTTTAAAAAAAAACTTTCATATCCATAACTTATGGAAGTTTCAAAAACCCTTAAGATCACAACTTTAAAAAAAACTTTTGAGCTCCAAAATTTTATGACAAAATTTGTAACTCCTTAAAACATTTAGATCAAACTTTTAAAACTAATAAAATAATCATATCATTTTATCTTTTACTAAATTTGACCTAATTCAACTCATATAACAAAAGATTCAAATTTTACAAATAATTCGTTTTTCACAGAACAAGTAATTATCTTAAAATTTGACAAACGTCATGTTTTTTTTCCTTTTTTTTCCAACTTGAAAATAAAACATTTGCATCAATATAATAGAAAACAACCCATGGCTCTGATACCACTATTGGGTTTTGAGCATTCTAACACTCTTATGGTGTACATGCAACCCTATAAACCTTGGATCTCTGTTTTCTCTATTATACATGAAAATATTAACTATTCCAAGGTTTCATCCTAACTAGGATATTATGAAGCACCTATACTACAAAGTTCTAGTTAGATGACATACCTTTTGATGTAGCTTGATGTCTTCAAGCTTTAAGAGCTTAGCCCCAATAGTGTGGAAGCCTCAAATGGAATCACAAATCACCAAAACACCTTGGAAGAACTTGAGAGAATATGTATGCACACTAAAATCGGCCCACTCTTATTTTCACACACTTGCGTCAATTTTGTGAGCCAAGGACCCCTTTATATATTATGGAGGATTAGGGTTACATCCATGTAAACCCTAATACCCATGACCTTTCATTTACATAGGATCCATGGGTTAAAAGCTCCATGGACCATCCATGAAAGCTTAGCCCAACCTAAATGAACTTGGCTCATTCCATATATATAAGAGTCCATATTTAATTAGTTCTTTTTGATCACTTAATTAATTCTAAATTAATTCTTGATCAATACTAATTAAATAATATGATTCCATATTAATATATTAGAACTTATAATATATTAATATAAATCATAAATATACTATTCTCAAAAGACTATCCATATAAATTGTACCGGTGAAGTGCAACCCAAATGGACCATGTCGTGTCGGGTCAAGTACATACCAAATATAGTTATGGACTTAGACATTAATCCAACAGTAACCACTTCCTCATAGTAGACAAAAGAAGAGTCAGGAGGAAACGAGAGCAAGTTCATGAGGAGCTTTCAAAGAAGGATCAACCGAAGTAACCAAAACGTCTTATGCGTCACACTAATAAATAATAATCTTGTTTAACTTAATGAGCGAGTGGAGACACTGCTCACATTATATGTTAGGATTATTTTCTTACATGCAGCTGGTAACAGTTATTCAGGTAACAGATATTCATTCGAGGATAGTTGTAACACCGGGTTCATGGTATGATTTTATTTAAGTTTTATTCTTATTTTTTTTTGCCACGAACTCGGCGAGTCTGCGTCCCGACTCGCCGAGTAGCAGCAGGGTGGACACGGGATTTGAGCGGTGAACTCGGCGATTCGATGCATGGACTCGGCGAGTCCACCTGTCTGGATGAAACTCTATTTTCAGACATTGCACCCTATTTTACCCATTCTAAAACACCCATTTCGTCCCTTTCTCTTCCAGAAGAACTGTAGAGCTAAACCCTAGTCCATTTTGATCCTTGTGAGTGATTTTGGCTTGGTGAAGGAAGTTTGAAGCTTAAGAGAAGAAGGAGGAAGTTGGAGGGTGCAAGGGAGTGTGGTAGATCCGAAATCTACCCTGGGAGAAGCTCCTAACCAGGTAAGAAAGCTCCTTCTTGATCTTTAGTATAATAGATTTCCTTTTTGTCCCTTATATGAGGATTTCAAGCCCTTAAACCTCCCAAACTCCGTGTGTTTATGCCCTAAGAGCTTAGATTTATGGTTTGGAACCATTGCATGTCTCAAATTTGGCCAGAATGGGTGAAGAGTCGAAGGGTACTCGGCGAGTGCCAAAGTGCACTCGGCGAGTTCCATGAAGATGGCCTTAGACTCAGCGAGTTGGATAAACAACTCGGCGAGTCCTATGAAGATTGTCTGGTACTCGGCGAGTCGTTCCTCAAACTCGGCGAGTCCCTTGATTATAGCCTTGAACTCGACGAGTTGTTCCTCCAACTCGGCGAGTCATATGATCAGTCACTAGGATAAGAAGGGTTTAAGTGTAGGAGGTCCAACCCTCCGTAGTCGCACGTGGAATTAGCAATTTAACGTGTAGCTATAGTCCCAAAATCTCCAAACCTCCAAGGTTGATGATCGGATGGAAGATTGGAGCGGTTTGTGAGATCTGTTCGTCGGACTCGGCGAGTCACCCCCTTGGACTCGGCGAGTCCAGTCGCGGGTTTGTTAGTTGTCCCCGTCTAGCGAGTCGGGCTGACTCAGTGAGTGGGAGCAGGGACCCGATGAGTCAGAGTCGGGCTAGACATAGAAGGACTCGGCGAGTCGCCATATGGACTCGGCGAGTCCAGTCAATCAGAAGGTTGACTTGGACCAAGGAGTTGACTTTGACCAGTCATTTGACCTTAGGGGTATTTATGAGTACCTAATCCATGTTTACGGATTTATAGCCGGAGGGATTACCGGCACGGCAGCCAGGCGTAGTCTGAGCAGGTTTTCGGCAGCTACTCTCGAGGTGAGTTTCCTTCCAGTAGGGACGTGTCTAAGGCACCAAGGCCGGCCCGTATAGACGATATGTTAGTATCGGAGTGTGGGCGGAGCCCGTATCTCATAGCTGAGTTTGATTGTGTTATATGCCAGTATGATAGAATTGCTTATACTTGTTGTCTGTGTGATACTTGTATGTTATGGTTTAGTAGCGGAGTGTGGGCGAGGCCCGTATCTCCATGGATAGCAGAGTGTGGGCGAGGCCCGTACCTCTCAGAAAGTAAAAGTGTGGGCGAGGCCCGTATCTCTATGGGTGTGGGCGAGGCCCGTATCCCTTAGTTACTCATTATATGATTGTATGGTATGTGGCATTATGGGGGAACTCACTAAGCTTCGTGCTTACGTTTTATAGTTTTGTTTCAGGTATCTCTTCAGCTAGGGAAAAGGAGCTGGCGCGGTACCGGTCAAGGAAGCGGTGAGTGAGAGTGGACACCCATTAAACTGCCATTTTATAGGCAGTAACCTTATATCCCCCTTATAGACCGGCTTCGTGAATGAGGCCTACTAATGGTAAGACGACTTGCTCTTATACACATAATATATTAAACTTTTAATATTATAATAGTATAAGGGTGTATTTTAGACATTTAAAATACTTGGTGGTTTAATCTATTAATTAAACTATACTCTTAATTTAATTAAATTTAAACCATGTCATTATGGAATTATTAATTCTCTTTTAATTAAACACTTTAATTATCTATTAATAAAGTCCACAAGAGTTAATCGAATTATTCAATAAAACCATCATAATTCCAATTATTAAATTCAAAATTAAAACCATTTAATTAATTGTTTAAGTTATGAACCCAAGAGTTTTAGAATTCAATTCTTTTTTTTTATCATAAAAAAACTTTTTCCAAATTCCAAAACTTGAGGGCAAGTTTTGTAACTCTTGAAAACTTTTGGATTCCATAACTTATGGAGTTAAATACTTGTTTTATGATGAAACTTTTCAAGTTCCATAACTTAAGAACAAGTTATGGAATTCTTTAAAACATTAAGACCAAGTTTTGTAACTCCATAAAAAACTTTGAATCAATTTTTTTAAAAACCTTTTCATATCCATAACTTATGGAGGTTTCAAAAAACTCTTTAGATCAAACTTTTAAAACTAATAAAATAATCATATCATTTTATCTTTTACTAAATTTGACCTAATTCAACTCATATAGCAAATGATTCAAATTTTACAAATAATTAGTTTTTCACAAAAACAAGTAATTATCTTAAAATTTGACAAACGTCATATTTTTTTTTCTTTTTTTCCAACTTTGAAAATAAAACATTTGCATCAATATAACAGAAAACAACTCATGTCTCTGATACCACTGTTGGGTTTTTGAGCATTCTAACACTCCTAAGTGTACATGCAACCCTAAATACATTGGATCTATGTTTTCTCTATTATATACATGCAAATATGAATATTCCAAGGTATTACCCTATCTAGCATACAATCCTTGATACTTGGGTAATATAACAAGTTAGAATACATACCTTTTAATGAAGCTTGAAGTCTTGAACTTTAAGAGCTTAGCCCCAATAGTGTGGAAGCATTAAGTGGAATCACAAATCACCAAAACACCTTGGAAAACCTTTAGATAATATGGATACTTGGCTCACACTTATGAAATCGGTTATTGCCCTCTTTAGTGTATCCACACTAGCCACTCGCCTAATTTCATGAACCATAAGACCCTTTATATAGTGTGGAAGATTAGGGTTAAACCCTAATACCCATGACCTTTCATTTCCTAGGATCCATGGGTTAAAGCTCCATGGACTATCCATGAAGACTTAGCCCAAGCTAAATGAACTTGGCCTACTACACATATATATATCTAAGAGTCCATATTTAATTAGTTCCTTTTGTCACTTAATTAATTATAAATTAATTCTTTATCAATACTAATTAAATAATATGATTATATATTAATATATTAGAACTTATAATATATTAATATAAATCATAAATATACTATTCTCAAAAGACTATCCATATAAATTGTGTCGGTGAAGTGCAACCCAAATGGACCATGCCGGGTCGGGTCAAGTACATACCAAATATAGTTATGGACTTAGAAATTAATCCAACAGTTATTTCCTAAGTGGACCCTGAAGCATATTCAAAACGAAGCCATGGGTTTACCAAGCCAATATTGGTTGGACCCAGTCGCATCCTTTGATATCCAAAACACTCAGGATTTGCAATTGGATCTTCCACTGACTCCTAAGGCTTTAGGGTTCGTGCCTTTGTGAAGGTTGCGAATGCACCTTTCACTGACAGCGGAGCGGATCAAATGCTATTTGCTTTCTACTTAAAGCACATGAAGCCCCAGTTTGAAACTTGGAGTGCACACAAGATTGTCTCTGTGAAGTTCATTGGGCCGATCGAGACTAAAAGCTTTCCTAATGCGAAGTTTAAAGTTGCGAGAGGATCAACTTGTCAAGCCTACGAATTCACCCTCGCAGAACCTGCCTTGTTTGAACCCCAATGACTGGATGGTACTTTTCAACATGTTGCAGAAAGAGAAATAGAAGTACGAACCTGTGATGTCCCATCTCCAACTTATGATCAAGTCATATATTCAAGAAGTTGGATTGATGGATGTAGAAATTGCCACCGTTTTAAAGAAGAAGCCAAACGTTGTTCCAAAGGAAGCTCCGAAGGACTTTGAAAAGTTAAAGCCAGGAAAGATCTACAAGGAAGGATGGTTCGTAGTATACATGTCTAGAGATTTTCCAGGAGCAGATCGTCGCAAGTCATACTTCTATCTCGAAGACAAGCATTTGTATTCTACTACGCGTCTGGAGTTTGTTCTGGATCTGGTGACGAAGTTCAAAGGCAACCACAAGTATTATATCAAGTGTTTCACGGATATGATCATGTGGTACATTCATGTTCGCAAGCTGTTGTTATGCTTCATTTCAAAGATCTATGAAGTGCAGAAGCGAATCTCCAACTAATGAACCGTGGTCTCCATTGACGCAAAGGGGGAGATTGCTGAGTATTATGTATTGCGTCATTAGGCCTATTTTGTTTAGTCTGTTTGTATAAACGAGTTGGGTCTGTCCACTTGTATTTATTGCTAGGGTTAGAGTATATATGGTGAATGCATGCATCATATTTGAAGCAACTCTGATATTATCTCTGTAACCCTATTTTACGCCTCTACAGAAGTAATTCTTCATCGAGTTCTTCTGAGGCGTGACTGTTAATCATTCAGCATCAGTTTGATCAACATCGTGTTCTTGTTCTTTACCTGTTTGAATCTATTCGATTTAAGGTTTTAATCCTATCAACTTGTTTATGCTGATGATATAGTTATAACTGGTAATTGTGAAATTAAAGTAAATAAAGTAAAGGATTTTATGAAATCTAAATATTTGATTACAAATTTGGGGAAGTTAAAATTCTTTTTAGGTATTGAGGTTATTGATAAATATGATGGAATTTGTTTAACTCAACGCAAGTATTGTTTGGAATTGATTCATGCATTTGGGAAATTAGGATGTAAACCTGTAAAAACTCCTTTGGATTTGAATTTTGTTATTTCTAAAAAAGAGATTGATGGTAAAGATGTTTTGTTAAATAATATAACAGAATACCCAAAAGCTTATAGGAAAGTTAATTTACTTAACTATAACTAGACATGATATTTCTTTTACTATTCAAACACTTAGTCAATTTATGCATTCTCCAAGAAAGTCTCATTTGAATATTGCTATGCGTGTTTTGAGGTATTTAAAACAAATATGGGTAGAAGAATTAGTATTTCTAAAAGTCAAAATCCTCTGTTATGTGCTTATGGGGATGCTAATTGGGCGAAATGTGTTTCCACTAGGAGGTCTTTTGCAGGCTATTATGTTTATTTTGGTAACTCATTAAACTCTTGGAAAAGAAAGAAACAAGACACTATATACATATCATATACCGAGTTTGAATACAGGGCCTTGGGTACTGTTACATGTGAGATCATGTGGATTCTTGAACTTTACTTTTATTTGGGCATTAAAGGTTTGTTTCCTGTTAATCTCTATTGTGATAATGATACTGCAATTAAGCTTTCACTTAATCCTCTTTTTCACGAGAAAACCAAACAATTTGAAGTGTATGTTCATTTTGTGAGAGATAAAGTTTCAAAAGGAATTTTGAAGGTTGTTAAAATTGCATCAGAAAAGCAAAGGACAGATATCTTTACAAAATCTTTGATTTCAAAGCAACATGAGTTCTTATGTTCTGAATTGGGTTTATATGATCCATTTAAGGTTGAGTAACTTTGTTTCCTCTCTCAATGTTCATTTTTAGAGGGTTGTTAAAAATATAAAATATTTATTGCAAGATTGATATTAAGAGTATTTCTGAATCTTGGGTATAATCTGTAAATGTGGAAAAGATACGTTCTAAGTGTAGTGTGATTTTTTTGTTGTATTGGGTGTGTTTTGTATTATTGTTATTTTGTAGGGACTGGGGCTCGTTTTCGTTAATTATAGAAAGCATGCAGATCTGTCCAGACGGGTTTGAGTCGGGTAAAGTCCAAATTTGATCCATGGTTCTTGACCCGATGTATATATTGTGTGATTCAAGTCCTAAGAGCTTATTATTAAGATCAATTCACACTTACACGCTCTCTAGTCTCACCTGTTCTCTCGTCTTCTCCATTTTTAGGGTTTCAGTCCAGATTAGGGTTTCTCTATTTGTTCTCTAATTCTTGTTCATAGTTTTGTACTTATTTTTGTTTCTATTTTCTGTTTGAGTGAGAGTTATTTCTTGTAGGTGAGGTTTCGGTTGTAAGTATCTGAAAACCAACTGGATCTTGTTGTTCGTAATAAAATATTTGTTGATGTTGTCATTTTTATATGTTCTTTACAATTTTTACAATGTAAAATGATTACACTGAACTTTCTTCGTAGAATGATTCAAGTTTCAAAATATAAAAATATCCTAAATTAAAATTTGGCTTGAAAATGTAGTAAAAACGAAAAACTAAGCAAAACTTAAAATAATTAACAAAACTGCAATAGATTTCTTCCGAAAATCCCAACCGTTTTGACATGGATATAAATTTGTGATTTACCAAAAAGATTTATTTACATGGACCAATGCTTTACAAAAAGATAAAGATGTTAGCTAACGTCATTTCTCCCAAAATAAATATTGTTAATATACTTCCTTAAGCATTACATTTACCTTTCTAGCTAACACTTGTATCACATACAACCTCAACAATATGTTACACGGATAAACCAAACACTAAAGATGCAACATGCCAACACATGCCATAGTTAACACATGCCATACTTTGATGCTTTACAAACAAAGGCAAATGACACAAAAGTTGTTAAATATGGTAGAAATATGTGGATTTACTATTTTGCTTATTTTAGGTACACTAAAGGCTAAAGTTTGCAATTTTTTTTCTTTTTAATTTTACCATTTTGCGTATATCTGGTTCATTAAAGCCCTTACGTTTGAAATAAGTTTCCATTTTCTACTATTTTTTTATGGTTCATCAAGCCCTTAAGTTTTGCAGAAATGTTTGCTTTTACCCAGTAAACCAACAAAAATGATAAAATTGAAATTTTTTTTGCAAACCTCCGACTTTAAAATATTTGATTAGAGTAACTGTTTTCATATGTGTTATGAGATAACAAATAACTATCGTATACACATTAAGTGGACAATATTAGGAGTATATAATATTTATAGAAAAACCTTAATATCAAATTTGTCGTTAAAGCGATAAAATAAAGATTAAAAATAAATGATTATTTAGGATAAATAATCTTAACGAAAGTTGTAGTAGACCTAATGACAATTTTGTGGATATAAAAAATGCTTAAATCTTACTTCATATGAGGAAGTTATGATTTATCTTAGTTTCGTGTTCACATGATACAACAAGGTGCGTCATAAAAAGTGAACCAGAGATAGGTTGTTTTTTAGCTAGTGATGCAAAAGAAATTCAAAGTGCTCGTCAATAGTAATGTGTTGATATAAAAAACACCAAAATCCAACTTCGTATGAGGAAATTATGATTTTTAAAAGATTCGAGTGCAACACAGTATGACAGTGTGCAACATAGTAATTGAAATAAAAATCGGTTGATTGTTAACCAAAACATTGTAAACAAGAGTTAAAGATCTCTTAAATACGAATCCGTCGATATAAAGACGGTCGAGAATGAAACTCGTATGTAAAGGATATAAGCGAAACTTGGTCCCTAAGTTTCGAAACACAGGCGAAATATGTTCATATTTGTAAAATTGAAATAGAACGAGAATTAGCCGACGGAGTCTAAATAAAAGTTTTCATATTTGTAAAATTGAAATATAATGAGAATTAGCCGACGGAGTTTAAATGAAAGTTGTAGTATTCATTGATACAAAGCCAGGGATATAAAGAACGTCGAAAATAAAGTTCATATGAAGAAGTTATGTATTTAGCAGCGTTATTTATAGTCTAAGCCTCCACGAACCGAAATACGAAAAATAAAATGGGAATTAGCCGACGAAGTCTAAATTAAAGTTATAGTGCCTGTCGATGGTTACGCGTGGATATAAAGACTATAAAAAAAAGAGTCAGTATGCAAAAGTTATGTGTTTTAGAAAAATAATAAAATCGGACCATTGGATGATTGACACGTGGCACGATCTTAGACCACCCTTCTTCCCCAAGTCTTTCAACCAAATGCTGACACGTGGTGTACGGAGAGACTGCCATATCACCAGGTGCGGCCCGCCCCTCCTGAATCCCTATAAATACCTCGTTTTTTTTATTCATTTCTTGCCAACTTCTTCAACCACTTCCCAATCTCTCTCAAATTTTCCCGAGGCACCGAGTCGCGATTCTATTACTTCTTAGGTGTTACTAGAGAAGCTCTAGAGCACCAGAGAGCCTCGAGAAATGGGGCTTTTCGTTTTGAAATTCTACTCGTGTAATGTCCGGTTTTTCGTCAAACAACCTCTAAGTTTAGTTATGCTTACTGTGCTTTAAGTATAACTTATATTTATTTTTATAATCGTTATTATGAACTTATAAATAAGATCTATCAGTAATTGCAGTTGTTATACTGACCGATCTACTTACGGGAATGATGACAAGGCAAGAACAGTGAGGTGTTTGGAATTATTGATTAACTTGATAAAAAAAAACATATAAGGATTAAACTTTAAAATACCAACAAATACTAAGGCGTAGTAATATTCATGTTTAGGTCGTTTTAAAAGGAAATCTGAAGTGTTAGTGAAAGATCCGACTTTCCTACGAGTCTTTAACCAAATCAGTTGCGTGCATAGTTACTTTCATGATCATAATTTAATACCAATAATTATTGTAAACGGTTAAATAAATGTTGAAAGTTTCTATATGAAATTAGATGTTTATTATTTGAAATATTTGTTAAATGTGTATTGGATAACATGCATTGTGTGAACCAGTTATGGTTAATTATTTGTTAAAATGTTTATATGATATTATTATGTGACATCCCCATTTTCACGGCCAGAAAAGACCGGTTTTGTTTATGCTTTATAAAAATCAGAGCACCTCTTTTAATAAAAATGTTGCGGAATTTGTTCCCAGAAAAACATGATAAATACGTTATCAAAGCATTTTCGAAGAAATGTATTTTTATTCATTTTAAAACATTGGGATGTCATCGCCAATACAGAAACATAAGCATAAACAGAACTTACATTCATTATCACTAGTGATTATATCTCCTTAATCCCTCAGTGTAATGTAACTTCATATAGACACCTATGATACAAATAAACTGAGTGGTCAGGTTGGGAAACCTGGTGAGTACATAGGGTTTTCAATCCACAATAGTACAATTATTATGTTTAAACATCAAACAATCAACCCAATTACCCATCCCCATTATCTTCTTTATTCTTAAGGATCTAGCCTAAGAATCAGCTATTCCTCGTTCATTCATTCCTAAGGATCATCCTAAGGAATTGGCACGAAGTCCATCGTTGCCACGGTTTACACAACAGGCACTAAGTCTGCATAGTCTCCAGGGTTTAGGCACCAAGTCTGCATGGTCGTCAGGGTTTAGGCACCAAGTCTGCATGATCGCCAAGGTTTAGGCACCAAGTCTGCATGATCCCCAAGGTTTAGAGTACACCGGGTGAACACATCGTTCACAACACCTACAGGTTGCGAGCCTGCTAGTGTTCCACTGGACTATCTAGAATAGTCCGTGGTTGTCATCCATACTCTGCTAGATGATGGGGCCACGCTTGGGTAAAAGGCTTCTCTCATTATTTACATCTCACCCTTATCTCATAGTCTATATCACCTCTTATCTCAACATTCAATTCATATTTCATCTACCCATGTTTTACCCAACATATTTTGTAGATATAAAATACATATACAGTTTAAATCATTTAAAACATGTATAAAATCTTTCATTCAGCATAGACAGCAAGTATTCAGACAATATGCACACATAGCATGTAATTTATATTAAAATACTTCATATCTATGTGTAAGATGAAAGTAACTATGCACTCACTTGTTAAGGTGGTGATTCCGAACTCAGACAGCGCTTCTCATACAAAATCGGATTTTGATGTTCTTTTTTTTGTATGTTCTCGGTTTAGCGTATACTACAACTTTTGTTTAGATCACTAAGGCTAAAAAGTCTTCTATCGTAAATTCACTATTTACGTCTCCCGGTGCCATGCCGGTTTTGCTGTAAAACTTCGACGGGCCATAACTTCTTCGTTATAACTCGGATTTCAGCGTTCTTTATATGTACGGAACCCTTGTAACATATACTATGACTTGGTTAAGATTATTCATTCTAAATAATCTTCTATTAAAAATTCATTTTTGACGCTTATCGTCTCTAAATTGATTAGCCCGAATCTACGGGCGTTACAATTATCTCCCCCTTAGGATGATTATGTCCCGGAATCATCAACGAAACATCGTTGTATAATGACTCCCTACGTTATCTCTTCATCCTAGGTAGTACTCGTAACTTCTATGTTTCTTCGAATGTGTATTTAACTCATGATCTTCTTGACTACAAGCGGTGCTTGATCTTGCACCCGTTCTCTATGTCTTGTTAGACTTTCAATCATGATGTTCATGTCACAACCTCGCTCTTTATCAGAGACTCCTTCTTCTTCTTAACAAACTTAAGTTAAGTTTATTTGATTTCCACGATAGACTGATGGGTCGTGTTGTAATGACCTCTCATCGTATGATGCAACGCTTAGACTCAGGTCTCTTAGAGTTAAATTCCAGAATGGAATATACCTACCTTCATGTTCTAATGTGATATGATCACATTTTACTATGTAACATTTCTAGCTACAAGCTTCTTACTCCAACAACGATTGCAATACTTCTATTAATTGTTTCGCTTATCTTTTACTTCAATCTCTTGGCTTAAGTTGGATGCTACATCGATATTGGTTCTCTGAACCACGTAACATGCTCATCTTATTCGGACTCGATTTGATATGACCACTAGGGTCGAAATAATCATTTGTCTTAGTCATTACCGAAATAATGGTAACGACATACACGAACAAAACTGAATCAATTACTAGCTTCTTGGTGACCTTGTAACTTTCCCTGATCCAAGTGCGAGTCATGTGCTTCCGGTAGTATAGGCCTCTACTACCTTTCCCACCTACTCATACTCGTCCCAAGTATTGTCTCGCAGTTCTCCAAGTCAATATCACAAAAACAATTTTAACACATACAAATGTGTCCAAACAATCATAAAATTTTCCCTAGACTCTACTAGGACTTCTTCCATGCGTATCTTCAATCATCAATTCTGCTTCAACTCGGTTGGTGATGGAAATGTCAGAAGATGGGATAACTTCATGGATTATACAAAAAATCTTTCTTTCTGCTAATCGAAAGTGTACTTCTCCCGTACTAGACGTATTATTTCTTAGACGCGTTCTAAAGGCAAGATATCACTCTTAAAATATATTCTGATAGGTATCATTCAATATCGTAAGCCTTCTCATTTCCTCCATTTGGTCAGTCTGCTATGAGTCCTTATCATGACATTCTATACACCAAAGCAGGCGTTCGGTGTATTGAGACGAGAATATAGATAGAGGACGATTTAGACGCGTATTCCTCCTTATTACTCCAAAAAGTTACATGCCAGTTCTAATATCGTAATTAAAGGTTTAGAACCCTGAGAACATAAAATTTCCAGATCTGGTCGGCAACAGACCATAGATCCGATCAAACAATAGCATAAAGCATCACAAATCATTTAGCACATAAAAGCATGTTAGGCATTTTCCCTAAATAAGCTAGTGCTTGTGTCTATTCAGGTGTATTACCTAAATTTTATTAGACACACTCCTCACAATCATCGCTTAGCATTCTAAGTTTAAGTCTAGAAATAAATCCATATTCCTAGTTCGCTTAAAGTAATGCTCTGATACCAACTGTGACATCCCCATTTTCACGGCCAGAAAAGACCGGTTTTGTTTATGCTTTATAAAAATCAAAGCACCTCTTTTAATAAAAATGTTGCGGAATTTGTTCCCAGAAAAACATGATAAATACGTTATCAAAGCATTTTCGAAGAAATGTATTTTTATTCATTTTAAAACATTGGGATGTCATCGTCAATACAGAAACATAAGCATAAACAGAACTTACATTCATTATCACTAGTGATTATATCTCCTTAATCCCTCAGTGTAATGTAACTTCATATAGACACCTGTGATACAAATAAACTGAGTGGGTCAGGTTGGGAAACCTGGTGAGTACATAGGGTTTTCAACCGACAATTGTATAATTATTATGTTTCAACATAAAACAATCAACCCAATTACCCATCCCCATTATCTTCTTTATTCTTAAGGATCTACCCTAAGAATCAGCTATTCCTCGTTCATTCATTCCTAAGGATCATCCTAAGGAATTGGCACGAAGTCCATCGTTTCCACGGTTTATACAACGGGCACTAAGTCTGCATAGTCGCCAGGGTTTAGGCACCAAGTCTGCATGGTCGCCAGGGTTTAGGCACCAAGTCTGCATGGTCGCCAGGGTTTAGGCACCAAGTTTGCATCATCGCCAAGGTTTAGGCATCAAATCTGCATGATCGTCAAAGTTTAGAGTACACCGGGTGAACACATCGTTCACAACACCTACAGGTTGCGAGCCTGCTAGTGTTCCACTGGACTGTCTAGAATAGTCTGTGGTTGTCATCCATAGTCCGCTAGATGACGGGGCCACGCTTGGGTAAAAGGCTTCTCTCATTATTCACATCTCACCCTTATCTCATGGTCTATATCACCTCTTATCTCAACATTCAATTTATATTTCATCTACCCATGTTTTACCCAACATATTTTGTAGATATAAAATACATATACAGTTTAAATCATTTAAAACATGTATAAAATCTTTCATTCAGCATAGACAACAAGTATTCAGACAATATGCACACATAGCACATAATTTATATTAAAATACTTCATATCTATGTGTAAGATGAAAGTAACTGTACACTCACTTGTTAAGGTGGTGATTCCGAACTCAGACAACACTTCACTTCTTAAAAATAATTTCCTTCGACGAAACCAGGTATTATTACCACTAGATTTTAGTCTACTATTTACCGTGACTAATTATTAGTCTTATTATTATTATTATTATTATATAAACGTTTAAACAATATTTTCCAACCACTATGTACAGACATGGGCCAGACATAAAACACCGGAGGGCAGGACCATTTTGGCATATCACAGTTCTGAAATCCAACAACCCTGTGTGGCCCTTTAAACCAGATGTCCCGTACCGCGAGTAGTTAAAAAGATATTATAACGACACTTATATAAGTCATAATAATAGCCCAAATATTTATTATAAGTTCATAATAACAATACTGATTTTAAATATAAGCTATATTAAAATAGAGTAAGCATAACTTACTTACAAGGGGGTTTTAGCTAGGAGTCGGGCTCTGCAGGGGCAGAACTTCGTCGCTGAATCTTTCTAGGAAAGATTCGTGCAGCGCTTCAGCGCTCACCTTACTATACTAAAACTACAGAAAGAAAAGTCGAATCACGAGGGACAGAAATGCTTGGGGGATAAGAAGAGAAAGACTCTTGAATCAAGAGAATCGTGCAAGAAATATGAGAGCCCAAGGCTCTTATTTATGGTAATTGAATTTTCAAAAACTACCTTCATAGTTACTTAATGACCTTATAGTTATATAAACAACTAAACACCCCTTTATAATACTATTTTAAATAGATTTTACGATATTTGTACTAAACTAATGTCGAAAGTATTCAATACTAGTCTTATAATGACCGCATCGTCGATACCTTTCTAATGATATATACATATGTATATATATGTGTACGTACATATGATTTATACTTTATTTTAATACGTAAATATGCTATTATAATTTGCAATTTGTTCATACGAAATCCGTTTTTGACGCTCTTTATATCCACGCGTAGGTGGAGACGTACTCTACAACTTTCATCTAGACTCCGTCGGCTAATTTTGACTTTATTTTTAAAGTTCTATTTTTAAGAGGCCGGGACAGGAAAAGTCCGTTAAAAATTCATAACTTCTTCATCCGATGTCCGTTTTCGTCTGTCTTTTTACCGTTGCGCTACTATTAATGAGATCTTCAATTCTCATTTAGGTTGTGTTGGCCAAAAATCGATCGATCTAAAATTCGAATTTCGGGTTGTGCACTGCTATGCCTAATCTTAGAAAAATCATAACTTCCTCATACGAAGTCAGATTTTGACGTTCTTTTTTTGTATGTTCTCGGTTTAACGTATACTACAACTTTTGTTTAGATTACTAAGGCTAAAAAGTCTTCTATCGTAAATTCACTATTTACGTCTCCCGGTGACGTGCCGGTTTTGCCGTAAAACTTCGACGGGCCATAACTTCTTCGTTATAAACCCGTATGTGCCTCACCAGGTATCCCAAACTGACCCACTAAGTTGAAATGCATCACAGGTAACATGGTTAAAGCACTGGAGCATGTTTAGGATGTTGAGTGATTAAGAGACAGTCTGCATTAGTTTTCAGGACCATAGGTCTTTACGCTATAACAATGTTATGTATTGATTATGACATCCTTAGAGTTTTTCTATTTTGAAAGATCTTTACTAAAAGATATTTTAATAAAATGAAACAGTTTCCAAAAAATGTTTTATTATACTGGAATTTTACACAAACAAAAATGATTTGATTTTAAAGTGTAAAGAAAAGTTTTTTTTTTTTGGGTTCTGAAAGATAGGGGATGTCACATTATGCCAAACTTAAGTGCTTTTATGTCATTTTCCCTATAAACAAATAGCTATGTTTCACATTAAGAAATGTTTTCTTTGTATAGTTATTTGGAGTTGGATTTTAAGTATGGTAGATACATCATTGTTTTATATTATGAATATTGTTGACATATGGACTGTAAGAACCTGTAATTTAGAGAAAGCTGACTTTTAGTCAAATATCAACCAAAAGGGTAAAATGGTCAAATATGAGAAAGAGATGAGATTATGAATTGTGACTTCATAAAAAAACCAATAAGAGTTTAAGTCACATAGAAGATGTTAGATGAGTAAGTTCAAGAGAAAGAATACACGAGAAGTTGTATTTTCGGTCAAAAGGGTAAAATGGGATTTTTATGCTTTTTGGGCTGAATTTGTGACTCAATAGATTGAGGCCCGTATTAATTCATTGAGATACGATGTAACAGATTTTTAGAGTATGTTCTCACATTCGCGTGGATATAAAGATAATAGAAAACGCTTAAGAAACGAATGAGATATGAGGGATTTAAGATTTAAGAAAAATATCCCAAGAGTGGAATGGAAACAACCAAGGGCTGTTGTAAAGACCAGAAACGCAGTGCAGTGGATGAATCCCGACGACATTGCGAGTGATCTGCATAAGTCAGAATAGCATCATACTTTGCCCTGCGGTGCGACATATGGGCACCACGGCACGTTGGCCAAAGCAGGTTTCTAGTGGAGAAAGTATACCATCATGTGGCAAGTAGATGGACATGATGTGGCAACCAAATGGAAACCATTGACCTCGAGTCAAAAGGTTGTCGCAACGCGATGATTAGAAAATTGTGGCACGGTGTTGCACATGTTAACCTCCCCTAATCAACCTCATTATTCCCAAAACACTCCCCATTCCTTTAGAGGAGAAGCTCCGACGATTTTGGGGATGAAGGGCGATCTAATGGCGGTTTAAAGAGTTAGAGAAAAGGCTTAAACATGAAAATCTAATGTGGTAATCATCTCCTTCATCTTAAAGCTTTTAGGGCTTTAATGGTGATTAATGGGATTGCGTTGGATATGAATGAGTACCCTTAAGAAGCTTGTTAATTTATGTCATTAGTAATGTTTAGAAGCTTAAGCAAGCTTTATGTGTGATTTCAAGGGTGAAATCACTATGTGTGAATTTAAGGTTTGAAAACCTAAGATATCAATTATGTCAATTGATGCATTGGATGTTAGATTATGATGAATTAAGTATTATAGGGTGCTGAATTCATTGTTTTAAATTGAATTTAGAAGTAGAAAATGAAATGTTGGAATTATGATCAATTAAGTGATCATTCTGACATTAAGAAGTAGATAAGCTCTTAATAGGCTAAGGCAAGTTTTTAAGAACTTGAAATGGTTTACTAATAGGCCTTGAGAAAGAGGACGAGCTTAGATGCATCAATTGAAGAAAGGGGCCAAGAAAGGTAGTTAGTCCTCACTAACTAACAAGGTGAGTTATAATTCTCACTCTCTCACTCTATGTTGTTATATATATATATATATATATATATATATATATATATATATATATATATTTTGATACATGAAAAAGTTATCCTTTAGCAGTCTGATAACGTCTATTTTATGCATATATTTATGATGTTTTCTTATTATTTTATACTATGTTTTATGATAATTAGAACTAAAAGATACTTAATATGCTTTGAAAATATTCAATTACAGTTAAAATGGGAGCTGGAATTCAAAAGGAGGCGAATGGAGCTGAAAAGATGCAAAAAGGATATTGCTGGCAGATTGACCCATCTTCAGTGTTTCGAGTATATCTGACGACTCGTAAGTCCAATTGACGAGATTCAAAATGTTCTGAACACTAGACGAAATTTTCTACGATTTATGTGAGAGGGCCTTTTTGCTAATTCGGAATTTATCTTATCCAAAATCGGCCTTGAAAATGAAGCATAAAAGCTGGACGGAAATTCCCTCCAACTTACTTATTCCCCAAGCACCATTTACCTTATTTTTACTTGCTTAATCCCTAAGCCACTATTAGTTTCCTTATTCTAATCCAACTCTAATATTCCATATTAATTCCATCTCCATTCAACTATAAATACCCCATATCATTCACCCATTTTCATAATCTATGATATTCCACTTTGACTTGTGCGACAAGAAAACTTCATAACTGCCGTTTTAAGGGTCTAGAAGGCGGCTGGAAGGCCGTTAAGCTGATATGGAGCAAAGATCTAAGGGATTGGAGAGCGGATTCGTTCGGGAGTGGACCTAAAAGGCGGCCGGAAGGCCGTTAAGCTGATATGGAGCAAAGATCTAAGGGATTGGAGAGCGGATTCGTGTCGGTAATCATGTGGTTTGTTATCGTGATCATGTTTAGCATTCCATTGTGATGCCACTATGTGTTTACTTTCTGATTTTGGTGTTAAAACCATTTGATTTGTGTTTTTGATTAGATGAAACCTTGATTTATGGATTAATTGCTATTTGGATTGTTTTATTCGTGTTTAATTTATCTTGTTGAGCTTGTTAAAGATCCTTATGTATTGATGATAATTATTTTCTGTTAAATATCAAGTTATTGAGTTACATGAAAATCTTCTTAATTGCTTGAATCATATAGTTTTGTGAACATAAGATTATATGCCTAGGAATAGTGAACATGAAACTAGGGTTAACTAGAAAATAAGTAAGTTAATGTGTGAGCATGTGTGACGACCAATCACATATAAGTTGATTGAATTGACAAATTTAATTAACTATTATTACAAGTTTTGTTTGATACGAACTGAACACTAGGAAACATGTTAGTTTAATCAATTGATCACTGCTTGAATTGACTTGTTTGCTAAAGGATTAGTAATAGTGAACATGAATCTAATCATTTTTGAAATCGGTGAACATGAATAAACAAATCTGTGTGTTCAATTATCTATGATTTTAAGATGTAATCTGTCTAAACCAAGGTACCTAAAGAGATTTGTCTTTTGTCAGTTTATCGAGATCTACTATTTAATTGTTTGGTTGAGATTTAATTTAATAAAACTTTTCTTATTACTTTTGTGCGTTTTTATATAACCTATAATCAAACATTCTAATATTAATTCACTACCGTTCCCCTTGTGTTCGACACCCTTGCTTATCAAAGCTATACTACGCTCGATCGACTTCACTGCCTGTAAGGTGTGGTTTAGATGCGATAAATTAGGAATTATAAATAAAAAACTAGTTCTTAAAAAATTCACATCAAGTTTTTGGCGCCGTTGTTGGGGTACGGTTTTCAATTAATTTAGTTTGTTTGATTATTCGTTATTTATTTTTAATTTTTAGGTTTATTTTATGTTTATTTTTATTTTCGTTGATATCATGTCATTTGTCTAGAAGGTTCTTGTTGTTATTTGCAGGAATTTGTGATCATACACATTGCTTGGTTTTACTTTTTGCATGAGTTTCGAGATAGCAAGCGATTAGGGACTTCTTGACTTGTTTAGTCTACTACTTTGGTGATTTGTCCAACTCAATCCATGAGGCGTAGTATAGCAAGGCGTATCGAGGTGGTTAAGTAGAAGACTGAACTCTTGCTACTCTTGACTAGTTGGGTCAACTCTTGTTCTACTTATTAGTTAATGGTGCAAATAAAACAAAGGAAATAGTCTGACAAGTCCCGAAAGTTTTTGTTTTCACAAACCACCTCTTGCATGCAAGGGATTTAATCAACAAGTGTACCTTGATTTCGACGAAGACGAGTGATCGTGATATCCTTTTTAGTTATTTTGGTTTACTATTTTTTTGTTATTTTAGTGAGTTTTATTTTTATTTTTAGTTTAATTTTTTTATGTTTTGTTTTCCATGTTGATGCTCTTGATGTTTCAGATCTTTGCAGAATTTTTGCCCCTTGGGATGCTTTCGGAAATTTCAACATTTGGGGTCGAATGCTGATTTGTCACGAGAGAAAAAGTCGTGTGAGAGTTTGAAGTTTACAATCGAGAGCCACGACTTTTAATAAGTGTGGGGTGTATGTCGATATTGTGAGAGTTTATTATATAAAAGAGTGGCATTTATACCATACATTGATTCCTATGGCATGGATGAGCTGTTCCCACACCATGGAGTTTTATTTTGACGCAAAGCAGAATTATTGTCCCGGCTGCCACGACATGGTTGACACTTTTCTATGTCGTGGGGGAGTTTTTCATCGCGAAAGGAGGCTGTCATTCTCGATACCACAACGTGGCCACCAATTACCACGTCGTGGCTATGCTATTATTCGCAATATAGATTTTACTTCACTCGACGACACGACGTGGTCGACACTTTCCCACATCGTGGACACTACACATTGCATTAGTTTGCAATTCTTTGCACCACATTTCAGAAGTCGGTGTTCTTGATTTTATTTTCTGGCACATTCAGAAGCAGCAGTTCCAGTTTTCTATCTTCCAACACATTTATGGAGCAACTTTTAGCAGCCCCAGTCGATCTCGCCACTACTACCCCAGGGGAGTCTGTTCCTTTTTCTCTCTTTTTTACTGTTTTTATGTGCTTAATTAGTTTTATGCATACAATGAGGGCATTGTATGAAATAAGTGTGGGGTAGGGGTCGAAAAAGGAATTTAAATTGGAAAATTAAAAATTGCTAGATTAGGAAATTTTAAAATTTTGAAAACTTGAAATAATAAGTTAATTTAGGAAAATCTAGTAATAATTAATTTTTTTTTGCTAATATTGTATGGGATGATCCGACGAGAACCCAAATGTTTGCTTGAGCCAACACATGTTATAGTGTATTTGTGGCTTCCCATATCCTAGTGAAAAGTCATGAGGTATGAAACGTAATCTGGTAGTTTATATGACATAATATGTTCTGCAGCCTAAACCTAAAATCTATCCAGGAGAGCTTATGTAGTCATTGCACTTAGACTAATACCTTAACTAATAAAGGTTGAAGTTAAGCTCCTTGCTTAAGCATGTAGGATATGAGCGAAAAAAGTGAGATATTAAAAAAAAAGAGAGAGAGAGAAATTACCAAAAAGTTGAAAGAATTTTGGAGCAGCAAGTATGAAATCCAAAGATCAAAATTCTGAAGAATCAAAAAGTTGAAGATACCAAAAATGAAACAAAAATGTGGTGAATTCAAAGAAATCAAAGCAAATATCAAAGAAGAGATGAATTCCAAGAGCTCCATTGTGGTATCAAAGTGTAATTCTTTCTAGAGTTTATGTATGCTTGGTAGTTTAACCAAAAATACCTTGAGGTTAATAAAGATTTCTGAGGATTGCTTCGGAGGGTTGCAAAGATGAGTGTCGTATAAACTAAGGGGTGAAGGTTCATAAGGATTGTGAGTATTTAGGAATGTGAAGTTTTTAGGAATTATAGACACAAATACATGCATTGCGGTCTTGGGATAATGGCTGGGTTTAAAATGGATTATTCTATACGATATTGATGAGATAATAAAATCAGTTTTGCTGGAGGGCAAGCAAAAGGCTAGTGTGGGGTAGTTTGATAACGTCTATTTTATGCATATATTTATGATGTTTTCTTATTATTTTATACTATGTTTTATGTTAATTAGAACTAAAAGATACTTAATATGCTTTGAAAATATTCAATTACAGTTAAAATGGGAGCTGGAATTCAAAAGGAGGCGAATGGAGCTGAAAAGATGCAAAAAGGATATTGCTGGCAGATTGACCCATCTTCAGTGTTTCGAGTATATCTGACGACTCGTAAGTCCAATTGACGAGATTCAAAATGTTCTGAACACTAGACGAAATGTTCTACGATTTATGTGAGAGGGCCTTTTTGCTAATTCGGAATTTTTCTTATCCAAAATCGGCCTTGAAAATGAAGCATAAAAGCTGGACGGAAATTCCCTCCAACTTACTTATTCCCCAAGCACCATTTACCTTATTTTTACTTGCTTAATCCCTAAGCCACTATTATTTTCCTTATTCTAATCCAACTCTAATATTCCATATTAATTCCATCTCCATTCAACTATAAATACCCCATATCATTCACCCATTTTCATAATCTATGATATTCCACTTTGACTTGTGCGACAAGAAAACTTCATAACTGCTGTTTTGAGGGTCTAGAAGGCAGCCGGAAGGCCGTTAAGCTGATATGGAGCAAAGATCTAAGGGATTGGAGAGCGGATTCGTGTCGGGAGTGGACCTAGAAGGCGGCCGGAAGGCCGTTAAGCTGATATGGAGCAAAGATCTAAGGGATTGGAGAGCGGATTCGTGTCGGTAATCATGTGGTTTGTTATCGTGACCATGTTTAGCATTCCATTATGATGCCACTATGTGTTTACTTTCTGATTTTGGTGTTAAAAGCATTTGCTTTGTGTTTTTGATTAGATGAAACCTTGATTTATGGATTAATTGCTATTTGGATTGTTTTATTCGTGTTTAATTTATCTTGTTAAGCTTGTTAAAGATCCTTATGTATTGATGATAATTATTTTCTGTTAAATATCAAGTTATTGAGTTGCATGAACATCTTCTTAATTGCTTGAATCATATAGTTTTGTGAACATAAGATTATATGCCTAGGAATAGTGAACATGAAACTAGGGTTAACTAGAAAATAAGTAAGTTAATGTGTGAGCATGTGTGACGACCAATCACATATAAGTTGATTGAATTGACAAATTTAATTAACTATTATTACAAGTTTTGCTTGATACGAACTGAACACTAGGAAACATGTTAGTTTAATCAATTGATCACTGCTTGAATTGACTTGTTTGCTAAAGGATTAGTAATAGTGAACATGAATCTAATCATTTTAGAAATCGGTGAACATGAATAAACAAATCTGTGTGTTCAATTATCTATGATTTTAAGATGTAATCTGTCTAAACCAAGGTACCTAAAGAGATTTGTCTTCTGTCAGTTTATCGAGATCTACTATTTAATAGTTTGGTTGAGATTTAATTTAATAAAACTTTTCTTATTACTTTTGTGCATTTTTATATAACCTATAATCAAACATTCTAATATTAATTCACTACCGTTCCCCTTGTGTTCGACACCCTTGCTTATCAAAGCTATACTATAATCGATCGGGTTCACTGCCTGTAAGGTGTGGTTTAGATGCGATAAATTAGGAATTATAAATAAAAAACTAGTGCATAAAAAATTCATATCACAGTCCGAGATCACTTTACATTGTTCATACTTATTAATCATTTATATCTTGAGTACTTTGTTAAATATCTTGATTCCGAGATAAGATTGGTTTACCAGACTTGACTGGATCTTCATTAGTAGTAGACTTTGATCTTGAGTTAATTCAAGGTTTGAGTTCTCAAACCTTGTCCATGCAGATCTTTTTGCTTTCAGAATTTGTATCAGAGCCTAGGTGGTTGTCCTTTGAATCCATGAGAATAGATTATAGTTGATTGAAGATTACCTTGGTATCTTAATCATTTCTATGTTCAGGATAAAAGTTCTTATATATACCACTTCATCTCTAATATCTTAACTTCAAAGGCTACTTCTAATCAAACTCAACAAATGTAATCAATGCAAATAGAAAATAACGTGGGTTGCCAAACACGTGCCCCATTGCTAGTTGTTGAAGAGTATGATCACTGGAAAGTTAGAATGGAGAGATTTTTACTTGGTAAAGAAAAAGCTGAAGAGATATGGAGATCAGTGAAAGAAGGTCCTCATGTTCCCGTAAGACAAATGGTTAGGGATGTTGCTGCTACACTCATGGGTCAAGAAGAGCTCCCTCCAGTGCCACTAACTGCATCGGACCTTGAGAAGCTTCATGTAGATCATATTTCATTATCAGAAATGGTGTTTGGTGTTCCTCCTTCAAGACTTATTTGAAGGGTGTAAGAACATGAAGGATAAGCTTTTGACATCAATTGTAAACGACCTTGACAACTTCACTACAACTCCTGTTATCCTCTGCTACAAATTGGTACAGGATCATTGTGAACAATATTACAACACATGGTGTAGTACGAACTCCACTCGACTACAATCTCAAGTTCATCAACAGCCTTGGAAAGGATGGGGAAATGTTAAGTCATGTCTTTAGGGTAATGGATCTCTGAAGAAACTAAAGCTCTATCAGTTGTTTGACAAACTGCAAGGTCATGAATCTAATGTTGCTCAAACATTGAGAGAACTCTCCGGAGGTTCTCTCGCCTTTGTAAGTTCTGTTAATCCACTGATTCTGAACCCATCTGTTTCTGATCCTTCTGGATCCATCCCACCTATTCCACTTGTTCAACATACACGACCCACTCAACCTATCACACATGTTTCTCTGATTCCGAACTACCCCTATGATGTAGAAATTAATCCAGAAGTTGGTGATTACAAACTTCGTTTCCAGCAAGAGTTTGCACTTCTATCTATGAAGTACATACATCCTTGGAACCTTAATCAAAAACCACCTCAGAACTGATTTCAAGCTCCTCACCAAAGCAATCCTTAACCTTACCCCAAACCCACTGAAAATCCACCGACGTATCAACCTAACATTCTAAATCATCCCTTGGAACCTCAGGAAGCTCCGAAATCAGTCAAAACCAAGATTACGTGTCACAAATGTGGTCTCGGAAACCACTTTGCAAAGGACTATTTGGCTGAAATTCCTCGAAAACCAAAGGTGAAATTTTTTGCCTACTATGCTCATAGAGCACAAGAAGTCGCTGAAAGTGAAAAAGGATTTTGTTAACACGGTCTCAAGGAATGTTAATGGGTATTGGTCGTTTGGTGATGAGGGTGAAGAAAAATCTTCAAGGAATTTGTGTCTAGTTTCTACACAATCAATTGAATGTGATGAAGGTTATTTTTCTAACTCAAATTCAATCATATGTGACAGTTATTCATAGAGCCTATTAGTCTTCCATAGAAGTTAATGAAAAGATTGATAGTGAGTTGACTCATCTTAGATTACGTTTTGAAGACCACAAGCTTAAGATTGAATCATTAGAGAGAGAACTTGTAACGACTAAGGATGAATGTTTTATTTTGAAAGAAAAATGTGAAATTACTTTTAGTGAAAGAAACATCTTAGTTACTGATAATCAACGTCTTCATGCTAAAATTGATGATTTGCATAATTCTATTGATGTTATTGAAGCTAGCGAAAGCGTGACACATAATTTTTGTCACCTTTGGTCTAAACAAACTAGTTTAGGAAGTGAGTTTCTGAAACCCATTGCTCGTCTTTTGATGGAACTTCAAAACCTAACGTTCATGGGAGACATTCCAAACCATAACTATTCGGATACACCTGTCTCACCGTTGTCATCCCTTCATGAGACTTAGGACAACTATCAGTCTGTGATTCCTGAGTTCAAACCTATCACTATTAAATGTCCTGATTCCACGCCCATTCCGTCTTTCATATACCTGGACCTGAATCAGTCTTCAGAATTCTTTCATAACACAGGGTGTACTGGACTTCATTTTCCTAACTCTAGTCCTCCGAACAATTGTGATATTGAGCAAATAATTACTGAGATAAATGGACATGACTCGGACCAATCCAATTCATTTGGGGCGTCTCTTGATAGTGATGTCGAACTTAAGAGTAATGATGACATCTTGTCTGAATCATGTATCTCTAATTCTAAGGTGGTCTCAAAATCGACTCTAATGCCTATTAAACCTCGTTTCAACAATCCATCGATTGGAAAAACCTCCAAGTCATTATCTGACTCTCGGAAGAAACCCTGGCTGAACAAGAAAGATATTGTTCGTGCAAAGACTGAAGCTAGGAAAGCTCTAGAAATAGAAACTAGGTCTAGGCAATGTTCTAGGTTTCTTGAGAAATCTAAGAAGAAAGTGTCTCAAACAGTTAGTCCGGCTACTAGGAATCACAATACCTTCGTGCGTGTTAGGATCCTCAAGAGACCATCTATTCCTGTTAATTTAGATGTTTGGAACACATTTGTCAATACTAGTGTGAAAAACGTTACTGTTCAGACCTCATCTAAGAAAACCAGCTCTCCTCTGACAGTTTCTTTTTCTATGTTTATTGCTACCTCGGATGGCGTGATTTTTAAACCTAAACAACTTCCAAAGCTCACTGATTTTGTAGGCTTTTTGTGCTTTGGAACAAGATATTTTATGTGTGATCTGAAGCTCGCTGCTAATGCTGGTTATGTTATTTATGGCAATAACTCAAATTCTCAAATTTGGGTTTATGACGTTTTGACCAACGAAATTTTTTTGTCTCAAATCTGGCATATGTAGTTGATCTTAAGCATAATCTGATCAGTGTTGCTCAACTCACTGATGCAAACCGGAGAGTTGAATGCTGCAAGAAGCATAGCTACGTTATGATAGAAGATCGGAAAGAGTGTCTTATCAAGTTAGATCACATAAAAATTATGTATCCTTTAGGCATCAACATGATCATCAGAAAGCCTCAAATTTGTCTTCTTTCAAAGGCCCTTCCTGATGTAAGTTGGCTATGGCATCGGAGGCTCGCTCATCTCAACTTCCGATACATGAATGATCTGGTTTCTGGTGAAATGGTTTGAGGTCTACCACTCCTCAAATTTGACAACGATAATCTCTGCACTGCGTGTGACTGTGGGAAGCAATCGACGAAATGTGATCCTATGATTATTGAAAAGTCTATTTCGGAACCACTGGAACTTCTTCACATCGATCTCTGTGGACCATCTGTCGTAGAAAGTTTACATCACAAAAAGTATATTCTTGTGACTGTTGATGACTACACAAGGTTCACTTGGGTTTTCTTCGTAAGGCTAATGTCTGAAACAGCCTCTGAACTCATAAATTTCAT
Organism: Lactuca virosa; assembly: GCF_052849685.1. Classification (NCBI taxonomy): domain Eukaryota; kingdom Viridiplantae; phylum Streptophyta; class Magnoliopsida; order Asterales; family Asteraceae; genus Lactuca; species Lactuca virosa. The sequence continues at coordinate 512,379 of NC_136428.1, read as the reverse complement.
GAAAGGAGTTGAAGTTCTTATTAAACTTCCTGTTCGAAGAATCCGAACTGACAATGGATCTGAGTTCACAAATGCCACCATTGAGAAGTTTCTCATCGACAAAGGCATCGATCACAATTTCTCTGCTCCCTACACTCCTCAACAAAACAGTGTGGTTGAAAGAAGAAATGAAACTCTTGTTGAAGCCGCTCGATCGATTTTGAACTTTGCAAACCTTCCTCTTTATCTTTGGGCTGAAGCCGTCTCCACTGCTTGCTTCACTCAAAATTGAAGCATCATCAATCGTCATCTCAATATGACACCGTATGAAGAAATGAATGGTCGAAAGCAGAGTATCTCATTCTTACACGTGTTTGGATGTAGATGCTTTATAAAAAAACAACTATGATCAACTCACCCTGTTTCAACCGAAATCCGATGAAGCCATCTTTTTGGGATACTTAACCAAGTCTAAAGCTTTCAGAGTTCTGAATTGTAGAACCCGTGTAATTGAAGAAAGTTTTGATATCACTTTTGATGATAATTCTGTTCGGAACTCAGATCCTATTCATGTTACAACACATATCATGGAGTCCGATGCACCACCTCCTCGGTCTCCGAATGATCAAATTATCTATGAAGTTGATTTTGAAAGTATGTTTAGACCAATAGAGACTGCTCTTGATTCAAAATATTAATCAAGACCTTCCCCAACTGATACTCCGGATTCTCAAAATGTCTCGGGTCCAACCCCAAACTTTCCTCTATTTGATTCTGATCCATTTCAACCTTGTCAGGTTGAGGGGGAGAATAGTCATCCAACCCTCGAATCAAATGTTAACGAATTTCAAAATGCAGCAGATCAATTCACTGAATTTAATCCCATTCCGAACAACAATGAAGATGATCCCAACTTCTTTGACTTTCCGAACAATGACGACGTTGACATATCCGGTTCAGTAGTTCAGAGGAGCATCATCCTCAAATTCAAATTGTTCAAAGGGAGCAACACAACCCCATTATTGATATCGGATCATCCGCTACACAAGAACTTCTGAGATTGCATATCTGGACAAATGATCATCCTCCGAATCAGGTTATTGGAAATCTTAACGCTGTAGTTCAAACTCGCTCTACTGCTAACGTTCAAAATGAGTGTCACTTCTCGGCATTCATATCAATGGTTGAACCTAAATCCATCAAAGAATCCTTAGAATATTTTGATTGAATTACAGCCATGCAAGAAGAGCTAGCAGAATTTGACAGAAATCAAGTGTGGACTCTTGTCCCTCCTCCTCAGGATTACCCTGTTGTCAGTACAAGATTGATCTTCCGAAACAAACTCGACGACGCTGGAGTCATAATCCGAAACAAAGCAAGATTGGTAGCCAAAGGATTTACCTAGATCAAAGGACTCGACTACGACGGGACTTTTTCTCCTGTTTCCCATCTTGAATCTATCTGAATCTTTCTCGCTTATGTAGCTCAAAAAGGCTTTAAAATTTACCAAATTGACGTCAAAAGTGATTTTCTCAACGGTGAACTTGACACTGAAGTATATCTTCAACAGCCTCCTGTTTTTGTGAACCTCTTATATCCATACTACTGTTACAAACTGTAAAAAGTTGTTTATGGCCTCAAGCAAGCTCCACGCGCCTAGTACGAGACACCCACTGATTTTCTGAAGCATTCTGGTTTTCAAAGATGAATTCTTGATCCTACATTATTCCGAAGATTGAATGGAAACCATCTCATGTTAGTTCAAATAAATGTTGACGACGTCATCTTTGGATCTACAGATCCAACGATGGTTGCTGATTTTGCAAAGTTAATGATTAGTCAATTCCGGATGAATATGAATTGTGAATTAAGCTTCTTTCTCGGACTGCAAGTTAAACAGACAATAGAGGAATCTTCATTCATCAAGAGAAATATGTTTTCGACCATGTGAAGAAATATTCTATGGACACATGTGTTGGATTAGGTGTCTAAGCCCATAAATATAATTGGTATGTACTTGAATTGATAGTAGAAATGTCCTTTTGGGTTGCCTCTAAACCTGGCAATTGAATAGGGTAACTGTTGGAGAGAGAAGAATGATTTATTAATTTATTACTTGGTTAATAAATTAATTTGAAATCAAGATAAATGATTTATTAATGTATTATGGATATAATATGTTAATTAGAAATCATATTGTTTAATTAATATTTAATCAGAAATTAATTTGAAATTAATTTTAGGATTAAAGAAATTAATTGAAACTATAGGGACTAAAGGTGATAATGTTCAAAAGTTGAGCATTGAGCATTCTAGAACCTCCCTTAGAGGTGGGGAACGAAATCTAGAGTGTCCTAGGGTTTCCTTGGTCTCTAAGGGTGCCTTTGAAGCCTTAGGCAGGAAGTTAAAGGATTAGGGTTATCTAAGATGCACCTGCCTTATCCTAAACCTTCCTTATCACCTATATAAACCCCTATATGGTTGGATTTCATCCAATGCACTCCAAGAAAGGCTTAGAGCCGAATTTTCACTTCCCTTCTCTCTCTCTCCATAGTAATCCTTGGTTGCTAGGTTTGTTTGTGAGCCATTAGAGGCGCGACGCTTGTGGCGCTTGCTACCAAAGTTCAAGATCTTTAAGGATTTGATTGTTATTACAATATAACAATACAGGTATGTATCCTAACCCTAATTATATGTTAATTTTGAAAATTACATGTGCCTCCTAGGGTTTCTAGTTTTTGTGTTCAATGCTTGTATGTCTAATAGTGAAAACATAGATCCTCAAATTAGGGTTGCATGCACACATAGGATTGTTTGTTATGTATAAAACACAACAGTGGTTCCCAAATTTTCGAAAACTAGGGTTTAAAGGGATTAGGTTAAATTAATTATTTAATTTAATGGATAATCCTTTAAGATTTAATAATTTAAATTAATTGTTTAATTTTGGATAATTATTAAATCATAGTTTTAATATGTAAGATTTTAAAATTAAAAGGTATTAATTTTCCGAAAATTTTAAATTTGATTAAAAACCTTAGTATTTTGAAATGTTTAAAATACACCCTTATACTATATAAAACAAAAAGTCTAATATTATATATGTATGAGTAAAGAGTCAGTCTTACCGTTAGTAGGCCTCATTCACGAAGCTGGTCTATAAGGGGTGTTTAAGGAAGCGGCCTGTAAAATGACCACCATTGGGTATCCACTCTTACCCACCGCACTCTTGACTAGTGGAGGGTCGTTATCCGAATGGGTAGGATAGGACACAACCTTCCATTATAAGTATAACGAAATACGAAGTAACTAAACACTTTTACAAATTCCCAAATCTTAGTTACTTTAGGAAAAATGTGGAATTTGTGCTAATCCATGAAATTGCACATTGCACCTTGTTGGTTGTTAGTGGAGCGTGTGTGGTTAACCAACACACTAATATGGGACCAATGAAGGATGGAAATGGGTTTCTCGTAAGATTATCATTGATCAATGGAGCGTGTGTGGTTAACCGACACATTGATTGGGTGGTGATCAACATCGAGAGTACCAAGCTAATTTGCATGGTTATCCACACCTTATTTGTGATCCCTCGGCATCCCAGTCACAAACTTGAAGGGCATAATCGAGATTAAACATGCCGTTGAAAAGTTCAATGAATCTCAAAAGATCTAGGAGTTTCAAAACATTTAAAACCTAATTTTCTTTTCGTTTTTCATGGTGGAAATTGGTAAATCGTCATTTACCTACCTTCAAATATTTTGCAATTGGATTACGGCATCCCTCTTCCTAATTGCAGAATATTGTGTTGGATCCTAGCCTTGATATTTCATTTGGGTGTTATATCAAGGATTCTTATTAACTAATTTGAATTTTCTCCCGTTTTGTAGATGTCAAATGACTATGGTCTTCCCAAATCCTTTGGAAAAATCTTTCCACTTGAAGGTGATGTTCCATGATTGGATCGTGGAACTGGAAATCATGCTTCACTTCCTCCACCTCCTCCAATAGTTCTCCCTGACCCACTTGTTCGAAGACTTGAAAAGTTCAAGGTCACTCAAGCCCTATTGGCAAATAAACACGAAAATGGAAAGTCTGTGTGTGCACACGTCTTGGAGATGAAGTCACACATTGACAAGTTGGGAATGGTGGGTGTCATTGTCTCAAGGAAGTTAGCTGTTGACTTGCTTCTTCAATCACTTCTCGAATCATATAGTGAGTTCATTAGAGAGTATTATATGATGGACCACGACGTGAGCCTCATTGATCTTACCTATTTGCTTATTGCGGCTGAATCAGCAATGATTTGGCGCACTGGTCAACCAAAATTTGTTGGGAAGATCAACCTCCCAAACTTCCATGGACATTAACATTGGCAACATTGGAAGTCCAGAAAAGTCTTCTCTTCCCAATGCAAAGGTATTGCCCGAGGTCAAACCGTTTGACCAAATGGTAAAGAGAAAGGCTGAATCTGAAATTGTCCCATGTGTTGTTCCAAAAGAGTCCGTTTGTTTCTACTGCCAAGTGAAGGGGCATTGGATGCAAAGCTGCCATATGTACCTGAAAGATCGCAAGGATGGGAGAGTCAAGATGTATGAATCTGCTTCAGGTAAATCCACTATCTAACTCTATTAAGTTCCTATCTGTAGATTCTTAATACATGATGTAATAAGATTACATTTTGATGTTTTGTAGGATCGAAGAAAAGAAAGGAAGCTTAAAAGGAAGAGTGAGCTGAGTCTGATCACGAAGAAATGGACTTCGATCGCATGGTTCGAAGATCGGATTTTTGAGCTGCTACTTAGAAGAGTTAGGATAGATTGCTTAGGAATATTTACATAGTTTTCATTTGTAATTGCGATTGTAAGGACAAGTTTTTCCGTATTTTTATAAATAAAATAAATTTTGGTTTTGTCTTATTTATATCCTTGCAATGGCATTTGTGAAAATTGATGTTTGTAGGTTTCTATTGTTAGCAATACTAAAATGGATGTGATTCTTAATTATGATATTTGTGGTAGTGTCAGAAATTTTCCAAATAAGGAAAGATTCTCATCACCCAATTTTCAATTGGACAGAAACTTGGAATCATGCGACTTGCATCATATGATGAATGAGAACCTTCATCTTTTGGAAAATTAAGACTAATTACTTGTTCACACAAGTATGTGAGTCAAGTGAAGGAGTAAAGGGTCCAGTACACAATGTTGTGCATTGGTCAGGTCCACCACAAAGAACAATAAGACTATTCGTCGTGATTTACTAAAAGTTTAATAAACATGGTTATCCTTACAAGATTAAGTGTGATTATGAATTATTGAAAAAGTTTCAATGTAAAGCAGAACGAATAGGAAGAATCAATTAGGCAGAAAGATAAAAGTTTTTCCAATCTGAAAAGAAGGGAGCGTACTTAATTATCGTGTTTTATGATTAACCTAGTGATTATGAAATGGTGTCACAATTGCTCCTCTAAGAACACCTTAGTGCACTAGTATGGCTAAGAAGAGGAATCAGAAATTGTTGAATGGTTAAATCAAAAGGTGAATCATACTTTGTTCCAAAATCAAGTCTTAGAGTCGTACTCCAAGATTGTGTATTGAGTGACATGCCGTAAGTAGGTTTATAACACATCATCAAATGTGGAGCAGAAATGTTTCTTAGTCCTGTACGTTTGAAATTGGTAAGTTGTGATGTCTTGGATAAGACAAAGACCAACTAAGACTAATCGTGTGTTGTGGTTTTGTCTTGATAGGAACCCGCACTAACTCTTGAATATTTGTTTGTCAATGAATGTTTCTTGACAAGAGAATCTTATATGTCAAGAGGTCAGTGGGAGTCTTAATGATCTTGAAAAGTTTCAAGAACAAATCAAGATTAAACCTAATTGTTCATCACTAGCACACGACTTGAGGTTTATAACCTATCGTGTTGACATATTCTTGTTTCTGTGTCATTCCAGTAAAGTTGACTATGCATGTGAGGTCTAAGAATTCTCAATTGATTGCATAAAGCAAAGCACCTTGAGTGGTGAAAGTTCATTGATCTGTATGGGTGAGCTGCTTGACTACTTGGAAGACATGGTAGGCCCTTATGCAGCCAGGTGGCAAGAAATAAAGATTGAACAAGTTCAGTCCATATGAGTTTGGATTTGTCACAAACATTGTCTTATGATTATGGTTATGACAAATTCACATGGATAAGAACACATACACCATAAAATCTAAGTGTCATAAGGTTTCTCTCCGCTTCATGAAAATGATTGTGAGGAAACGCTTTCACTAAGAAGATTTTAAGGAGATAGCATAATGTAAATTGCATTCTCAAATTCGATTATGATTACGATATCCCTCTTCATAGTTCGAATTGTGAGATTTGGAAATTAGTCTGAACATTTGGTACTTATTGTTTTAAGTTCTGAATTAGTTCAGACACACATATGATTTATCTAAGGAAAGGTGTATGAGTTTAAGAAGCTTAGATAAAGTCTTATCAAAGCATCTCGTATTAGAAATATGAACTTTGGTAATGAAAGTCAATAAGTATTGATTTCTAGAAGTCCAACTGATTTCTGAATACATGTCAAAGCTAGTGGGAGCATAAGTGTTATACTGGTAAGGAAATAATTATCATGTTAGTGGGAGCACGATTATTATGTATTGCGAGTTAGCAATATTAATTATAGAAAAACAAAAGTTACAATTCGCCAAGTTGCAGAGGTTGAGAAGTTGTTTTACTATATCTAAAAGGGAGAGGAACTTATACTTTATTTCAAGTCTAAAAGCTTAGATCAATAAATTTTAATCAAACTTAGTCATGGACAGATATGAATGTTATGTTGAAACGGTTCAACATAAGGGAATTCTATATATATGGAAACATTATAACAAGAGACTGGTAAAGTATCATATCTTTATGTAAGACATTATGTATCGTATCCCATACACTTTGGGTATAGGATCAATTACATATGATGTAATATTCGATAGTTCTGATTTTCCAAATGCCGAGGGCATTAAGAGGGAAAAAAGGACCAGAACCGGATATGACTAAAATAATTAAACAACTGTCAAGGACGATCTAAGTTTCGCTAAGGATTGGTCGCTAGAGGGCAGTTGGAACTAAAGTATTGAATGGAACATATTGGCATTATTATAAATAGATAGGATTCTATTAAGAATAAGTTGTCATGTGGCAAATATGGAAATGTTTTCATAATGGGAGTTGGATATTAAGAATCTATGTGTAGATTAGAAACTTTTATGCAAGAAGGATGTTCAAAGTAATGTACTTTGAATGTGAGACTTCATGTCTATAGAGTTGTCTTATAACAATCTCCAATAGAGCACTTTGTAATATCATTGGCAGAGTCTTGGTGACTTTGGTGCCATGGCGTTACAAAGGGATCATTGCATAAAATGTTAGAATCTAACATATTCTAATAGTGGCAAGAATTGGTATTCTTACACTTATGATAAGGATTAGGAATTGTGAAATGAGCATCATTGGGAATGTGTTTAATTGATCTATTTCACAAAGTAAGGACCATAGGCAAACATAGTATGCATGCTTGGAGCATGGGATAGCTATTGTTTTTAGATTCAAGTATTAAGTTGATTACTCGAAACATTATACAATGAATAATGTGTAATCAATATGGTGACTAAATAAAAGGTGCTTTATTTATACTCACAAGTTTGAGGCCATATTGGATTCGATTATTCTTGTATTTCACTTCGCAAGTTTTGACTTCCCGAATAACTAGGTTATTCAAACATCCACAATCAATCATACTTTGGAAGTAGATAATGAGGTAAGACTGTCATGAATCTGACTGTAGATTGTCTGAAGTCTTTAGACATAGAAAAAGTGTGTTGTAGTGTTCATGAGTGCTCCTGAAATAAGATTTGAGTATTGGAATAAACCCACGCTCACGTGAATCACTTCATGGATTTTATCACGAGTGATTGTGAGACAATAATATCTTCTATTCTTGAAACGGAGACATGTGAGTTGTAGTTTGCAAGTCGGTTGCACATTGATAATATGTAAACGCACTAGTAACTTGGTGTTATAAAACATATTGTTGTGTGTGATTTGATGAGTAAGTATAAGCAAGCATTTGAGTCGAAGTTTATCTGTTCCTTTTACCCAATGTGAGATAAAAGCGATATATGTGGGCCCCTCGATGATTTAGTGATGACACCCTAAGCACTTGGCTAAGCCTGGACTAAGTTGATGGGTTCAATTGTAGTCTGTTGTCAGTCGTCTTAAATCGGCAATCGGGAAACAACTATTGGACAGAGATTGATTATAATCCATGTCTCATGTCCATACGATATCTTGTAGAATGGAGGAATATTTGATCCCTTATCTAAGGGCATGTCACTGACTAGATCAGAGTTCGACAAAGGCTTTTGGTAGCTAAAATTTGCTAATCAATTTTTAAAGTTATACTTGCAACTATAGTTATTAGACTTATCCAAGTGGGATACCGTTGGATTAGGTGTCTAAGCCCATAACTATAATTGGTATGTACTTGAATTGATAGTAGCAATGTCCTTTTGGGTTGCCTCTAAACCTGGCAATTGAATAGGATAACTGTTGGAGAGAGAAGAATGATTATTAATTTATTACTTGGTTAATAAATTAATTTGAAATCAATATAAATGATTTATTAATGTATTATGGATATAATATGTTAATTATAAATCATATTTTTTTAATTAATATTTAATCAGAAATTAATTTGGAATTAATTTTAGGATTAAAGGAATTAATTGAAACTGCAGGGACTAAAGGTGACAATGTTCAAAAGTTGAGTATTGAGCATTCTAGAACCTCCCTTAGAGGTGGGGAACGAAATCTAGAGTGTCCTAGGGTTTCCTTGGGCTCTTAGGGTGGCTTGGAAGCCTTAGGGAGGAAGTTAAGGGATTAGGGTTATCTAAGATACACCTGCCTTATCCTAAACCTTCCTTATCACCTATATAAACCCCTATAGGGTTGGATTTCGTCAAATGCACTCCAAGAAAGGCTTAGAGCCGAATTTTCACTTACCTTCTCTCTCTCCATAGTAATCCTTGGTTGCTAGGTTTGTTTGTGAGCCATTAGAGGTGCGACACTTATGGCGCTTGCTACCAAAGTTCAAGATCTTCAAGGATTTGACTGTTATTACAATATAACAATAAAGGTATGTATCCTAACCCTAATTATATGTTAATTTTGAAAATTACATGTGCCTCCTAGGGTTTCTAGTTTTTGTGTTCAGTGCTTGTATGTCTAATAGTGAAAACATAGATCCTCAAATTAGGGTTGCATGCACACATAGGATTGTTTGCTATGTATAAAACACAACAACATGTGCCTCTGCAAAGGTTCCAATGGGTTTCGGACACAAGATCTTCTCGGACCCATCAGGTGTTGCTGTTGATGAGAAGAATTATAGGGGAATGATTGCATCGCTACTCTACCTCACTACAAGTCATCGGTACATCATGTTCTCTACAATTTTGTGTGCTACATTCTAGGTTAATCCAAAGATGTCTCATCTTTTGCCTGTCAAGCAAATCTTCCGATATCTTAAAGAAACCAAGCACCTCGAAATTTGGTACTCTGAAAACGAAAGTTTCCTTCTTCAATCCTATTCCGACTCAAACTATAGAGGACCTCAACTTGATAGAAAAATCACATATGGAGGTTGTCAATTTTTGGGTGGAGGATTGGTCATCTGGTCATCCAAGAAACAGAACTGTATTGCTCTTTCAGCGGCCGAAGCAGAATATATTGATGCTGCAAGTGCTCCTTGCAAGTTTTTTGGATGAAATCTTAGCTCATGGACTATGGTTAACGATTGCAAAAAATTCCTATATATTGTGATTCTCAAAGTGAAATTGTGATCTCTCACAATCCGATTAAGAACTCCATGGCCAAGTATATTGATATTCAATATCATTTTATTAAAGATCATGTTCTAAAAGGTAAGATTGAGCTTATTTTTGTTCCATATGATGATGAAATTGTCGATGTCTTTACTAAGGCATTAGACGAAACGAAATTTAATGGGTTTCTAAACAAAAAAGGAATGATGATTCATGATCTTCAATTCTTCCAAGAAGTTTTCACTCTCTAATGGAAACACTAGAAAAGTCAATAATTCCAAATTAAAACTTTTTCTCCTCAGAATTGTTTCTTCTCGGAAGATAAAGGATCATTATATGTCTTTTTGTCTAACCTTTCTTCCAGTCTTATGTCTTTTAGCCTTCCTCACATTTGAAGTTTAGTCTGATATAGTTACATAGGATATCCTGAAATATTTTCATCATGGAGTATTTTACCTCGGAACGATATCTCTGAAGTACAGCTCGAAATTCAAATCCGAAATGGTAATGTGATTTCGTCACTTATCTCCTTCCGAGCTCTTTTCCTTTAGCTCTCGGAATTTCAACTCTCTTTTAAAACTTGTCATCTAAGATCTTCATGAATTTTTACCTCTGATATTCAGTTAGAGATTGTGCCATCTCGAATTCTATATCATGTACTAATGATGTGTTTGATTTCTTTCTGAAGTATCTTATGACACTCCATCTCGGAATCTAGTTATTCCAAGATTCTCAACAATAAATGATTTTTAAGGTTATCATTAAAGTTTATACTCCGAATCATTTTCCATGAATACCTTAACGGTAATTTTCTTTATGATTATCCTCTTAATTCTCAATAAACACGCTTTGGCACACGTTCTAATAAAGTGTTGAGTGTTTTCTGATCTGAATCGACGGTTTCCATTTTTAAACAAATAAACGTCCCATCATTTTGTTCTTAACTGTCACTTAAGAAGCCTTTTTGGGTTATGCATTAAATGCAACCTGTTTTGGTTTTCGGGTGTCATAATTTCATTCTCGAACCCAACCCAAAACTTTCAACCTATATAAGGATTTTGAATCTTAACCGTTCCCACTTTTCTCTTTAGCTATCATCTTCTTAGAGAGATTTCTTCCATACTCTGTTCATCAAAGCTTTCCCAAATCATCAACCATGGCGTCAAAATCTTCTGTTGTGGCATCCAAGTCTTCAAAACCTGCAACAAACAAGAGATCATTAAAGGGGTCTGCTTCGTCCTCATCCACTGAGTTCATTCTCAGAGAAACAACCCGGTTGTTTTCTCTCGACCCCATGGATTACGATGAATTTTTGAGGATAATTATCGAGTTCATCTCCCGCCATCCCATCGTCGTTCCTCTCACGAAAATCCCTAACCCTAATTTTACTCTCCGACTTCTACACAAAGCCTTTGAACGAGTGAAGATCGATAAAAATGTTCTTAAAGTGAAGATAAATAATGATAGCATTGTACCGGTTCACAAGGGTACATTTTCAAGGAAGTAAAAAATTCAGAAAACCCCAAAGGTTTTCAAGTGTAGGAACCAAAGTCTGAAGAGTTTTATTCGTTTATGTCCCAAATCGGTTACAATGGCGAATTCAAGGAAAAGGAGTTCAAGAAATCAGTCGTTCCTGGCTTATGGACCATCTTGATGCACATGATTCTTCGAGGATTGTATGGACCATCTTGGGTCTACATGGTATACAACATCTTCACCGGCAAAGCTAACGTTGTTGATCTTCCTGAAGTGCTATGGTAAGACTTCAGAAAGTTTGATGTCAATAGAAAACCGAACGATATCCCAAGTCCGAGATTCTGGGCTCTGACTCTGCAAAAACTCTACTATGAGTGACATGAAGCCATTCCACTCAATTCGGACATCTGGGAGGTATACTGCTCTTTCAAAACTATTAAGACTTGTAGATTACCAAGTCAATCTGCTTTCGAACCTATTATACGTCTACCTAAACATATGTTGTCCACTGTTCCATCCAACTCACCACATCTCAGACATCATCTTGAGATATCGGTTGTGTTTTTCCAAACACAACCTGCCCCGATCTCGGATGATACAACCTCGGATGAGAATGAACCAACCACCTCTAGAGGAAGCATCAAACATATTGCCAAACGGAAGGCGTCCCACTCAAATTTATGAACCAAAAAGAGAACCAAAGCTGGTGAATCCTCTCAAAAGGATTCACAAATCGGCCTTCGATCTGACTCTGGATTTCAGCCTACCCCCCCCCCCCCCCCGCGTAAGGACATAATCTTATTATCGAAGGAAACATAATCCTGTCCCTATATGAACCATACGTTTGTTCCGATAGGAACCATACTTTAATTCCCAAAGGAATCTCTATCCCTTGTTCCTGAAGGAACCATTCTCTTATTCCCAAAGGAAATATCTATCTCTTGTCCCCGAAGGAACCATACTCTTGTTCCCGTAGGAACTTTCTATATATTTTCCCCGAAGGTACATCTATCTCTTGTCCCTAAAGGAACATCTATCTTTAGTTTCCAAATGAAAATATATTTCTATATCTCTATCTTTATTACGTGACTCATCACATAACACATGTCCCACAGACAATCTATCACTTTATATCGTCATAGTATTATATTACATATAATCCTATTCTTTCTTAGTTTACTCTTATGGTATTAATCATAATACCCATATCCCTTCCTTGTACAAATACACATACTTTGGTTATACATACATACTCAGGTACATGGTCTTACATGTATAATCACAATAATTTAATATTACATATGGTTGTAATATATATAAACCTATCATTTATTTCTCGTTGTCATGCCCAGATACAGGATTCTAACACACATAAACATACAAACACGTATACACAAAATGTATAAAATAACTTAAAGAGAGAGAGTGAGAGTAATAACTCAACTTTTTAATTAGTGAAGACTAACTGTCCCTTCTTCCTCTACTCTGTCATTGATTCATCTTGATCCATCTACTTTGCTCTTATTATACATATATAATCATCTCAATACTTGTCTTAACCTATTAAGAGCCTTTGACTCTCTATGTCAAGATAATCACTTAATGGATCATAATTATATCTTTTCACTCTCTAACTCTTAATCTCAATAAATTAATGAATTAAGCGTCCCATACTAATCAATTCATTATAATCTAATCTATAATGAATCTATTCAACAGAATCAATAGTTAGGGTTTCAATCCCTAATTCTCAATGGGTTGATTTCACCCACAAACTTTCTTAAATGCCTCTAGACACTCTCAATGGCATCATATACAAGCTATGTGTTGATAAATTCAACCAATCTAATCAAACTAGAAATCTCACCATTAAACCTCAAAGCTTGAAGATAAGGAGAAATCTTTACCTTAATGTGGAGAGGATGATAATCCTAGTAATAACTATTTCTAGGTAATCTTGGCACCATTTTTGCATCATAACCGCCCCATCTCAGCTCCCAATCGAGACCCCATGAAGAGTGATCGAAGTGAGCTCTTTAAACAAATTATAATCTATTTTCTATGTGTAACCACTTTGTGGTGGCTCTCTACCATGTCGTGGTGGCTGCACATCAGCAAGGTGAATTGATGATCCCGTTCCAACTCCGGACTATTTTTCTTGCAACTTCAAACACACATAACTTCTTACTTTTAAACCCATTTTCAATGATATTTATATTCAAACAAAGGTATTGACAAGATCTACAATTATACCTAAATAATGAAGTTAATCGATTATGCCATGAAAAAAGATTAAAATACCAATTTTGTCCTATTTTCTAATGCATCTTCAAAGATGCATATCTTCTTCATCTTGTCTGCATTTTCCATAAATCTTATATCCTCACAAATATGGGGATGATTTTTAAAATTCTACTAAGTCATTTCTCACTGAATTAATACGGATCACAATCCATTAAGTCACAAGATTGGCACAAAAGGCATAAAATCTCCCATTTTACCCTTTTGACAAAAATGCATCTTCTCATGCATTTATTCTCTTCAACTTACTTGTCTAACCTCATCTAAGTGACATAAACTCATCTTGGCCATTTTAATGAAGTCACAACTTCATAATCTCAACATTTTCTTATAATTGACCATTTTACCCTTTTGGTCAATATTTGACAAAAAGTCAACTTTCTCTAGATTTCGGGTTCTTACAGAAAGTGTCAAAGGATCCGTGAGGGATTGACATCAGAAGTATGAGATAATGGAAAAAGAGCAAGATAAGAGTATCCATATTGCACATAGAAGAATAGAAGAAAGATGATATGATATAGAGTATGGAGGGAGATAGACAAATTATGACAAGTAGAGAAGAGCTAGAGGTAGTAGCAGAGATAGAGAATGTGAAAATCTTAACATATTCCTCAGAAAAGGCTATGAAAGACAAAAGAGATAGATGATTGGTAAGAGTAGCATTATATGCTATTGAAGAAGAGTAGTAGACTATAGAGTACTAGAATGAGAAGATATAATGTTGAGGCATAACAAAAGATAGAAGAATAGATCCACATTTGATGAGATGAGAAAGATGGAAAGCCTATGCTCTGAGAAGAATAAGTCTTTAGTGTAGAGTATAAGATAGAATAGAAGAAGAAAGATGGAAAGAGAAGTTAAGCATGAAAATAGAGAAGAATATAACTCACCAGACATTGCCGTCTGATGTTGTAGAGATGTTTCATGTTTTGCAAGTTCAGGTAGCAACAACCGTGGTAGCAGAAATGAAGACATGAGCACAAGGATTTAGACTAGGTTGTCATTTTAATTATATTTCCTTGTATTTATTTTATAGTGAGATTTTATTATAAAAATTGTGATTATTCCTCGGATGTAATGGTTTTAATTATAGTAGAATTCCATATTATATTGATAAAACTCTAATATATCCCTTCGATTAGATTTATAAAAATCCAGGTCGTTACAATTGGTATCAGAGCTATAGTTTGAGTGAATTAGGTTTGGTGTCATCATTCCTAGTATCAAACTGTCGAAGATAGAGAAGAAGTAGAGAATATAATGGGTTTTTGAGATAAACCATGCTAGAGTATTATGGTACACGGCTGAAGACATGCGAAGTAAAAGAATCTAAATGGGATCTCTAGTGAAAGGGACGCAAGGAGTATGTAGAAAGAATGATATTGTGGTATCATTAAAGAAATATGTGTTGGAAATGACATATCTTAGTAGATGGACACTAGATAGAGTATGTGTCCCAAAGAGTAGAGTTACTAGAGATTTAGAACGAATGGGGACAAAAAGAGGGATAGAAAAATATAATGACAGAAAAGGGAACATAAAGGGTAGAAAGAGTAAGAGGGTTTGTATACGTAAATAATGAAAAAAAGAAGAAGATAAATTAAGTCTATTGTAGAAAGAGTAAAAGATGAAAGAAATGTACTTTTGAGTACTAGATTGGATTGGTATTGCTTGAGAGAAATGGCCATACAGAGAAGAGAAAGTCCATTGTTAAATGGAAAGTGTATGAGATGTGTGGAGTAGAGCTTGCACCATATTGTTAGATATTATTGCGGTAGCACTGGCCATAGATAGTTTGGGAGATAAAAGAGAAAGATGTGTAGATATAGAGAAATTGGTGCAACATGTGTCATAAGGGACACTTAAGAGAAAGAGATAGATAGTAAAAAGTGTTCCATATAGTTGTGTTAAGAGATACAGAGCATATGAAGACGAGTCAAGAATTCCATGGAAGTAAAAGATATAGAGTATGTGGAGTGAGAGGAAACTCTTTTAGTATGCATACATCAGAGAAAGAATAGGAGGCGTAACTCCTATAACGAGAAAGATGGAATTGGAATCGTAAGAGTATATAGATATGTGTGTGTATGTTATGATAGTGTACTTGTGAGAAACTTTTGGAGAAAGAAGAAAGATTGACCTTATGTGTTATAAGGGACAATTATAAAAAGAGTAAGAGTATCATAGAGAAGTTGAAAGAAAGTAGACTCATGAGAAGAGTCTAAGGGTGGGTGTAGAGTCTCAGTGGAGGGTACGATGACTAGATGTCATGAAGAGATGAAAAGTTACAAAAAATAATTGTGTGTGACTTCCTAATTTAATAAAAGGGTAATTATATGAAAATACATCCTATAGATGTATCAAGTGTAGAGTAAGTAAGAATAAATGTGAAAGTCTTAGTAGTTGGTTTGCGAGTAGCTGCAGGCTAAATAAGATAAGTACCCAAAAATTTCAAGTAGAGAAATGGGTTATGAGAAAAGAGATAGAAAATTGTGAACCAAGTCATGAAGTGGTAATATTGAAATAGGATAAGTATGATGTGCATGCAGTGTATCGGAACTTAAGACACATGGTACTTATTGTGGTTCAATTGAACCATTAAGTTACTTGAGGATCAAGTGGTTGGAGAAGAAAAGTTATATCAAGGTAAATTAAGAAGATCTTACCATGAAACATATGGAATAATTACTACTAAGGAAATGTAATAGTAATGTTGAATCTAGATAAGCATAGTGTGCATGCATAAGTATGGGCTCTGCATACACATTACACTTATGGGAAAGGAAAAATTAACAAGGTACTTGGAATAATATTCCATGCTTAGATGATAGTTGTATGTCTCGAGATACCATTTCTGTCACACCCCCTGCCCGGCCTTTGGCGGAAACACCGAGCAGTGTGACGGTTTAAAGAGCGCCAATCCTATTAACTTGAGAATACATGCATTTTGAAAGTCAACATAATGTTGATGAGTGCACGAGTTTTTATATCAAAATTTTGAATTCCTTTTAAGAATACTTTTCTGTAGTGAAAACCTTTCTTATTTATTTATATAGTCTTCTATCTTTTAAGATATCTTTTATTGATCTTAAATGACTATCTTTTCAGGATATCTAACGATCCTAACGTATTACAATTAGGATTGTCTTTTGTTAGTCCTAATTTACTACCTTTTAAGGATTTCTAACGATCCTAACATATTTTAATTACCATACCAGGCGTCCCTAATGGTAATCTAAGCTCTAAGGAAAATTTTAATATATTAAAGTGAGCCCCTATCATTGACGCTAAGACCGTAAATGTACCCCTGATCACGACGCTTCATCGGACATCGAACAGTAACTTATATGGAAGGTATATTGTCGGGATTGTAGCTAGCAGTCGCAGAGGGTATTGAAGTATAGAGAGAGAGAGAGAGAGAGAGTTTGGAGGTTGGTTTGAGATGAAAAACCAGGAAGCAAGCACCCATATTTATAGTGATGGTGTGCGTTGGACACTTTGTTGCATGGCATGCACTAGCTTCGTGGCCTATCTAAATCTTTCTACGTGTCACCATTCTGGTGGTCCACGTTTCCAAATCTCCGACGAATCTGGAGTCAGATGTGCGCGACGGGCATGGCGCGCACATTGACGCACACCCTTTATTCTTTTTAAAAATTCATATTTTCTTCATATGAACTTTGTTTCTTGCCCTCTTTATATATTTGTGTAGCTCTTTCCTAGGACTACAACTTTCCTTTAGGTTGCATCTTCAATTTTAACTTTCATTTTTAACCCACATTTTTATATTTTATAAAAATCATATCTCCTTTATACGAATTCCATTTTTTCCCTTCTTTCTTCTCAAGTTCTTATCTCATGCTTTACTACAAATTTCCTTTTTGTAGTGTTAGTCGAAACTCAACCGTTCTCTTTTTGCTATTTTTGACGTCAATAGCGTTATTAATTTGGTTGGTTTCTATTCATCATAAATCATAACTCTTCCAATCAAAGTTATATTTTATCGATGCTTTTAATTTTTGGGATCATTAGGTCGTGTATTTTCCAAATACGCTAACCATTTTTTTTACTTTATTTTCGACTCAACTTTCCATATTATCCTTAAATATGGAAAGTTTGTGTCTTTATTAGTCGAACCTAATTCCTAGTAACAATTAATGATGGAAAAGTCTCAATTGTTACAAATGAAAATCCCACCTTCGCCCCCTCGGGGTAGAAACTGCTCCGCTGAGCATTCTCCATGCCAGCGATCCATCGAAGGCAAGCAATGGGGTCCTTATCCCTAAAGAACTTCGAAGTTCCACAAGCTTTGAACTCTCAAAAAGAGGGGGTCCACGCTCTGAATTGTCCTACCGCGATCTTGGCCTGAAAGGCCCCGAGCCACTTATCCAGAAGCTCCATAATCCCATATCAGTACACGTCCTGACGCTCCTCCATAATCTCCATGATCATACCAAAGATCACAGGAGTCTGCTCCAAAATACAGTGGGTGATCTCTGACGAAATGAACTCCCGCATCCGCTCATCCACCGAATCAACACATGCACCTGAGCCAGTACCAGAACCCGAACCTCCATCATGCGTGATCATCTCCATTCTGAAAAACAATCATATAAATGATCAGAACCTACCCAAAGAATCCTCATATATGCTTTCTAGTTTCTCCGTGACTCTCCTCGAGTCGAGTTCCTAGGCTCTCTTAGGATCCTGATGAGTTGAAAAACTCTTAGATCGATTAAATCTTCAACAGGTTAAACAATAAAAGAAAACAAACACAATTAACACGATATAGAATCAAGTAATGCTTAATGAATCAAATGTAGTCACGCCTCAGCAGAGCTCGATGAAGAACTTCCACTGTAGAGGCGAGCTAGGGTTTGTAGTACAATATTCAGAGTAATAATAAAAGCGCTAATAATAAAGGATGCATGCATGCACCTTAAATACTAAACCCTAATAAAGTAATCACGGTTGGACAGGCCCAAACCGGATAGCAAAACTGGGCTAAGGACCGAGCCCAAGACGCAACACTATTATACCCAACAATCTCCCCCTTTGCGTCAAAAGAGGCGAGAGACTACTTCGGTTGAGTAACCTTGACCTGCTTCACAACCTTGAATAGCCGAGGGATGATCGCAAGAAGTGTCTGCCGAAACTGGATGTACCAACGAAGCATATCGGTGAACAACTTCTTGTCAGCTTCACTGTTCTGATTACACCTGTGAATGATCTCCAAAATATGCTCCAAGCAAGCAGTAGAGAACAGGTGCTTGTCAATAAGAGCGAACAGGCACTTTTGACCTTCGCCCCTAATGAACATCACAGTATGAAACTTAGGATTGATTTTGCCCTTGATCATTGCATTCACATTGCCAGCTCTTCCAATTGGTTTTATCGTAGTTCGCTTGTGAATGGCAGATGCGATTTCTTGATCCATCTTTGCTACTTCGTGGATGTAACAAACAAGCATTCGCTTGACGTGATCAATGATCGGCTGATACTCCTGGGGATTGGATAATAAAATGTTGTTGAGGAGTATCCAGTTGTGTGGGTTCAAGTTCGGTAGATCAGCCAGGGAGAAAGTATGGACCGAGCTATCCGGGCCTCGGGTCACTTTGAATTTGACATTAATAAATTTCCCAGCCGAAGAGGGCTTCAATACCTTGACCGTTGCAATCTTCTTTGAGCTCCATGTCAGGTATTGAGGCTGAGCAAACTCCAGATAAAACTCCAAAAGATCCCGATCTACCTTCGGGTCTGGAGAGGGAACAACAGCTGTTGAGTCAAAGCAATGAAAGATAAATGCCTTTCGGGTGATTGGCATATCGAATTGAGCATCCTTCGAGTTCTCAAGACCGAACGAGATAACAGGTTCAAGCCAGTGAGTACTCGGTTCATCAATGACTTCCCTCCGGAGCGATTCAATGGTCCATTCTGGAAACATGGACTTCTTCTTCTCCAAGAGTTGTTTCTCTTTCAACTCTTTATCCGCAAGATTCATCTTCTCCTGAATCTCTTGATTTGTAAGCTTTACTTTCTGATGAAGGTTGGAAGGATTCTTTTTCATGATGTCTTCATTATCATCATCATCATCTACATCGTCTTCTCCAATCTTCTTCTTTTTCTTTTCCCTCTTACTGGACGAAGCTACATTATCCTTCGGTCCATCAGTCGCTTTCGGTTCTGGAGGAGGTTGAGGTGGAGCCTTGCCAGTTTTGCCTTGTGGATCCTTTTCTCCCCCTTGTTTCGGAAGAACAGTGGTCTCCGGAACACCTTCAATTCGACTTAAGATATCCAAGGCAGGTCGAAGCTTCTCAGCTAAGTGGCGTCGAACAGAGATAGTCAAAATTGAGTCATGGGCGTCAAGGAGATGCAACAAGATTGAGTGCACATCACCCACTGAGCTTCGAATCACCTCTCTTTCAGACTTTAAATCGTCAAGCTCTTTGGTTGCTGTTCGTAGCTTTAAGTTCTGAATTTTGAGTTGGGAAGTTCGCTTGTCCAGCTCATCTATGATTTTGTTTTCGACTGCAAGCTCGGCCTCAAGTTGAGTTAAACGATCATCAACTTTAGTATGAAGCTCTTCGTTAGCAGCTTCAATAGCTTTTCGATCCTCTTCGAGTTGAGACTTTTCTGCTTCCAGTGAACGCGTGAGATTGTCAACAGAAGCATTAACAGTCTGAGCGTTTTGCTGAGCAGCAGCTTGCAACGAATCCAAGAAAAGTTGAGCCTCTGAAATTAGTTTTTCGACTTTTGCGGTCGCTTCCTTGCAGTCTTTTGTGGAGGCTTCAACAGCAAGCGAAGCCTTCTGGCATTGGGAGGTAGAGGCATCAATAGCCTTTGCAGCATCGGAGATAGAGGTTGCATGTTCTTGTACGACTGAAGAGAACAAAGCTTTGAGGGCTGCTTCAGAATAAGCACCAGCAGAAGACGAAGAAAGTAACTGATCAATTTTATCAGTCACAGCCTTGAGATGTCGCTTGGTGAGAGGAGCGTCTTCATCATCATCGCTTTGGACCCGATAAGGACTGAAGTAAGTAAAATCAAACTCCAAGTCCTCACCTCCAAGAACAGTATTGGTTTCTATGGATTGGGTAGGTGATAGAGGTTTGGTGGTAACAGGGGTTTTGGGTGCTGAAGAACGAGCCCCCGTATTAGATACGTTGGTCCGAACTCCAGTAGTGGTGGTAGTAGTAGCTTCAGTAAAAATAGGTGTAGATATAGGAATGGTAGAGAAAGGTTGTGATGTGATGATAGGGAAAATGGGAGGTAAGGAAATAGGAATGGAAACAGGTGGAGGAGAAGGTTCTTTGGAGCGAACATTTACCTCTGGTGTAGGCGAACGAGGTGGAGTATCTCCACGAGTCGAACCTTCATCATCTGAGCTTTCGATCTCTGATTCACTTGGAACGGTTGATTGATGACCAGGACGCACGTACTCCGAGTCTGAGTCGCTTCATGATTGAAGAATAAGCTTCCGAGCAGGTTTCTTGGACTTCTTCTGCTTAGGTGGGGAAGGTGCTGCCTTCTCAGACTTTCGCTTTCTTGGAGTCTGACCCTTTGAGACTTGACCTCCTTTATCCCCCTTTTTCGTGTCTTGCTTCTTTCTCCGTTTAGCAGGTTTGTCTGCTTCCTCAATAGATTTCACCATTTCAGGATTGAGTTCCCTTGGACCAGAAGAAGGAAGCTTCTTGTACTCCTGAATAAGCTTGCTTGAAGGAGGCACAGAAGCATACATTGTCTCAGGAATGGATCCAACGAAGAGATACTTAGATGGATGAGTGACAATAATTTTGGTGGTATGAAACGTAGCAATAGAGGAAAGCAGTGAGTCTGCCATAATAGGAACATGATAACGCTCCATCACCCATTGAGTTATAATCGTCCAGAAACGGGCACATGAAATCTCTGTGTGACGAGAGGAAGATGACAAACTCTGGACAAGTTGAAGCTACAAGACTAATCCATAATCAAGATTGAGACCATGGTACAACCCATAAAGCAGAGTCATGAAAGACTTGCTAGCACCATCAGATCTGGAACTGCGTTCAGAAAGTCCTTTGAAGAGAATAGTGAAGAGACCATTCCATTGAGGAGGAAGGCATGACTTTTTGAACTTGGTCACAGTAGTTAGGGTTTCAGTATACCCCATGTTGTAGAACATCGAGAAAAGCTGACCTGTTGAGATGGAATCAGGATTCACCATGGATTCTTCAAAAGTGAGCCCTAGTAACGAGCAAAATCGATTCTTTGAGATTGAAGCCTTCTGGTTGAGAAGATCGAAGAAAATCTTGTCTGCACCTTTGTCGTATGTGGCAGTAGAATAGATTTGAGAAAGACAGGCCATTGGAACGACTTCCACCTTGACGAGTGGGGAATATTTCAGGCATTCCACCACTTGATACATGTAAGTATCGTAGAGAAACGGTGAAAGATCGATCAGTAAGTTCTGATTTGGCTTGATTGCAAGAAGAGTGGAGCTTGCGGTAGTTTCTTGAACTGAGGAAGATTCTGCCATTGTTGAAGCTTGACGAAGAAGAAGATGAACAGTGAAGTTTAGATCGCTTTCTTTTGCTTGAGAGAGTTGAAGAGTGGTAAAGAGGAATACCACATAAAGCAAACCCTTATATACGATTTTGTGGAGAGAGAAAAATCGCAAGCAATGATTCCTTAAATCTGGGAAACGACGCCTAAAAAGGTGTGATTTGACAACTGGGAACCCCGATAAAGCAGTGATGACGCATGATAAGGTAACTGTTCAAATTCTCGCGCCTTCTAAACTTATCCACAATTCAAATTTCCAATCGATTAAAATTCCTGCTAAGTCACCGCTTTAATCGTCAATAAAATCTTTATTATCATAATAACCAAGGACGTTTGGAAAATGAAAGATTTTCGTGCAAGATAGTGTCAAAGACAAAGAAATAAATCAAATTATTTGTGGGAATTAGTGATGTCATTTAAGACACAAAGCAGTGGATCTCGGGCACGAATCTCTTCCTTCAAAGTCAAGAAAGACTTCAAAGTGCTTGTTTGGATTCCCATTGAATTACGATCAAGTACTTGTTGAGAAGCATTGAAAGGCATCTTTTATATATAAGGCTATTAAGGGTGGCTTTCGCTTCAATTCTTGAGTTCGATACTTGATATAAGACCGAAATAGAACGAAGTACTTATGAGACCGATGTGGCCTATTAAACAAGTAGGTTTGGAACATATTCAGTGACTTGTTGAAAAACGTTAATTAGAAATCTCAAAAAAAAAAAAAAAATTGGAACCTTTGGGAAGAAAGGTCGTGGTGCAAGACTTTTTCATAAGGATCTCTAAGAAAAACGAGATTTCAAGGAGCATGTACAAAAAGTATATTCGTTAATTCAAAGAGTGAAATCTAGAACATTTAATTGTTCACCGTCAATGCTTTAAGGTTTTGAATTTTGGGTTTCACTTAGCACGTAGTGGCACGAAACTAAGATCATTAACACAGAGGTTATGTAACCGTAAACATCAGTGGTAATGTTGAGAGTCTCAAGGGTTACATGTATGAGATGAAGTATGATGGAGAAAAGAAAGAGGTGGTAAAGGAGCCGAAAGTACCTCTGCTACAAAAGATAGACTAAGTAGAAAAACTCTTAACATCATTTAAGAAGAGTAAGGTAGCTCATGATAAGAGTGAATTTGACAGCCTGATTGGGAAGACATGATTGGTATGTATCAAGTCATTAAGGCTTCACTCAAATTTTTTTTTTGAGGCTTGGGTCAACATACAGCAGCATGCTTCTAGGGACACTTAGCTAGTACATAGATAAAGAATTATACCTGCCCCAGCTCCATCATTGAGAATGGTCCATATACATAAATTATATTAAAAGTGAATTGCAATAAAACGAAAGAAAATATTTTTGATTTTTGAAGTTTCTGAAAGGAAATAAACAGAAGAGAAAAATATTTTTGGATTTTACAAGATTTTCTGAAAAAGAATTAAAACAGAGAAGAAAAATATTTTTGGATTTTATGAAAATAAAAGGAAAAACATAAAATAAACTGCGAGAAAAGAGTGTACAAAGTATACAACCGAAATCATCTTTTGGAAATTAGGAGCGAACCGAGCCCGGTGAGACCGAACCTGAAATGGACCGAGCGTTCGGTACATTTCGGTTCCCAGAAGAACCGAACCCGAAATGGACCGAGCGTTCGCTCTATTTCGCTTCCAACTTTTATTGAGACAGAAGAGATTTCGGTACAGATTCAGCTTCCATCATTCCTAGGCCTTGTAGGATTTTATTAAAACTTGCTTCAGGCAAGGCCTTAGTAAAGATGTCAGCCAATTGATCAGTGGTTCTAATGAAATGAATTTCAACGTTACCGTCTTCCACATGATCTTTGATAAAGTGATACCTCAGTGCTATGTGTTTCGTCTTTGAGTGTTGCACTGGGTTATGACAAATCCTAATTGCACTTTCTGAGTCACAATATAGTGGGATTTTCTTCATGTTCAGGCCATAGTCTCGAAGTTGAATTTGTATCCAAATGATCTGAGATGTGCATGATGCAGCGGCTATATATTCTGCTTCGGCAGTGGAGAGAGATACACACATTTGTTTCTTGGATTGCCAGCTAACAAGTTTTCCGTCTAGAAATTGGCATCCACCAGTGGTACTCTTTCGGTCTAGTCCACATCCCCCAAGATCAACATCTGAGAATGCTTGGACAAAGAAACCTGATTTGGCAGGGTCCCACAGACCGAGAAAAGAGGATCGCTTCAGGTATCGAAAGATGTTCTTCACAGCTAGCAGGTCAGGTTCGCGTGGATTAGCTTGAAACCTGACACAATAACACACAGAGAACATTATATCTCGTCGACTTGCTATTAGATACATGAGAGATCCTATCATCTGACGATAAAGGGTCATGTCAGCAGCCGGTTTGTCCAGAGAAGGTGTCAGCTTTGTGCCAAACGCCATAGGAACCTTTACGTTCGAATCACCCATCATTCCAAACTTGGCGAGCAAGGTCTTCGTGTAAGACTCTTGATTAATAAAAATGCCTTCGGGTCCCTGTCTTATATTCAATCCAAGGAGAAAGTTAATAGGACCCATTGCTCATTTCAAATTTAGTCTCCATCAACTTCCTGAAATCAGTTGTTAAGCTAGGATTTGTGGAACCGAAGATGATATCATCAACATAAATTTGAACAATCATAAGGTGGTCGCCCTCTTTCTTGCGAAAGAAGGTTGGGTCAACCGAACCTTGTTTAAATTTAGACATTTTGAGAAATCGAGTTAAAGTTTCATACCATGCCCTTGGTGCTTGCTTGAGACCGTAGACTGCCTTGTCCAAAATGTAGCAGTGATCTGGATACTTCTCGTTTATGAAACCCGGTGGTTGCTCTACGTACACGGTCTCTTCCAGTTCGCCATTTAGAAAGGCATACTTCACGTCCATTTGGAATACTTCAAAGTTCTTGTGTGCAGCATAAGCGAGAAAGATACGAACCGATTCTAGCCTTGCTACTGGAGCGAAGGTCTCTTCGTAATCTATGCCTTCTTCTTGACAGTAACCTTTCACAACCAATCTAGCCTTGTTGTGTATCACATTTCCTTCCTTATCCATCTTGTTCCTGAAAACCCACTTTAATCCAACCACAGAAGCATCCTTTGGTGTTGGAATCAGTCTCCACACTTTATTTCGCTCGAACTCATTAAGTTCGTCTTGCATTGCCTGTACCCAATCAGAGTGATCGAGTGCAGTCTTGATTGTTTTTGGTTCAACTTTGGAGACGAACGAATTGAACATGCAGAATTCTACTTTAGAGAAAAGTGCACTTTGTTTCGCTTTCAGCTGTGATTGTTGGATTAATGTCTAAGTCCATAACTATAATTGGTAAGACTTGACCCGACCCGGCATGGTCCATTTGGGTTGCATGGCATCATGCATTTGGATAGACTATAATGAGAGAAATAACACTTAAGGTTGGTTAATATATTATAAGTTCTAATATATTAATAAGGTTATTTAATTAGTATTGATCAAGAATTAATTTGGAATTAATTAAGTGATCAAAAGGAGACTAATTAAATATATGGGTTGATTGTGTAAATCATTCATTCTTATATATGTGGGCTTGTGATCCAAGATTCCTTATGTTGGACTAAGTCCATGGGGTGACCCATGGATACTCCATGGAGGTTAAAATCCATGGAGCATAAGGAATGGGTAAAGTTATGAGTTACATGGTGTAACCCTAATAGCCACCATATAAAAGAATCCCATGGCTCAAGAAATCGTGCACTAATGTGTGAGTGTGAGGGCTAGACGATTTCAAGGAGTGTTCAAGTTTCTCTCAAGTTATTCCAAGTGTATTTGGTGTTGTGTGAACCATTTGAGGTGTCACACTTGGGGCACTAGGCACTCAAGCTTCATAAAGACATTCTACATCAAAGAGGTATGTATTCTATCTTGTTATATTTATTATTTTGTATGCTAGATTAGGATAATATCTTGGATGTTCATAATTGTATGTATAATAGAGAAAACATAGATCCAAGGTATTTAGGGTTGCATGTACACTTAGGAGTGTTAGAATGCTCATAACCCAACAGTGGTGTCAGAGCCTAGGGTTGTTTTCTTGTTATACTTGCAAAAGTAGCTGAAAAATCGAGTTGGATGCATATATTCGATTGTTTTGGCTGGAATTGGACTAGGAACATTACCCTAAGATGTTTTTGGACTTATAAACTTGTTTTTGATGTGGTAATGTTCATGCTAATCCAATTTCTAAGATAATTGTCATAATTTCAAGATTTGTATTAGTTTGTATGTTCATGCTAATTTCTTGAAGATTGATGATTTGAATTATCTTGTTCTTATGAGGTTCTTAGATTAATAGAAAAGTTGTGTGAAATAGTTGTTTTCAATCCATTTTAATCTAAGAGTTGATTCCAAAGTGTGTTTTTGTAACTTGTCCACAAGTTATATTAAAAGTCACATTTAAGAATCATAAAACTCATAAAAGTTGGCAAAGGTTACAAAATGAAGAGTCTAGTTCTAATTAAATGGTTTTATGACTCCATAACTTGTCCTCAAGTTATGAAGGTTCAAGAGTCTCTTCATTAAATTAAAAAAAAAAGTGTAACCTTAATTAGTTCCATAAGTTACAATAAAAAAAAGTTATTTTTTTTTTATTAATTAGTTTAAAGTCTTCCATAAGTTGTCCTCAAGTTATGGAACTTGAAGAGTTTTTTTTTTTTAATTAAAACTACTTTAAACTCATAAGTTATGGAATTAATTAGTTTTGAATAGTTTCAAAACTTGCCCTCAAGTTTGGGAATTTGAAAAGTTTTCACTTATGAATACTTTAATTCCAAGTTAGCCCTTAGAATTTTAAAAGTTAAAATTCAACCCTTATACTTTATAATATTATAAGTTAATAATATTTATATATATGTATAAGAGTAAAGTCAGTCTTACCGTTAGTAGGCCTCATTCACGAAGCCGGTCTATAAGGGGGGTATAAGGTTACTGCCTATAAAATGGTAGTTTAATGGGTGTCCACTCTCACCCACCGCTTCCTTGACTGGTGGAGGGTCGTTAGCCGAACGGGTAGGACAAGGACTATAATTCTCCTTTCATTAAAAGTATTAATGATAAATACTAAGTAACTAAACTTTTATTAATACCCAATCTTAGTTACTTAGGAAAATGTGAATTTGGTGCTAACCCATGAAATTACACTTTGCACTTTGCTTAAGTCGTTAGTGGATCGTGTGTGGTTAACCGGCACACCAACCTGGACTTAACAAGGTAGGCAAAGGGTAACTTAATATTTATCATAGTATCGGTGGAGCGTGTGTGGTTAACCGGCACACTGATTAAGGGGTAAATATTAAGGGTACCAATTATATTTGCATGGTTATTCACACCTTGTTTTGTGATCCTCGGCATCCCAGTCACAAAACCTGAAGGGCACACTCGAGATTGAAACATGCCTTTGAACAGTTCAATGAATCTCAAAGATCTAGGACTTTCAAATCCAATTAAAACCTAATAAATTATTTCGTTTTTCATGGTGGAAATTGGTGAATCGTCATTCACCTACCTTCAAATATTTTATAGCTTGGATTACGGCATCCCTCTTCTAAGTTATAAAATAGTTTGTTGGGTCCTAGCCTTAATATTTTATATTAGGTGTCATATTAAGGACTTTAAATCAACTATCTTGAATATCTCCCAAAAAGATGTCTGGTCTAGACATTTATGATCTTCCCAAATCTCTTGAAACAAGCTTTCCTAAATGAAGATGATGTCCCATGGATATCATACTTCTTTCACCTCCTCCAATTATTCTCCCTAACCCACAAGTTCCTAAAAAGTTTAAGGTCACTCAAGCCCTATTGGCAAGGCAAGGTCTAGGTGTGATCACATCTTGGAGATGTAGTCACATATTGACAAGCCGGGAGAGTTGGGTGTCAAAGTCTTGAGAAAGTTGGTGGCTCAACTACTTTCTAAGTCACATAGTGAGTTCTTTTGGGAATCCTATGAAACAGACTAAGACAAGACCCTTAATGATCTTATCTATTTGCTAAGATCAACTTCCTAAAACGCTATGGACATTGACAATGATGACATTGGATATCCAGTAAAGCTCTCTCTTCCCAATGGAAAGGGATCGGCCATAGTCAACTCTGTTGACCCAATGGTAAAGAGAGAGGCGAAGTCTGAGATAGTCCCATTATCAAGGATCCATAGGTAACTATTGCCAAAGGAAGGGGCATTGGTTACGAAGCAGCCAAATTTACCTAAGGATGTTAAAGTCAATAAGTTTGGCTCTACTTCAGGTAAAGTCCATTGTCTAACTCTATTAAGTACATGCTGATTCTGATCGCGAAGATGGATTTCAATCGCATGGTTCGGTGATCAGAATTTTGGGCTATTACTTAAGAGTTATGATATTTATATTGCTTAGGAATATATAACAACAAGGTTTTCATATGGATTGTAAGGATAAGTTTTTCCGCAAAGTTTTAAAATAAAAGAAAAAGGTTTTGATTTTATTTATTTTAAGTATCCTTACAATGGCATTTGTGAAAAGTTGTTGCTTATAAGATTCCATTGATAGCAATATTGGAAAAATGGATTTGATTCTTTCGGTTGTGGTAGTGTCTAATATTACCAAATAAGGAAAGATTCTCATCACCCAAGGTTCAATTGGACCGAAACTTGGAATCATGCAAGTTGTATAGTATGATGAATGAGAACTTTCAGCTTGGAAAATTAAGACTAATTCCTTATGTGAATAAGGAAAGGACTAAGGGATCGAGTACACATTCTTGTGCACTGGTCAAGTCCACCACAAAAGATCAAGAAGACTATTCGTCATGATTTACTTAAGTTCAGTAAATATGGTTATACTTATAAGTTTAAGTATAAGTCTGTAGCATTGGAGAAGTTTCAATGTGAGACAGAACGAATAAGAAGAATCAAAGTATGGCAGAAAGATAAAAGTTTCTCAAATCTGAAAAGATGGGAGAGTACTTTAGTATCATGTTTATGATCATCTTAATGATTAAGATACCATATCACAATTGGTCCTCTAAAGTCAAGAAGAGGAGTCATGAATTGTTGAAATGGTTAAATCAAAAAGATGAGTCATACTTCGTTCCAAAACAATTCTTAGAGTCATACTCCAAGATTGTAACTTGAGTGACATATCTTAAAGAGGGTTTGTTAACACTAGTCAAATGTAAGAGTAAACGGTTATCTACTCTTGTACATTTGAAATTGGTAAGTTGTGATGTTTTGGATAAAACATAGACCAACTTAGGCCAATTGTGTAAAGTGTTAGTCTTGATAAAGAATCCGCACTATCTCTTGAATATTTGACAAGGGAGTCTTATATGTCAAGAGGACAGTGGGAGTCTTAAAGCTCTTGAAAGTTTCAAGACTTAATCAAGAATAAAACCTAAAGTCCATCACTAGCACACGACTTGAGGTTTATAACCTATCGTGTTGAAAGTTTTGTGCCTATTCAAGTTGGCTTTGCATAGGAGTTCTGAGAGTTCTCAATTGGTTGCACAACTACTTGGAAGCAATGGCAGGCACCTGAGCTGCCAAATGGCAAAAATTTAAGATTGCACAAGTTTAATCAATATGAGTTTGGATTTGTCACTAACCTTGTCTTGTGATTATGGTTTTGACAAATTCACATGGATAAGAACACATACACTATTAAATCTAAGTGTCATAAAGTTTCTCTCCGATTCATGAAAATGATGGTGAGGAAACACTTTCACTAAGTAGATTTTAGCTAGATAGCAATTATGATATTTGCATTCTCAAAGTCGTTAGTGGAGCGTGTGTGGTTTACCGGCACACTAACATGGACTTGTGAGAAGTGGCAAAGGTCTAAACAATTGAGACTATGATTACGGCATCCCTTTTCATAGTTCTAAAATTGTTTAGACACACATGTGAGCTATCTAAGAGAGGTTTATGATTTTGATAAAGTTTTATCAAAACAATCTAGTATCAGAAATCTGAACTTTGGTAAGAAAGTCAGCTGATTTCTGAGTACATGTCAAAGCTAGTGGGAGCATAAGTGTTGCAAGTTAGCAATGTTAATTATAGAAAACAAAAGTTTCAATTCGTGAGGTTGCAGGGGTTGAAAAAGTTGTTTTGCTTTAATTAAGGGAGAGGAAATTATACTTCATTTCAATTCTAAAAAGCTTAGATTGAGATTTTAATCGTATTTAATCAAGGATATATATATATATGAATTTCATGTTGGAATGGCTCAACATAAGGAAATTCTATATATGGGTCCATTATTTGCGTTCTAAAATTCGATTATGATTACGGCATCCCTTTTCATAATCTGAATTTTGAGAATTGGCAAATTGAAATGGAAATATTATAGCAAAAGACTGGTTTAGTCTTTATGTGAGACATCATGAATCGTGTCCCATATGCTTCGGATATAGGATCGATTACATGTGCTATATTCATCCTTTCTAAAATTTTCCAAATGCCTGGGGCATTATGAAGGGAAAAGGTCTAGAATTGGATATGACTAAAATGATTAAGCAATTGTCGAGGACAATCTAAGGTTTACCAAAGATTGGTTGCTCAAGGACAGTTGGAAGTATAATGTTAATTCTGGAAGGACCATATTGACATAATCTGTAAGGAGGCAACTCTTGTTCAGAAGTGATAGTCAAAATGAGAATATGGAAATGTTTCAAAGTTAGAAATTATTCAATCTGTGTAAGATTAGGAAACTTAATGAAAGAAGGATGTTTCCAAGGAGCTGATCTCCTTTGGAATGCTCTGTAATGATTGTTGTCAAGTCTTTCTGACTTTGTGCATAATCATTAAGAGGATCAATGCATATAAGTTTAGAATCTAACAGATTTCAGTAAATGGCATGAATTTGGAATTCTTGCATTTGCAGTAAGGATTTGGGACTGTGAAAAGAGGATCATTGGAGTGATGTTCAATTGATCTATTTTACAAAGTAAAGATCATAGACAAACATAGTATGCATACTTGGTGTATGGCATGACTAGTGTTTAGAAAACATAGTGTACATGCTTGGAGCATGGGACAACTATTGTTTTAAATTCAAGTATAAAGTTGATAAAACCAAAACAATGAATAATGAGTAATCAGTATGGTAATAAATAAAAGTGTTTATTTATATTCATAGGGTTTGATGCCATATTTGATTCATTTATTCTTGTGTTTCACTTTGCATGTTTTGACTTCCAGAATAACTAAGTCGCTCTTCCTGAATGATTAAGTTATTCAAACCATCCACAGTCGGTCATATGTTGGAAGTAGATATGAATCAAGACTGTCATGGGTTGGTTTGTAGAGGTCCAAGTTGGTGGACAAAGTGGTGCTACAACACTCATGAGTGCTCATAAGTTCTGAGTATTGGATTCAACCCGCGCTCATTTGAATCACTTCATGGATTTTATCACGAGTGATCATGAGACGATAATATCTTATATTCTTCAAACTTAGAGATATGAGTTGTTACTATGAGTTGGTTATACATTGATTGCACGAAAACGCATTGGTAACTCGATGTTATAAAACATGCCTTTGTGTATGATTCAACAAGTAGTAAAACAAGCCATATGAGTCGAAGTTTATCCATTCCTTTTACCTTCGGGATAAAAGCGATATCTATGGGCCCCTCGATGATTTAAAGATGATACATGTGAGTGCTTGGCCAAGCCAGGACTGATTTGATTTGTTCAATCAGTCAGTCATCATGAATCGGAAATCGGGAAACAACAAATGGATAGAGAGAATGATTGATAATCCATGTCTCAGTCCATATGATATCTAGAATGGAGGAATATATGATCCCTTATCTAATGGACAAGTCATTGACAAAGGTCAGAGTTCATCGACAAGGTCAGAGTTCGACAGAAGCTTTTGAGAGCTACGATTGCTGATCGGTTCCTGAAGTCATACGTAATAATAGTATTAGACTTATCCAAGTGGGAGACTGTTGGATTAATGTCTAAGTCCATAACTATAATTGGTAAGACTTGACCCGACCCGGCATGGTCCATTTGGGTTGCATGGCATCATGCATTTGGATAGACTATAATGAGAGAAATAACACTTAAGGTTGGTTAATATATTATAAGTTCTAATATATTAATAAGGTTATTTAATTAGTATTGATCAAGAATTAATTTGGAATTAATTAAGTGATCAAAAGGAGACTAATTAAATATATGGGTTGATTGTGTAAATCATTCATTCTTATATATGTGGGCTTGTGATCCAAGATTCGTTATGTTGGACTAAGTCCATGGGGTGACCCATGGATACTCCATGGAGGTTAAAATCCATGGAGCATAAGGAATGGGTAAAGTTATGAGTTACATGGTGTAACCCTAATAGCCACCATATAAAAGAATCCCATGGCTCAAGAAATCATGCACTAATGTGTGAGTGTGAGGGCTAGACGATTTCAAGGAGTGTTCAAGTTTCTCTCAAGTTATTCCAAGTGTATTTGGTGTTGTGTGAACCATTTGAGGTGTCACACTTGGGGCACTAGGCACTCAAGCTTCATGAAGACATTCTACATCAAAGAGGTATGTATTCTATCTTGTTATATTTATTATTTTGTATGCTAGATTAGGATAATACCTTGGATGTTCATAATTGTATGTATAATAGAGAAAACATAGATCCAAGGTATTTAGGGTTGCATGTACACTTAGGAGTGTTAGAATGCTCATAACCCAACAGTGATCGTGTTAGAACCTTTTCTGTCGAATCACCAATAATTTGTTTTTGTGGATGATCTTTGGTCCATTTGGTGAGAGGAGGGTAACTCGGATCATATGTGGGATCCAGTTCAACATTCACTTCTTCTTCAAATTCTAACTGAGTATCGTCATCGTTTGTATTCGCATTCTCCTCCTCGAATGATGATGCTTCCTCAGTGTCAGGCTCAGAATTCTCCCCCTGGACTTGACTTTCGGTTGGAATAAATGATGACGAGTTCTCCCCCTGGAATGGTGAATTTTGGTTTTTTTGAAAGGACGAACTCTCCCCCTGAAAATGAGAACTATCTTTTGGAGGTTCGCTTGAGTCTGGCTTTTCGGTTGTTATCGGTTCTTCTTCTGCCATTTTCTTCACAACATTATCGATTATCTTCTTCAAGTTATCTACCTTGTTGTCTGCAGCTTGAGATTCAGAGAGAGTAGCCTTTTCTAGTTCATCGAATAGCAGCATGTATTGCTCAAATAGGTTTGAAATTGGTACCGTAACTTGACCAGATTTTGGAAATATTTCCTCCTCAGAGCCTTCGGTTGTCTTTAGTTTCTTGACGTAGTTATCATCGAAGGTTACATAGTAGGTCTCCTCTATTTTCTTTGAACGCTTGTTGAGAACCCGATATGCTTTGGAGGTTAAGGAATAACCCAGAAAGATTCCTTCGTCTGCTTTGACATCAAACTTGTTGCGGTGCTCCTTTGAATTGAAGATGAAGCATCGTGAACCGAACACGTGAAAAAACTTTACGTTAGGCTTTCGGTTGTTCAAGATCTCATAAGGAGTGATGGAGAAACGCCTGTTGAGGTAAGATCTATTCTGTGTAAAGCAAGCAGCAGCAATGGCGTCAGCCCAGAAATATAGAGGTAGAGAAGCGAAGCTTAGCATGGTTCGGGCTGCTTCACACAAAGATCGGTTTCGCCTTTCGACAATTCCATTCGGTTGTGGAGTATATGGAGCCGAGAAGTTGTGAGTTGTTCCCTTCTCTGCAAGAAAATCTTCAAAATCTTTTTTCTTGAACTCCAACCCGTTGTCGCTCCTTATATTTCGAACTATCTTCCGTAGTTGAACTTCTATTTGCTTGATAAAGAGTTTAAGCTTAGGCATGGCCTCTGATTTCTGCTTCAAAAAGAACACCCAAGTGAACCGAGAGAAGTCATCCACTATGACAAGTATATACTTGTTGCTGCCAATACTTTCGATTGAAGATGGACCACATAAATCAATGTGAAGTAATTCAAGTGGTTCAATTATTTTCGTATTGACTCGAGAAGGATGACTCTGTCGACTTTGCTTTCCCATTTCACATGCAGCACACATGTGTTCTTTATCGAACTTTAGAACAGGAAGACCTCGAACATGATCCCCAAGCACCAGTTTGTTTATGTCTTTAAAATTGAGATGAGAGAGTCTTCGGTGCCAAAGCCAGCTGTCGCTTGACTGAGCCTTCGTTAGTAAGCAGATTGCTGGTTTCCCTCGTATGGGATTGAGATTTAGAGGATACATCTCTCCTTTTCTCTTTGATTTCAGCAGAATATTGTTCGTCTTCTTTTCAACAATCTCTGAGCCATCGTCATCAAACGAAACTTCTTAACCCGGTACCAACCACCAGTTGAGACACACTGATAAGGTTGTGTTGTAATCCTTCAACGTACGCCACTTTTCTTATCAAGAACTCGCCATTGGTTATCATACCATAACCTTTAATCGTGCCAAAAGAATTATTGCCATACTTGACACTTCCACCATTTGTTAAGGACCGAAACTCCCTCAGTTCTTCCCTTTTTCCTGTCATGTGACGCGAGCAGCCACTGTCTATGTACCATTCATCGTCAAACTGCTCGTCACGAATTACCTGCAAAAGTTAAGCAGATTTAGGAACCCAAAGTTTCTTGGGTCCTTGTGAGCCTTTTACAGAATAAGGAATAGTAAGAGAAACATCAACTGAAAAGGTCCTTTTTATTAAGGTTGTTTCGTCTTTTCTTTTTATGGTGAAAACTTTGATTTTATCTGATTTGAGAGCTTTAGGTTCATTTTTAGAATATGAGAATTGGACATTAGCATACTTTCGGTTCTCGAAATTAGGTTCACACGACGTCTTCTTTTCGTCTTCCTGAAAGAGCTTTCCTTTTCCCTTTCGATCATTCTGTGAGTGAAAGTGAGAATGAGAACGATGATACTTGGGAGCAGAGTTAAGCTTTCGGTCATTGCTCTTACTTGGTTGAGAACTGAAACTACTTTCCCTTCGGTTCCTCTGCTTGGTCGGTCTAAGACCGAAACCACCCTTTTGATTTCTCTCATGTTGATGACCGAAGCTTCCTTTTCAGTTGTCGTCTGTCTGTAGACTGAAACTCCCCTTCTGATTGCTTTTCCTTTGTGGACCGAAGCTCTGTTTTCGGTTGTTGTGATTTTGAGGATCGAAACTCAGTTTTCGGTTGTTTTGAATCTGAGGACCGAAACTCTTCTTTCGGTTGTTTTGAATCTGAGGACCGAAACTCTTCTTTTGGTTGTTTTCATTATGTTGAGCGCACAAAGCTGATTTTGCTTTTGCTTCTTCCTTTGGTTTGGAGGGTTTTTCATAGCGAACATAATTGGGATTTTGAGATCGCCAGAACTGTTTCCTTTCATTGAGATTCTTCTTGTACCTCAAATTTCGTTGATGTTTTCGGTCTAACACCTATTTTTGGAGTTTTGTGGATGTTGGCCTTTTTCATCGGTCTTTGAGCATGAGTTTCGCTCTTTAGCG
Organism: Lactuca virosa; assembly: GCF_052849685.1. Classification (NCBI taxonomy): domain Eukaryota; kingdom Viridiplantae; phylum Streptophyta; class Magnoliopsida; order Asterales; family Asteraceae; genus Lactuca; species Lactuca virosa. The sequence continues at coordinate 476,706 of NC_136428.1, read as the reverse complement.
AAGAAGTTTCGCTTGACACTACGACTCGTTCACCTGAAGGACTTTTGGTTCCACTTGTGTTGGGAACATCGAAATGTGTTGGATCGTTGAGCGGTTCTGGCACATATCTTCCTTTTACTCTCCATGAAGTTTTCTGAGACAGACCTTTCGTTTCATCGGCGTTATCAATAGGTGCTGACCAGAAAAACTCATCACAGCCATCAGCATTATCTTCTGCTACTAATGCTGTCAGTTTGGCTGTCTGTTGTTGAGTAACCCCAAGAACTGCATAAACTTGATTTGGAGTCGTTTGGACCTTTTGATATACAACGGCCTGTTCCTTAAGGACTTTGGTTTTGTCTTTGGATAAACGAGCGAACTCAACAGAATTTTCAGAAATAAGATTTTTATTGGTTTCGGGTTCGCTCTTGACAAATTCGGAACAGTCCACCTCATCTTTCGCAGAAATTTCGCTCATATCATCATCCTCATTGAATTCATAAGTGTTTTCAATATCAATTTTATTTTCTGAACTCAAATTGGCATTCAAGGAGTCAAATTTCTGTACAGTTTCGGTTTTGATCCTTAATTTCTCATTTTCATCCAATAAAGTTTTGAGCATGTCCTTATGGTCTTTTGACTTAATGAAGGACTCAATTTTGTCAAGACCAATTTTGTAAGCGGGAGAAATATCATCAGAGGAAACAACGTTTTCACAGTCATAAGCATCGACATCGATTTCATCCTCCTTTAACTCAAGGAAGGGCAAAATCATATGATGTATCTTCTTCCCTATTTCACAATCGAGATGTAATTGAGTAATGTTGGTATATAATCGTTTAGCAATTAAACAAAACAAATTTAGTTGTTTCAAAAGCTTCAAATTATCTCTTTGCAAATAAATTGTTTCATCCCTAGACCTAATCAACTCCTTCTCCTTCTGCTCAATCCACATACGCCTCTCCTCACTCTTTGATGATACCCTGCTGATTTGATCAGTTAGGTTAGAGTTTGTGACGCGAGTTTGAGTTAAACTACCACTTAAACTAGAAAATTTAGATTTTAATCCATTTAGTTCTTTTTCATAGTTTGACATGGGAATTTGTAAGGAAACAAGAATAGATTGTACCTTCTTGATCAACTCATCGCATTCGTTGATCTGCTCACTTACAGGTTTCGCTGCAAAACACCTGTCCTCACGCTCCTTCGCTTCATCCAGTTCTCCATCAGTGGCATAGCCTCGCTTTTGTGACAACCCAGAAGTCACCATCAAACACTTTCTTGCAACATCCTCTTCCTTCAACAACAGAGCCCTTCCATGAGTAGGCTTCCTCACTTCTTCATCTTCTGAATCAGTGGACCAAACTTCAACACCACCGAATTCATCATCAACAATATTTCCCTGCACAATAAGAGAATTCATAGTGTTGTTAGATCCAACTTTCTTCTTTTTGATCTCTTCTAATCTTCGTGTGAGGTTCGATTCCTCGTCCTCATCTTCATTTTTCTCTGACATCTTTCTCAGCATACAATCTCTGGCGAAGTGATTTTTGCCTCCGCAGTAGTGACAATTAATCCCAGAATCACCTCCAAGTTTCACTTCTTTCTTTGGTTCTTCAGTCTGAGAAACATTCTTCGGTTCCTCCTTTGCTTTCTCGGCGCTGTAGCTACCTTGCCAGTTTCGGTTCTTATTTTTTGGGAACCTTCTTTTGATGAACTTCTTGGGATTTGATACCATCAAAGCATACTCTTCATTTGTCAGATCATATTCAGAGAGATTCAAATCTTCTTCTTCTTCAGCAGCACTCTTTCCTTTGGAGATAAGGGCCAAGGAACCCATGCTAGAAACCACATTCGTTTCTTTAGTCAAGGCACTCTCATGTGACTTTAATATTCCCACCAGTTTTGCTAGAGAATAATTCTTGAATTGTTCATGAGCCTTCACAGTAGACACCACAGCCATCTATTCGGGTCTAAGGCCATTCATGAATGTCACCTTCTGTTTAATGACTTTCTTTTCAATCCTATGCTTTATCATCCTACTAAGGAGATGATTGAAGCGATCGAAGGTTTGAATAAGCTTCTCTTCTGGGTTCTGCTTGAAGTCACCAAATTCTGTGAGCAACAATGTTTGAATTGAATGCTCGAGATCTTCATCCGTGGAATACAACTCCTTCAATCTGTCCCATATTTCTTTTTCCGTTGTGCATGAGCTTACTAACCGAAACGTGTCTGATTGCAAAGCAAACCTGATCATTCTTAAAGCTTTGATGTTGCACTGAAACTTCTCCTTCTCATCTTGGGGAACGTCTTTCACATCACTGATAAGTTGATTGTAGTCTTTTTGAGTTTTAACAACTCTTGAAGATTTTGAGTGTGCGAATGGAGCTACAGTAATCGCCTCCCAGATCAAGTAACCATTGTCTTCTGAGCCAATCACGTAATCTTCAAAGTGATGAGTCCAGACTTCATATTGAGTGTACAATATAGGAATCCTTGTCGTCGATCCTATGCTGTTGGAGATGTTGATTGGGTTAGACTGAGAATCATCCATAGACATGACGATGTTTGTTCAAAAATCTGCTTAAGATCAGACTTGTAAATAACGTTAGGGTAAAATCGAATATTTAAAGAACTACGTCAATAGCAAATGACGGTTCTAACAATATCAATCGAATCGGAAAACCCTAAGATCTTCTTCAACAGAAGATATGTGTATGAATTACATAGTCTCCTGCTCTGATACCAATTGATGAGTTGAAAAACTCTTAGATCGATTAGATCTTCAACAGGTTAAACAATAAAAGCAAACAAACACAATTAACACGATATAGAATCAAGTAATGCTTAATGATTCAAATGTAGTCACGCCTCAGCAGGGCTCGATGAAGAACTTCCACTGTAGAGGCGAGCTAGGGTTTGTAGTACAATATTCGGAGTAATAATAAAAGCGCTAACAATAAAGGATGCATGCATGCACCTTAAATACTAAACCCTAATAAAGTAATCACGGTTGGACAGGCCCAAACCGGATAGCAAAACTGGGCTAAGGACCGAGCCCAAGACGTAACACTATTATAACCAACAGATCCTAACCTAACCCTGCCATCAACTGCTGAAGAACTCCTTGTAACGTCCCAAAAATCATGAAATAAATTTTGTTTGTTATTAGATTAATAAATCGTTAATACATATCTTTCCCATAAAACCAAGGTAACCAAGATTTAACAAAACATCATCAAATCAGAGTAATTCACAGAATACGGAAACATGTGGTGTGTGCTATGCAATCATCCTGAGCTCTTCCATTTGAAAACCGGAGTACCTAAAACATAAACTGAAAACCGTAAGCACAAAGCTTAGTGAGTTTCCCCCAAAATACGACATACATACAACCACAAAATATCATGCGTTATACACACAGGTGTCATGGGCTCCCCCATGGTCTTTACCTGGAATGCCATGGGCTCCCTCATGGTCTTTACCTGGAATGCCATGGGTTCCTCCCCCCCCCCCCCCCATGGTTTGATATCCAAGTGTCATGGGCTCCCTCCATAGTCTTTCATGAAAGTATCACAGAGACCACTAACATTCCACATAAGTCATTCCATACCAACTAACAAAACCATTGCATATCAACTATTAAGACCACATATCGAGTAATGGGTCAGCATTGGTGCCTTCGACCCATGGATATAGTGAGAAGACTCACATTGGACAACTGAAACCCATGGATACTCTCTGACTGCAGATCCGCTAAATTCCCCGTGCTATCAAACAAATAACACCAAATTAACAATTGTGTTCCACACCTAATCCAATAATCCATATATGGGGTAAAAAGACCATTTTAACCCTCACCTAGTTTGGTCCTAGACTAAGGCCCAAACTCTCAGTCATAAAAGACCACAAACCAATAATCATCCAAAGCCCACTTATCGCCCAATTTTCCAAATTGGGCCCAAACCCTTAATTGGGCCTTACCCTAAATCCCATTAACATTTCCCCAATCCAAACACTTGTTTACAGATGGCCCAACAAATCCCCAAGCAATCCAAGCCCAAAACATCGCCCAACCACACAAAGCTCGTTCAGACCGAGCACGCGGGGCGTATAGGCACGTACACGCAGTGTACTCGCTTCGAGGCTCGTACGCTGCGAGTACATGGTTCTACGCCCAACGTACTCACCCTTATTCAACCCAAACCCGATTTTCACTTAATCCATGAAGACAAAACTTTCCACACCACAAATCTAACCTCCTTCAGCTGGAAAACCACATAAAGTTGCCAACTTTACGTTCACACATGACTACAAGAAGCTCTTAAGCTAAAAAATGACTTAATGGTTAACTTAATGCATGCATGACTCCATAAAATACATAAAGCTTGCACCTTTATGCTCAAAGGTACCAAAACAAGCTCAGATCTGAAAGGATAAACCCTTAAACAACCTAAGTCATCCACAATCTGAATAAGAAGACCAAAATCACAATAAACTAGCCATGAAGAGATCTAATCGTACACAAGACAAGATGCAAACTTGATACCTCGAAAAGCATCCACACATGGTGATGCTTCTGGATCCAAAGTCCTTCCACCAAGCCAAACAACTTCAAGTTTCTCTTCTCTCCTTCCCAAGGGCAAAATGTGCTCCAAAAACTTATAAGAGCTCAAAAACACCACCAAGAGGCTACAAGGTCGATTTAGGGTTTTTTGAGTGTGGAGGCTGACTTAGAAATGAGGGAGAGGGAGTAACATTAAGCTTATATAGGGTACAACCCTAAAAATTAGGGTTTCAAACTGACCCTTATACGCCCAACGTACGTGGTCTCGCACCCCGATCCCAGCTTCGCATTACGCTATGCGCAATCCTCACTAAGCCTCGAATACCCGCCTTCGCATCAGTACGCCATGCGTACTACCTTGGTACGCCCCACGTGTTGGGTTTTGAGCATTCTAACACTCCTAAGTGTACATGCAACCCTAAATACCTTGGATCTATGTTTTCTCTATTATACATGCAAATATGATTATCCAAGGTATTATCCTAACTAGCATACCAAAACATTGATACTAGGATAATAAAATAGATAGAATACATACCTTGTTGTTGTTGCTTGACTCCATGAAGCTTGAGAGCCTAGTGCCCCAAGTGTGACACCTCAAATGGTTCACACAACATCATGAACTCTTGGAATAACCATGAGAAGTAGACATACATGTTCAAATTGGCTAGCCCTCTTACATATGTATCACTAGTGCCAATTTCTTGAACTAAAGGGGTTCTTAAATAGTGTGGCTATTAGGGTTACACCATGTAACTCATGACTTTACCCATTCCTTATGCTCCATGGGTTTTAACCTCCATGGAGTATCCATGGATCACCACATGGGTAAATCCAACATAAAGGAATCTTGGATCATAAGCCCACATATATAAGAATGAATGATTTACACAATCAATCCCCATATATTTAATTAGTCTCTTTTTGATCACTAAATTAATTCCAAATTAATTCTTGATCAATACTAATTAAATAACATGATTTCATATTAATATATTAGAACTTATAATATATTAATATGTCACAAAATGTCTTTTCCTCATAAACGGTCTATCCAAATGTTCCGATGCCATGCAACCCAAATGGACCATGCCGAGTCGGGTCAAGTACATACCAATTATAGTTATGGACTTAGACACTAATCCAACAGTCTCCCACTTGGATAAGTCTAAAACTATTATTGTGTATGACTTCAGGAACCAACTGGCAATCGTAGCTCTCAAAAGCCGCTGTCGAACTCTGACCTTGTAGATGAACTCTGACCTTTGTCAATGACTTGTCCATTAGATAAGGGATCATATATTCCTCCATTCTAGATATCATATGGACTGAGACATGGATTATAATCATTCTCTCTGTCCATTTGTTGTTTCCCGATTTCCGATTTATGACGATTGACTAATTGAACAAATCAAATCAGTCCAGGCCCGGCCGAGCACTTACATTTGTCATCACCAAATCATCGAGGGGCCCACAGATATCGCTTTTATCCCGAAGGTAAAAGGAATGGATAAACTTCGACTCATATGGCTTGTTCTACTACTTGTTGAATCATACACAAAGGCACGTTTTATAACACCGAGTTACCGAATGCGTTTTCGTGCAATCAATGTACAACCAACTCATAGTAACAACTCATATCTCTAGGTTTGAAGAATATAAGATATTATCGTCTCATGATCACTCGTGATAAAATCCATGAAGTGATTCCAATGAGCGCGGGTTGAATCCAATACTCAGAACTTATGAGCACTCATGAATGTTGTAGCAACTCTTGCTATGTCTAATGCACATTAGACAAATCATACAAGCCAAATTCATGACAGTCTTGATTCATATCTACTTCCAACATATGACTGACTGTGGATGGTTTGAATAACTTAGTCATTCAGGGAGAACGACCAAGTTATTCTGGAAGTCAAAACATGCAAAGTGAAACACAACATAATACTAATCCTATATGACCCTAACACTTTGAGTGTAAATAAAACATCTTTTATCTAAGCACCATATTGATTACTCATTATTCATGTTTCGATTAATCAACTTAATACTTGAATTGAAACAATAGTCATGCCATGCTCCAAGCATGCACACTATGTTTTCTAAACACTAGTCATGCCATACACCAAGTATGCATACTATGTTTGTCTATGATCTTCACTTTGTGAATTAGATCAATTGAACATAAATCCAATGATCCTCTTTCACAGTCCCAAATCGTTACTGCAAATGCAAGAATTCCAAATTCATGCCATTTACTGAAATCTGTTAGATTCTAAACTTATATGCATTGATCCTCCTGTAATGATTATGCACAGAGTCAGAAAGACTTGACAACAACCATTACAGAGCATTCCAAGGAGATCAACTCCTTGGAAACATCCTTCTTGCATTAAGTTTCCTAATCTTACACAGATTGAATAATTTCCAACTTTGAAACATTTCCATATTCCATTTTGACTATCACTTCTGAACAAGAGTTGCCTCCTTACAGATTATGTCAATATGGTCCTTCCAGAATTATCACTATACTTCCAACTGTCCTTGAGCAACCAATCTTTGGTAAACCTTAGATTGTCCTCAACAATTGCTTAATCCTTTTAGTCATATCCAGTTCTAGACCTTTTCCCTTCTTAATGCCCCAGGCATTTGGAAAATTTTAGAAAGGATGAATATATCACATGAAATCGATCCTATATCCGAAGCATATGGGACACGAGTCATGATGTCTCACATAAAGACTAAACCAGTCTTTTGCTATAACATTTCCATTTCTATTTGCCAAGTTCTCATAATTCAGATTATGAAAAGGGATGCCGTAATCATAATCGAATTTTAGAACGCAAATAATGGACTCATATAGAATTTTCTTATGTTGAGTCATTCCAACATGAAATTCATATATATATCCTTGACTAAATACGACTTAAAACCTCAATCTAAGCTTTTAGAATTGAAATGAAGTATAATTTCCTCTCCCTTAATTATAGCAAAACAACTTTTTCAACCCCTGCAGCCTCACGAATTGAAACTTTTGTTTTCTATAATTAACATTGCTAACTTGCAATCTTTATCATAATTATCATGCTCCCACTAACATGATGATTATTAGCATAACACTCATGCTCCCACTAGCTTTGACATGTAATCAGAAATCAGATGGACTTCTAGAAATCAATACTTTATTGACTTTCTTACCAAAGTTTAGATTTCTGATACTAGATTGCTTTGATAAAACTTTATCAATATCATACACCTTATCTTAGATAGCTCACAGGTGTGTCTGAACAATTTTAAGAACTATGAAAAGGGATGCCGTAATCATAGTCTCAATTGTTTAGACCTTTGCCACTTCTCACAAGTCCATGTTAGTGTGCCGGTTAACCACGCACGCTCCACTAACGACTTTGAGAATGCAAATATCACAATTGCTATCTAGCTAAAATCTACTTAGTGAAAGTGTTTCCTCACCATCATTTTCATGAATCGGAGAGAAACCTTATGACACTTAGATTTTATGGTGTATGAGTTCCTATCCATATGAATTTTGTCAAAACCATAATCACAAGACAAAGATAATGACAAATTCAAACTCATATGGACTGAACTCAATCTTAATTTCTTGCCATGTGGCAGCTCAAGGGTCTGCCATTGCTTCCAAGTTGTTGTGCAACCAATTGAGAACTCTAAGAACTCATATGCAAAGCCAAATATAATTGGAATGGACACAAAAATAGTCAACACGATAGGTTATAAACCTCAAGTCGTGTGCTAGTGAAGAACTTTAGGTTTTACTCTTGATTAGTTCTTGAGACTTTCAAGACCTTTTAAGACTCCCACTGTCCTCTTGACATATAAGACTTTCTTGTTAGATATTCAAGAGATAGTGTGGATTCTAATCAAGACAAACACTTCACACAATTGGCCTTAGTTGGTCTTTGTTTTATCCAAAACATCACAACTTACCAATTTCAAATGTACAAGAGTAGAAAACTTTTACTCTTACATTTGACAAGTGTTTTAGACATGTCACTCAAGTTACAATCTTAGAGTATAACTCTAAGAATTGTTTTTGGAACGAAGTATAAATCATCTTCTTGATTTAACCACTTCAACAATTCATAGCTCCTCTTCTTAGCTACCAGAATGCACTTAGAGGATGAATTGTGATAAGGTCTCTTAATCATTAAGATGATTATATAACATGATACTAAAGTACTCTCCCATCTTTTCAGATTTGAGAAACTTTTATATTTCTGCCTAAGTTGATTCTTCTTATTCGCTCTGCCATACATTGAAACCTGTTCCAATGTCTCAGAATTACACTTAAGCTTGTAAGTATAACCATATTTACTGAATTTTAGTAAATAATGACGAATAGTCTTAACGATTATTTGTGGTGGGCTTGATCAGTGCACAAGAATGTGTACTCGATCCTTTACTTGACTCACACATCCATGTGAACAAGTAGTTAGTCTTAATTTTTTCCAATGCTTGAAAGTTCTTATTCATCATGCTATACAACTTGCATGATTCCAAGTTTCTATCCAACTGAAACTTAGGTGATGAGAAACTTTCCTTATTTGGTAAATTTAGACACTACCACAAATGAAAGAATCAAATTCATATTTCCACTCTTGCTCTTAATGGAATCTTATAAGCAACAAATTTTTTTTCCTCAAATGCCATTTGTAAGGATATTTTAAAATAAATAAATAAAATCATCATTTTTCCTTTTATTTTAAAAAACTTTGCGGAAAAACTATCCTTACAATGCAAAAGCACATGAAAACTTTGTTGTTATTTATTCCTAAGCAATATATCATAACTCTTAAGAAGTAGCTCATGAATCCGATCTTCAAACTATGCGATAGAAATCCATCTATGCGATCAGATTCAGCATATTCTTTCTTTAAGTTTCTTCACTTTTTCTTTGATTCTTAAAACATCAACATGTGACCCAGTCACATCATGTATCAAGAATCTCAGAATAGAAACTTAGCAGAGTTAGATAGTGGACTTTACCTGGAGTAGAGTCAAACTTATTGACTTTAACATCCTTAGGTAAATTTGGCAACTTCACAACCAATGCCCCTTTCTTTGGCGATGGACCCTTGATAATGGGACTATCTCAGACTTAGCCTTTCTCTTTACCATTTGGTCAACCGAGTTGACTATGGCCGATCCCTTTCCATTGGGAAGAGAGAGCTTTTTTTGGATATCCAATGTCATCATTGTCAAGGTCCATAAAGTTTTAGGAAGTTGATCTTAGCAAATAGATAAGATCATTAAGGGTCTTGTCATAGTCTGTTTCATAGGAGTCCCAAAGGAACTCGCTATGTGACTTAGAAAATAGTTGAGTCACCAACTTTCTCAAGACTTTGACACCCAACTCTCCCGGCTTGTCAATATGTGACTACATCTCCAAGATGTGATCACACATAGACCTTTGCTTGCCAATAGGGCTTGAGTGACCTTACACTTTTCAGGAACTTGTGGGTTAGGGAGAATAATTGGAGGAGGTGAAAGAAGTATGATTTCCATGGGACACCATCTTCATTTTAGGAAAGCTTGTTTCAAGAGATTTGGGAAGATCATAGATGTCTGAACTTAGACATCTTTTGGGAGATATTCAACTTAGTTGATTTAGAGTCCTTAATATAACACCCAATATGAAATATTAAGGCTAGGACCCAATAACCTATTTATAACTGGAAGAGGGATGCCGTAATCCAAGTTATAAAATAGTTGAAGGTAGGTAAATGACGATTTACCAATTTCCACCATGAACAACGAAATATAATTAAGTTTTAATTGGATTTGAAACTCCTAGATCTTTTGAGATACATTGAACTTTCAATGGCATGTTTGAATCTCGATTGTGCCCTCTCAAGTTTGTGACTGGGATGCCGAGGATCACAAACAAGGTGTGAATAACCATACAAATTGACTTGGTACCCTCAACAATATTACCTAATCGATGTGTCGGTTAACCACACACGCTCCACCGATCTATAATAAAGTTAAGTTACCCTTTGCCACTCTTACTAGTCCAAGTTAGTGTGCCGGTTAACCACACAAGCTCCACTAACGACTTGGTAAGGTACAAAGTGTAATTTTATGGGCTAGCACCAATTTCACATTTTTCCTAAGTAACTAATATTGGGAATTTATAAGCGTTTAGTTACTTAGTATTTATCATTAATACTTTTAATGAAGGGAGAATTATAGTCCTTGTCCTACCCGTTCGGCTAACGACCCTCCACCAGTCAAGGAAGCGGTGGGTGAGAGTGGACACCCATTAAACTGCCATTTTATAGGCAGTAACCTTATACCCCCCTTATAGACCGGCTTCGTGAATGAGGCCTACTAACGGTAAGATTGACTTTATCTTATACATATCTATATAATTAAAATTATAATAATAGTATAAGGGTTTGAATTTTAACTTTTAAAATTCGAAGGGCTAACTTGGAATTAAAGTATTCATAAGTGAAACTTTTCAAATTCCAAAACTTGAGGGCAAGTTTTGAAACTATTCAAAACTAATTAATTCCATAACTTATGTGTTTAAAGTAGTTTTAATTAAAAAACTATTCAAGTTCCATAACTTGAGGACAAGTTATGGAAGACTTTAAACTAATAAAAGAATGTAACTTTTCTTTATTTTATAACTTATGGAATTAATTAAGGTTACACATTTTATTACTTAATGAAGTGACTCTTGAACCTCCATAACTTGAGGACAAGACTCTTCATTTTTGTAACCATTGCCAACTTTTATGAGTTTTATGAAACTTAAATGTGACTTTTCATATAACTTGAGGACAAGTTACAAAAACACATTTTAGAATCAAATCTTAGATTAAAATGGATTGAAAACACATAATCAATTAACTTTTCTATTAATCTAAGCAACTCATAAGAACAAGATAATTCAAATCAAACTTTTTCATGTAATTAGCCTAATCACTAAACTAATACAAAACATGAATCTATTGACAATTATCTTTGAAATTGGATTAGTATGAACATTACCACATCAAAAACAAGTTTATAAGTTCAAAAACATCTTAGGGTAATGTTTCTAGTCCATTTCTAGCCAAAAAACGCGAAAATATGCTGTCTGGGGCTCCTACTCGTCGAGTGTATCAACCTACTCGCCGAGTAGGATGATTTTCTTCATGTACTCGGCGAGTTCATCAGTGGACTCGGCGAGTACAGTGCCCAGAATGCCCGAAATTCGACTTTTTCAGCATTTTTCAGCAATTTGCATCAAGTATAATTGAAAACAAGCCTAGGCTCTGATACCACTGTTGGGTTTTGAGCATTCTAACACTCCTAAGTGTACATGCAACCCTAAATACCTTGGATCTATGTTTTCTCTATTATACATGCAAATATGATTATCCAAGGTATTATCCTAACTAGCATACCAAAACATTGATACTAGGATAATAAAATAGATAGAATACATACCTTGTTGTTGTTGCTTGACTCCATGAAGCTTGAGAGCCTAGTGCCCCAAGTGTGACACCTCAAATGGTTCACACAACATCATGAACTCTTGGAATAACCATGAGAAGTAGACATACATGTTCAAATTGGCTAGCCCTCTTACATATGTATCACTAGTGCCAATTTCTTGAACTAAAGGGGTTCTTATATAGTGTGGCTATTAGGGTTACACCATGTAACTCATGACTTTACCCATTCCTTATGCTCTATGGGTTTTAACCTCCATGGAGTATCCATGGATCACCACATGGGTTAAATCCAACATAAAGGAATCTTGGATCATAAGCCCACATATATAAGAATGAATGATTTACACAATCAATCCCCATATATTTAATTAGTCTCTTTTTGATCACTAAATTAAGTCCAAATTAATTCTTGATCAATACTAATTAAATAACATGATTTCATATTAATATATTAGAACTTATAATATATTAATATGTCACAAAATGTCTTTTCCTCATAAACGGTCTATCCAAATGTTCCGATGCCATGCAACCCAAATGGACCATGCCGAGTCGGGTCAAGTACATACCAATTATAGTTATGGACTTAGACACTAATCCAACACCACGTACTAGGGTTTTCCCTTAAACCCTAATTCCTTCCGAAGGCCATAACTTCCTCGATACAACTCTGATTCCGACCATCCTTATATCCATGAAATGGTATCGAGAAGCTCCAAACTATTATCAAATAGTACTTGACATAAAGTTCCCTGAACACAAAATCCAATTTCTATGAACGCCCGAGCTGACAAATTACCAAAATGCCCTTGACTCCAAAACTAACTCTGAATGCCTGAATCATCCTCATACCGTCATTCCCACCCAAATGGGTAACGATTCAGAACAGGGCGTTACAACTCTGCTCACTTAAATTAGATTTCGTCCTCGAAATCCTCCCTTACCAATCCCGACATGCCAAACAACCTGAGCCACACGGCCACAAATCCGAGTATACCACTGACTTCTCAAGGCAACCGAAACCAACCCTAGCAGAGCCTCCTAAACCTGAAGAAGAACGAATCCTTAATTCATTGCATAAAACCACATCTACGCAATCTAAACCCTAGAGTCTCGAGATGTTATGACTCCCTGACAGACCGCCCATACTGACCCATTGTTGAGTCCATTCCACTTATCTCCCGACTGACTACTCAACTTCTGATACTCTGAGGTTCCCACTAGAAAATAGAATCACAGACCAATTATCTCTACGGAACACTTATACTTGACAGAAGGCTCAGATAATCCTTCGAGTAGAAGACTCATCCCTACAACGGTTAGAATCGGATGGGAGCCGAGCAGCCGAGTCAAATCTTTTACTATGAGATTATTTAACCCAAACTGCAAGTGACCTGACATATTTTCCAAATAACAAGCGACTCCACACACGAGTTTCAATCAATAATACCACCTTGAATTAACCTGATGCCCTTCTTAGATAGAACCATTCCAAGACACAATCACACTGGCTTGATCTTACATCAGAACTAAGTCCATTCCTACCCTTGAACCCTTCAATTGATGCCCTCGGCATATAGATACCCCAATTCTTATCCCACTGAAAAGAAAATTATGCACATAAACGCTTGCGATTCCCAACTCGAGATCACAACTCATGACTCGAGATCCACGGATCTTCACTTTCATTTCACCTCAAACCTTCTGATTTACAACAATCCCTCTCTAGACTGAGATGTAAAGATTACCAACTATCGTTGAGACTACCAGTCTCGCGCCTGGTCCAACCACCAGGTTCCCAAGAGTCCTAATAACAAGGCTACCCAACCAATAAACCCTTATGCGTCACACACAGACCACCCACTTGATCCTACAACTCATAATCCAAAACCTTGACCCAACGATCTCTACCAGGTATCACCTGTTTTGCCATAATCACATGGGCCTCACCCACAGGTCCCATCCCTATAGAGCTACACAGGCCCGACTCCGCCCCGGACCCCAATGGTCCTCAACCTAAAATAGGGAATATTTCTCGATAATCCTAACCAGCATGCCCAAGGCACAACTGACTCCCTCTTTACGCTCATGACCACCTCCAATGATAGTCTACCTCAAATTGGCGAATGTTACGATCCCATCGGAGTCTTACAACACTTCCAACCAACCATCGTTACCACCTATGACCTTACCACACTCAAACCATCATAATCCCACACATCCTGAACCAAATCCTGCATCCAATCAGGAGTTCAGGTCACGCATTTGGATCCCACAGCCTACTATGAATAACCAAGGAGATGCCGACCAACAGTTGGAAGTTTCCTGAACTCCCACCAACACAACTTCAATCGGAACAGCCACTTAATTCTCCCCCACTTGGATTCGACGAAGCTCTCTAACCTCTTAATTCTGATGGATCTCCGACCCATCTCCCTCAAATAGCGTGAACCGCCTATAACCTGCGTTAATCAATACTAGTATTCCATTGCTAGACAAACTCAATGGTCGCCCAACTCCTGAAACCCTGAAGAATACTCTTGAAATCTTAGCCAATCTGATAATCCAAATCACCTCCCATGATATCATACCAATTCCCCGAGTTCTTATGTTGGCGACTAAAAATCATAACCATTGCCCTGAACTAACGAATCTTCATCCCAACTCCCACTCTCGAAGAATCATTGAATCCTAATCGACTGCAACCTGAGCAAATATGAAACTCCCCTGAAATTTGCAATGAACCAACAGCTTAAGAAACTAACCCACCATCTTCCTGTTACCGCTCCTTTCCAAGCAACGACAATGTTTGAACCCAACAGTTCTTCTATAGGCAACTGCTGCTCCTACCAGAACAAATACTATAACCACTGAACTCTGACGATACTAGAGAAGTAACATGTTGAATCCTAACTATAGACCTTCCACACAATACCCCTGAACCGATTTCGACCAAAATCCAGAAAAACAACCGAACACATTGGAACCCGCTACACGAGATACAACCCCTCAATAACCCACTAATGATTCACGACATGTAAAAGGCATATAACAATTCTTCGAAGATATAACCCAACAATAACAGAGAATTAAACCAAAGATAACGTTTACCCAAACCAATATAACATTCCAAGAAACATAAATACTGATAACAACAAAAGATAATATACCCACAATATTACCTGCTGGAGCACTGGCCTCCCCTGACTGACACTGCAATGACCGGCTCCTCTCTGTTGGGTCTCCTGCCCTACCCTCATGACTATCAGAGATCCAAAAAATAGGCGGAGCAAGTGCACTCACTGTTCCTCCCCTCCTCATCGAACAGACGGCCCTTTTGTGGCCCACTTGGTCGCAGAGAAAACATAACGGGCTTGCCCCCTGAGGACAATCCCTGCTGACATGATCAATCCTGCTACACTTGTGGCAACCTATACCTCTACAACAACAAGCTCCATCCTACAGTTTCCCGCACAGGTTGCCCTGACTCCGGCCCTGCTGGCCTCTCAAATGCAGATTAGAAGTCTTGGGTCTCTTCCTGGGACCCTCCACTACATTCACCTGATCTGGCCCCCTCTTCCCTAGGTGCTCCAAATCGATCTCCCGCTCTCGGGCTCTAGAAAACATATCATTCAGGGTATTTGTAACAACCCAAATTTCCAATAAAAATTTTCAATTTTAAATAACCAAATCATTTCCATAATATATAAATTCCAATCACATTTTTTTTCAAAATCCATAACATTATATAAATTATTCATAATATCAGAGTGTCCCAAATAAAAAGCCAGAGAGTGCATTTCGCGCCATCACGCTGGGCTCTTGCCCTTAGATCCTGAAGTACCTGAAACAACCAACAAATTGTAAGCTAATGCTTAGTGAGTTCCCAGAGCATACCCCACATAATCCACATAATCACATAAACCTTAGTAGCTATGTCAGCTACAAATACCACAAAAGCCATGCTTACAAACATATAAGGATGCCGTGGAAACCCTCCAAGGTCTTACTTCAGGATGCCGTGGGCTCCTCCCAGGGTCTTATACCTACATGCTGTCACACCCCCAAACTAGATTGGCATAAACATTCGGGGGTGGATGACTTCACGTAGTATCATAACAGTTGAATATTTGTAAAGAAAGTAAACACAACCATCATAATATAATTTAAAAGTTATATTGTTGATTACAATATGATGAGTTAATAAGTTTTAAGACTGACGTCTTAGCGTCCCTTCTCCAAAAGCTGATGATTTACCTGTATTACTAAATCCTTGAGAAATACAAGTAGTTTTGAAAAAGTGTCAACAATTAAGTTGGTGAGTTCATAAGCGTTTTTGTATAAGAATAGTATCCTTTTTAGTGTAAAATAACTGAGTTTGTTCCTAGAAAATCCAATATTTTCCATATATGTGTGGTTGTTTGAAAAAGTTCCAAAAGACTGAATGTATAAGTGTTTTCCATACTTGAAATAGTATAAGTAGATTTATATAAGTATATATAATCACTAAGGCGAGATGTATTAATACCCCATAACTGAGTTTAACAACCCCGTAAACCGAGATGTATTAATACCCCATGTGAGTTTTTATAACCGTGCTATTGACCCAGACTGCCTGTAACAACGTTCTTCAGGCGTTGGAATGATATGATGTTTGTCACCCCAGACCTGCCGGTCTAACTGTAGCTAACAGTTTAGGTGCGGGATTGTCAGTTCCATATAGATCTATACACAAATATCACGCTCTCCCTACAAGAGATTATGGCTTATAAAACAGGACTTAATCTGCGAACTGAACGGTTCGATGAATTCAGATATCTCACAAAATTTGGTATCAACAGGTTTACGTATGAAAAGTCCATTTTCCTTGTGAATGTAAGTATTTCCTCTTTTGTTTATAGTATGTAAAAATATCATGAATATCTCGTAACTATACATATTGTAGTTTTAAAAAGGGTGTTCCGTTAGGATGAAAAACCTTGGTGTATTACCAACCTTGCATGAAAAGTAGTCTTTAACTTTATTAGTTACGTTATTTTATGTATTTAATATTTATACATAAGATGTAGGTAAAACATTTGAACTTATAAGTATTTCAACGTAAGTTTTTCTTGTGTTTCACTTGTATTTCCCCCCCCCCCTAAAACATAGAAAAGACGTGAAAATATAGGGGTATGAACTCACCTGGAAAGTGTGATGTTTGATGAAAATGAGACTTTACTCGGGCAGCACTTCAGTCATAGATTCACGTCGTGGGTCTCTAGCTCACGTCGTGGGTCTTCGGATAAGGTTGGTTTGCGTGCCCCGAACTTCAGAAATTCATATCTCTAGCATACGAGCTCCGATTTCGACGTTCTTTATATCCACGCGTAGGTGAGATTATGCTCTACAACTTTCATTTAGACTCCGTCGGCTAATTTTGGTTTAAGTTTTTAATATTATATTTTTAACAGGCCGGGACAGGAAAAGTCCGTTAAAAATTCATATCTTCTTCATCTGACGTCCGTTGTCGTCTGTCTTTTTACCGTACTTCTACTATTGTCGAGATCTCCGCTTTTCGTTAAGGTTGCGTTGGCTAAAAGTCGCTTGATCTCTATTTCGAGTTTTTAGTTGTCTACTACTATATCCGAAACTTAGAAAAATCATAACTTCCTCATACGAAGTCAAATTTGGACGTTCTTTTATGCACGTTTACGGTTTAACATAATCTACGACTTTTGTTTAGATACCTAAGGCTAAAAAGTATTTTATTGAAATTTCACTTTTTACACTTAACAGTATTTTACCGGTTTTGTCACGATTCTTTGATTGGTCATAACTTCTTCGTTATAACTCGGATTTTTGTGTTCTTTATATTTCTGAAAACCTTGATACGATATCTAACGTTTTATGTAACCCAGTTGAGACTCTTGAACATTTCATTTTTGACGCTATTTTTATTATATCCAAAATAGATTACAATACTTGACTTTAGAACATTACATTGTCTTGAAATATCGGGTTGTCACACATGCCATGGGCTCCCCCATGGTCTTTACCTAGAATGTCATGGGCTTCCACCATGGTCTGATATCCAACTGCCACGGGCTCCCCCGGGGTCTTCCATGTAAATGACACAGAGTCAACAAGCATACCACATATTACAGAAACATAACTATCACACTACATAGCACATATATAAACATATAGGGATGTCGTGGACTCCCTCCAGGGTCTTACTCCAGGATGTTGTGGGTTCCCCCCCCCCCAGGATCTTATACCTACATGTCATGGGCTCCCCCATGGTCTTTACCTGGAATGTCATGCCCCCCTCCCCCCATGGTCTGATATCCAACCGCCACGGGATACCCCTGGGGTCTTCCATGTCTATCCAATAAGGTACTAAAACATCCACATACATACATACTAGGCATATCAATAATGATTCCACAATAATCATCACAACTAACTGAATGGGCCGGCCTTGGTGCCTTCGACCCATTGGTATGGTGAGGAAACTCACCTCTCAAGAAATGTTGAACCAGTAAAAATTAAATCCCAACTCATAGTTCCGA
Organism: Lactuca virosa; assembly: GCF_052849685.1. Taxonomy (NCBI): domain Eukaryota; kingdom Viridiplantae; phylum Streptophyta; class Magnoliopsida; order Asterales; family Asteraceae; genus Lactuca; species Lactuca virosa. The sequence continues at coordinate 458,116 of NC_136428.1, read as the reverse complement.
ACTCCACTGCCTTAATATGGCTGCCACACAAGAGGAATTCCCGAATCCAAAGCTTCTCCCTTCAACTAAGCAACACCAAACTTCGAGCCCCTAAATCAAGCGTTACAAATCTCCCCCAATTGAACTAGACTTCGTCCTCGAAGTCTGTTGACACAAACAAATTTGAGTAATGCTCTCGCATCTCCTCCACCGGCTCCCATGTCCATTCTGAGCCCTTCCGGTGTTGCCATTGCACCTTCACTAGCTTCACCTCTTTGTTATGGAGAACCTTAGTTTTCCTATCCAAGACCACAGTGGGCCTCTCAATGTAGTTCAGGATCTCATCCACCGTAATGTCATCCAAAGAAATAACTGCGGCCTCGTCTGTGACACACTTCCCAAGCTGAGACACATGGAAGGTGTTGTGAATCTGTCTAAGCTCGTCCGGCAGATGCAAACAGTAAGCCACCTTGCCCACCCGGGTCGAAATCCTGAACGGACCAATATATCGCGGCCCTAACTTGCCCCTCTTTTGAAACCTAATGACACCATTCCATGGTGACACTTTCAGCAACACGAAGTCCCCCACCTGGAACTTGAGATCCGAGCGACGCCGATCAACATAAATTTTCTGACGGCTCTGCGCGACTTGCAGTCTGTCGCGCACTCGCTGGATCAACTCGGTAGTCTTAAGCACCACCTCGGTGCTTCCCATGACTCGGTGCCCTACCTCACCCCAACAAACTAGGGTTCTACACCTCCGACCATACAACATCTCAAACGGGGGTTGGTCGATACTAGCATGATAATTGTTGTTATATGAAAACTCTGCGAGTGGGAGGTATGTATTCCAACTCCCTTCGAAATCTAATATAGATGTCTGTAGCATATCCTCGAGCATTTGGATTGTCCGCTCGCTCTGGCCGTCTGTCTGGGGGTGGTACGCAGTGTTGAAGTGTAACTGTATGCCCAGTTCCTCATGGAACTTCCTCCAGAATCTGGAGGTGAATCGAACATCGCAGTCCGAGACCACCGATACTGGCACTCTGTGCCTGACCACCACCTCCCGCACATAGATATCTGCTAATTTCTCAACAGAAATACTCTCGGAGATCGGAATAAAATGGGCACTCTTCATCAACTTATCCACAATGACCCAAATAGAGTCCACTCCCCTCGCCGTCCTTGGTAACTTTGTGATGAAGTCCATGGTGATCTCTTCCCACTTCCACATGGGAATGGGTAGCGGCTGAACCTTGTCGTGGGGCCTCTGATGTTCATCCTTGACCTTCCTGCAGGTCAAGCACCACTCTACGAACCATGCGATCTCCCGCTTCATGTAGGGCCACCAATAACTCAACCTCAGATCCATATACATCTTTTTATGGCCCCCAGATACCGACACCCACACCCGGACACACTGTGTCAAAAGACCTCGACTATCCTGAACAAACAAGGGAATCTGACCCTGAATCCGCTCTCTCTTCCAATTCTCTTTCTTTAAACCCTCTACCTGAGCTTCCTTGATCATATCCAACAATAGAGAGATCACCGTCATCCTCAAAAAAACATTCCCGATCGGAGCACTTGCCACCTTGTGGCTCAAAGCATCGGCCACCACGTTGGCCTTCCCTGAATGGTACAAAATCTCGCAATCGTAATCTTTCAATACATCCAACCATCTCCTCTGTCGCATGTTAAGGTTCTGCTGATCCATCAAATACTTCAAACTTTTGTGGTCAGTAAAGATGATGCACCGAACTCCGTACAAGTAATGCCTCCAGATTTTGAGGGCAAACACCACGGCCCCCAATTCCAGGTCGTGAGTGGGGTAGTTCGCCTCATGAGGCTTCAGCTGCCTCGAGACGTACGCGATCACATGCCCCCTCTGCATCAAAACAACGCCTAACCCTGTGATAGACGCATCACAATACACTACCAAGTCATCCAACCCATCAGGCAATGCTAAAATCGGGGCCTCACATAACCTCTGTCTCAAGGTCTCAAAAGCCAACTGCTGGTCCGGGCCCCACCGAAAAGTCACATTCTTCTTGGTCAAGCGAGTCAAAGGCATGACGATCTTGGAGAAATCCTGGATGAATCTCCGATAGTACCCCACTAGACCCAAGAAGCTACGGATCTCATATGCATTCTTTGGTATTTCCCACCGCATCACTGCCTCAATCTTGGCTGGATCAACCAAATACCCTCTTAGTTGATGATGTGCCCCAAAAACTGCACCTCTCGCAACCAGAAGTCACACTTTGAGAACTTCTCATAAATCCTTTTCGTCCTCAGTGTCTCCAATACCTCGTTTAGATGATGCTCATGCTGATCCTTGGTCTTAGAATAGACCAAGATATCATCGATAAAAACGATCACATACCGATCCAACATCGGCCTACACACCCTGTTCATGAGGTCCATGAACACTGATGGGGCATTGGTGAGCCCGAATGACATCACCACAAACTCGTAGACAGCTCCTGCATCTCGACCGAAACTAGCCGATACGGTGCCTTAACTATTGGAGCGGCACCCGACACCAAATCAATGTGAAACTCTACTTGCCTCTCCGGAGGCACCCCAGGCAACTCCTTGGGAAAGACATCCCGAAAATCCTGTACAATTGGTACACTGTCCAAATCTCTCGGGGTCTCAACCCTCGTATCGGAGATGTATGCCAAAAATCCCGAACAACCCTGATGGATAAATCTCCTAGCCCTCGCAGACGAACAGAGGGTTGGCCCCTGCGAGGCCCTCTCCCCATGAATAACCAGTTCTCCCCCACTTGGGGTTCGAACCCTCACCAACTGGTACTCGCAGTCTATCATGGCCCCATTGGCCCCCAACCAGTCCATTCTGATGATCACCTTCAGCCCTTGTAGCGGAATCGGAACCAGATCGACACGAAACCTCTCCCCAAGCACATTCAGGACACAATCCCGGTATACCCTCACAGCACTCATAGTGCGGTCATCTGCAATCTCAACCTCAAGCGGGGAATCCAAAGACCCCGGAGTATCCCAAAACTTCTTGCTAAGCGCAAGAGATACGAACGATCGGGTAGCTCCTGAATTGAAAAGAACATGAACCAACATACCATTGACCAAAAAGGTCCCTATATAGGAGCACATATATACATAAGCATAACAAATCAATATCAAGTAGGAAAATAAATTACGTACCATCCATGACGTCTGGTGCTGCCCGAGCCTCCTTGGTAGTGAACTAAAATGTGCGGCTCTTCACCGCAGGAGCATCCACCTTGGCAGGGCGGCCATCAGTAATCCTCATTGTGGCGGGCATAGGCGTCGCCACCTCTCCTCCTCCTCCCTGCAACCTCAGACAATCGGCTTTTTTATGGCTGGTCTGGTTGCAGTGCAAACAAATCAAGCCCTTCTTGGGGCAGTCCCTGCTCATGTGGCCTGGCTGACCACAAGTATAACATAACGGGCCCGTCACCCGGCATACTCCACTGTGCGGCCTCCCACATTTGGCATACCGACCACGGCCCTGTTGGCCCCTACAAGAAGAATCCAAGGTCTTAGGCTTTTTAGCCTGACCTACAGCTGTTTGAACCTTCTATGGCTTCCGCTTGGTGCGAAGCTCCAACTCCATTTCCTGCTCCCGGGCCTTCTCCACCATCTCATTCAGGGTTTTGCACCCCGTAAAGCTTACCAACTCACGGATATCATCCCTCATCATGGAATGATACCTCGTCCTCCTTATATCCTCATCCGCAGCATACCGCAGAATCAACAATGCTCACTCCCGAAACTTGGCGGTGATCTCAGCCACAGTCTTGGTGGTCTGTTGTAGCTCCTGGAACTCCCTCAATAACCATTGCACCTCAATAGATGGTGCAAACTCCAGATCAAAGTGTCTGACAAACTCCTCCCATGACATCTCAGCCACACCAGCTGATCCCACCTGGCTAGTCACCTCCTCCCACCAATCTCTGGCTCGGTCCCTCAACGTACACGAGGAAAATCCCACCGTTGCGGCTTCAGGGAAAAAGCTCGTGTGTTGGGCATTCTCCATGTCTGCCACCCAGCGTCGACTAGCTATGGGGTCCCTGACCCCGAAGAACTCAGGCGCTTCGCACGCCTTGAACTCCCGGAACGAGGGAGTTTGGGCCCCGACCTGGCCCGCAGCAATCTCGGCTCGGAAAGACCTGAGCCACTCCTCCATGATCTCCATCATCCCGTCCTTCACTATCCCGAAAATCACTGGGATAGCGTCAAGGATGCCCCTCGTAACCTCGACTGCGATAAGCTCGCGCAGCCTCTCGTCAATGGGCTCTGTAGCGTAGCTCGAACCAGATCCAGATCCTGATCCTAACCCCTCTGCTCCATGTCATGTCACCACCATTCTGATCTGTAATACCATAAGACAGAATGATCAAGATATCCAAAAATGGGATCCCTCAACACTAGTTCTCCTTAGAGCTTCTAGATCCAACATTAGTTCGGGTACAGGTCCTGTGCTTTCAGTAGTACGGGCCCAATACTACCTTCCACACCTACATGTACCTTCCCCAAGGCTCTACCTGATAACTCTAATTTGCCCCAGAACAAAACATATCTCACAAACTACCGCACAACTCAAATCCTAGGCTACCCTAAGACTTGCTCCATTCCCAACAAACCAGAACCCAAATCAATCATAACATGTTGCCCTATGCATGCGAATTATACACACAACATGATCAAATAGACTTTCGAATAACAGACTCTACCCTAGGACCACAACCAGACAAGGAACAGAAAATAAGGCCAAATCAATCATTCTAAGGCAATAAAATCCTAACCGTATATAATTTTTAAAGAATACACATAGCAAAATCCACCAGACTATCATAATCCAAATATCATTATAACATGGCTAACATATTGGGGAACCACTTACTTGAGCTCGGTCGATTACGCGCATTGCACTCTCCCTTTTTTGGTTTTAGGAAGTTTGTAACTTTTGATTTTTGAAAACAATTTTACTATTTCCTTAATTTGAGTCCTGACAAACCCGAGAGTTTGCCCTAATCCCTCAAACTAAGGCTCTTATACCAATTTGTAACAGCCCAAATTTCCAATAAAATTTTTCATTTTTAAATAACCAAATCATTTCCATAATATATAAATTCCAATCAAATTTTGTTTTCAAAATCCATAACATTAGATAAATTATTCATAATATCAGAGTGTCCCAAATAAAACGCCAGAGAGTGCATGCCACGCCATCACACCGGGCTCTTGCCCTTAGATTCTGAAGTACCTGAAACAACCAACAAACTGTAAGCTAATGCTTAGTGAGTTCCCAAAGCATACCCCAGACAATACAAATAATCACATAAACCATATTAGCTATATCAGCTACAAATACCACATACGTCATGCATACAAACATATAAGGATGTCGTGGAAACCCTCCAAGGTCTTACTCCAGGATGTCGTGGGCTCCCACCAGGGTCTTATACCTACATGTCATGGGCTCCCCCATGGTCTTTACCTGGAATGCCATGGGCTTCCCCCATGGTCTGATATCCAACTACCACGGGCTCCCCTGGGGTCTTCCATGTAAATGACACAAAGTCAACAAGCATACCACATATCACAGAAACATAACTATGATACTACATAACACATATATAAACATATAGGGATGTCGTGGACTCCCTCCAGGGTCTTACTCCAGGATGTCGTGGGCTCTCCCCCCCCCCAAGGGTCTTATGCCTACATGTCATGGGCTCCCCCATAGTCTTTACCTGGAATGTCATGCCCCCCCCCCCCAATGGTCTGATATCCAACTGCCACGGGCTCCCCGGGGTCTTCCATGTCTAACCAATAAGGTACTAAAACCTCCGCATACATACATACTAGGCATATCAATAATGATTCCACAATAATCATCACAACTAACTAAATAGGCCGGCCTTGGTGCCTTCGACCCATTGGTATGGTGAGGAAACTCACCTCTCAAGAGATGCTGAACCAGTAAAAATCAAATCCCAACTTAGAGCTCCGAACTCCACTGCCTTAATATGGTTTCCACAACAGAGGAATTCCCAGATCCAAAGCTTCTCTCTTCAACTAAGCAACACCAAACTTCAAGCTCCTGAATCAAGCGTTACAGTATTGCACCCTAAAATACTGACAAATTCCTTGATATCATACCGCAACATATCATGATACCTTACTTTCTTCATTTCCTCATCTGCTGCCATGGTTGCAGAAATCGGGATTAATCGGCGATTAATCGTTTGGCGTTCTCCAACCGTCGAGGATTAGGGCATTAATCGGAAATTTAGGATTAATCGGGTTTGGTGGGATTAATCGGTCTTGGCGGGATTAATCGGTCAACAAAAGTCAACAAAAGTAAAAAAAAGTCGAAAAAAATAAAAAAAAAAGTCAAAAAATTCAAAATTCAAAAAATCAACTTTTTTTTTTACTCCAAAATTTTCAAATTTTCAAAATTTCAAATAATATACCAAAATGTTCATATTTTCGTATTTTCTAATTAAAAAATTAAAAAAATTTCTTATTTTAAAATTTTGAAGTACTTAATATTTGATTAATTTAATATTTTATTAATAATCTATGGTCTCCGATTAATCCCCGCCAAGACCGATTAATCCCTTAACACCAGTCGACCGTCGAGCTACCGTCGAACGATTTTTACAACCTTGTCTGCTGCATACTGTGGAACCAATAAAGTCCTCTCCCGGAAGTTGACAATGATCTCTGGCACAGTCTCAGTAGTCTGGCGAAGATCCTGAAACTCCCACGCCAACTGCTACACCTCAATCACCGGTGCAAACTCAGCTTGGAACCTGGTCGATAATCATCCCAAGACATGGCATCAACTGCATCATCACCGACCTCATGTCCTTCCTTTTCCCACCAACCCTGTGCCCTGACCTACAATGGGCAGGAAACATATCTGACCTTCGCCTCCTTGAGGCAGAAACACATCCTGAACGCGTTAGCCATATGCGCTAACCACCTTCTACTAGCAATGGGGTCCCTCTCCCCATAGAACGCATGAGCTTCACACGCACGAAACTCATGGAAAGAAAGAGTATGAAGTCCAACGATGACCATAGCCTCAGCATGGAACGCGCCCAAGCGCTCATTCAAGATCTCCAAAATCCCCCCCCCCCTAGACCGAACCAAATATCACAGGAGTTTGCTCTAAAATATCGCGGGTAATCTCCGACGAGATGAACTCCTGCTACTGCTCGCTAATCGGCTCAGTACCCGCACCTGGGCCAGAACCAGAACGAAAACCTCCTTCCTGGTTGCTCATCACCAAACTGAAATACAACTTGCAAATGATTAGAACATATCCAAGAATCCTCTTCCACAAGCTTCTTAGATTCTCCATGACTTTCCCCGATTCGAGTATGGATCATGTGCTTTCAGTAGTACGAGCCCAATACTACCTTCCACACCTATCCATACTTTCCTCAAGAATCATCCCGAATCCTCTAAGTCACATTCTTAAACTGATGCACCAAAATCTCACTAAACAACGCGACTAAACCCGCTGCAGCACTTCCTAGGCTCTCTTAGGTTCCCGACCTTACCCTGTCATCAGCTGCTGAAGAACTCCCCATAATGTCAGTCACCCACCTCATGAACACCATCATATTCACTTAGTAGTTGACTCTCATCATCTAAGAGTTCCACAAAGCACAAAGCAAGCAGCAGTCGTGCAGTAACAGTCCAATCCATAGAACGATCATAGGACCCTCAGCCCACACACCACAACTCATGCTAGAAATTCCACCCTTACTGCCAGTTGCCTTATGCATGCAAATTATACACAGAACAGGATCAAATAGATTGTCGAATAACAGACTCTACCCTAGAACCACAGCCAGACAAGGAACAGGAAATGAGGCCAAATCAATTATTCTAGGGCTATAAGATCCTAACCGTATAAAGTTTTTAAAGCATACACTTAGGAACTACTGATTCCAATAGATATTCTCATCTCAGCATAGCATCCAATACTCCCTAGGCTACAAGGCATAACATATCACGCCAATCTACCACTAACTAATCAGCACTAGCATGCAAGTCTACCTGCTCATACAATATACATACAAAGGCATCTCTTCTAGCATTTTATCCTGAAAGAACTGAGCAGATACATAGCCCTAACTAGCATGCGATTCACAGATTCATAAATCAAATCATAACGGATAACATGTATGGGTATTCTGGGAAAACTTACTTGAGCTCGGCTGATTGCATGCACCACACCCTTTTCTTATCTTAGAAAACTCTTTTCTTGAAAATACTTTTCTTTTGAAAACTTTACCAAATCCTCAGTTTGAGTTCAGGCACACCCGAGAGTATGTCCAACTCCCTCAAACCAAGGCTCTGATACCAACTTGTAAAGTCCCGAAAATCATGACATAATTTTTTTTTTGTTTTTAGATTAATAAATCGTTAATACCTATCTTTCCCATAAAAACAAGGTAACCAAGATGTAACAAAACATCATCAAATCATAGTAATTCACAGAATGCTAAAACATGTGGTGTATGCTCTGCAATCATCCCGAGCTCTTCCATTTGAAAACCGGAGTACCTAAAACATAAACTAAAAATCGTAAGCACAAAGCTTAGTGAGTTTCCCCCAAAATAGCACATTCATACAACCACAGAATATCATGTGTTATACATACAGGTTCCATGGGCTCCCCCATGGGCTGCCCCCATGGTCTTTCATGCAAGTATCACAGAGACAACTAGCATTCCACATAATTCATTACATACCAACTAACAAAACCATTGCATATCAACTATTAAGACCACATATCGAGTAATGGGTCGGCATTGGTGACTTCGACCCATGGATATAGTAAGACGCCTCACCTCATACATTTGAAACCCACGGATACTCTCTAACTGCAGATCTGCTAAAATCCCCGCGCTGTCAAACAAATAACACCCAATGAAAAATTGGGTTCCACACCTAACCCAATAATCCATATATGGGGTAAAAAGACCATTTTACCCCTCACCTAGTTTGGTCTAAGACTAAGGCCCAAACTCCCAAACTCTCAATCATAAAAGGCCACAAACCAATAATCATTAAAAGCCCACTTATGGCCTAATTTTCCAAATTGGGTCCAAAACCTTACTTGGGCCTTACCCTAAAGCCCATTAACATTTCCCCAATCCAAACACTTGTTTACAAATGGCCCAACAAAGCCCCAAGCAATCCAAGCCCAGAAGATAGCCCATACACACAAAGCCCATTCAGACCGAGTACACGGGGTGTACAGGCACGTACGTGCAGTGTACTCGCTTGGAGGCTTGTACGCTACACGTACCTGCTTCTACGCCCAACGTACTCACCCTTATTCATCCCAAACCTGATTTTCAGTTAATCCATTAAGACAAAGCTTTCCAAACCATAAAGTTGATCTCCGTGAGCCAAAAAACCACGTAAAGTTGCCAACTTTACATTCATACATGACGACAAGAAGCTCTTAAGCTAAAAAGGGACTTAATGGTTAACTTAATGCATGCATGACTCCATAATACACATAAAGTTTGCACCTTTATGCTCAAAGGTACCAAAACAAGCTCATATCTGAAAGGATAAACCCTTAAACAGCCTAACTCATCCATAATCTAAAAAAGAAGACCAAAATTATAATAAACTAGCCATGAAGAGATCTAATCATACACAAGCCAAGATGCAAACTTGATACCTCAAAAATCTTCCCCACAAGTTGATGGTTCTGGATCTAAAGTCCTTCCCCAAGCCAAACAAGTTCAAGCTTCTCTTTTCTCCTTCCCAAGGGAAAAATGTGCTCCAAACTTCTAAGAGCTCAAGAACACCACCAAGAGGATACAAGGTGGATTTAGGGTTTTTAGAGTGTGGAGGCTGACTTAGAAATGAGGGAAAGGGACTAACATTAAGCTTATATAGGGTACAACCCTAAAAATTAGGGTTTTAAACTAACCCTCGTACACCCAGCGTACGAGGTCTCACACCCCGATCCCAGCTTCGCATTACGCTACACGTAATCCTCACCACGCCTCGCATACCCACGCATCAGTGTGCCCCGCGTTCTAGGGTTTTCCCTTAAACCCTAGTTCCTTCCGAAGGCCATAACTTCCTCGATACAACTCCGATTCCGACCATCCTTATATCCATGAAAAGGCATCGAGAAGCTCCACACTATTATCAACTTATACTTGACATAAAGTTCCCAGTTGACAAATTACCAAAATGCCCTTGGCTCCAAAACTAACTCTGAATGCCCGAATCATCCTCATACCATCACCCACACTGAAATGGGTAACGATTCGGAACAGGGCGTTTCAATCCTACTAATGTCAGTTAACTACTTCATGAATACAATCACATGCAACAAATTTTAGATAATCCTTCGAGTAAAAGACTCAGCCCTACAACGGTTAGACTCAAACGAGAGTTGCACAATAAGACCAAATCCATCACTTTGAGTTTATTTAACCTTTGCATCATATGACTTAACGTATTCACTTAATAATTAATTTCCACCAATAAGGGCCCCATAAAGCACAAAGCAAGCAACATGCATGCAATAACACTCCTAGCCATAACTAATCAAAGGACATCTCAGCTCGCTCGCTACTACCATGCTAGGAAATTCTACTAGCACTGCAAGTTGCCTTATGCATGCAAATTATACATACTACATGATCAAATAGACTGTCAAATGAAATACTCTACCCTAGGAACACAACCAGAAAAGGAACACTAAATAAGACTAAATTAATCATTCTCGGGCTATATGATCCCAACCGTATACAATCTTTAAAGCATACACTTAGCAATAACTTCTATCAATATAAATTCCAAATCTAGCATATCATCCAATTTCCTTCTAGGCTACGAGGCATTACATATCAGAAAAATATATCATGCAATTCCTGAAAGTATCCTTAGCCTTTTCGTTGCATACAAGCATTCCTATCAAATAACATACAACATGTATGGGTATTCTGGGAATCGCTTACTTGATCTCAGCTGATTGCACACATCACACCCTCTTTTGCTTTATAAAAAAATCTTTTTAGAAAATTATTTTCTTTCAAAAGATTACCGATTCCTCAATTTGAGTCCAGTCACACTCGAGAGTGTGCCCGAATCCTTCAAACCAAGGCTCTTTTACCAACTTGTAATGTCCCAAAAATCCAAGGTAAAATTTTCATTTTTATAACAATAATTCACACATCAATTTGTTCCCAAACCAATTCAAGTGAAAAATAGTATTTAAACATCAGAGTAAAAATTATCAATGCGGAAGAAACTCTGGGGGGTGTTGTGCAGTCACGTCGGCCCCTTCCCTTTCAAACCGGAACTACCTGAAACCATAAACATAAATCGTAAGCACAAAGCTTAGTGAGTTTCCCAAAATACCACATATCATACATAATATAGTGAATGCTATGGGTCAAATCATAGTCTTACTTGAAGGGTTAGTATACTACAACATCCTATGGTGCACATACAACCCTAAATGCTTTGGATCTATGTTTTCTATAATTATACATGCAATATTGTTTCCAAATCATTAAGCCTACAACTAGCATGCAATTGACATAAACAACATAAAATACTAGTTAGGAGTTTACCTCTTTATGTAGCTTGTAGAACTTGTTGTATTTGGCCTTTAAGAACTTAGTGCCCCAAGTGTGACACCTCAAATGGTTCACAACACACCTTAGACAAAGGATGACTTTTGAGAGAGTTTATACACACTAAAAATCGGTTATAGTCTTCCAAAGGTCACTAGGTGCCGATTTTAGTAGCCTAGGGTCTTCTTATATAGTGTGGCTAGGATTAGGGTTACATCCATGTAAACCCTAATGGGAATGACTTTTCATCTTACTTAGGATCCATGGGTTAAAACCTCCATGGATTATCCATGGACTACCATATTGGTTTAGCCCATCCTAAATAACCATAAGCCCACACCATAAGAATGATTGATTTGCCAAATCAATCCCCTTACATTTAATTAGTCTCTTTTGATCACTAAATTAATTCCAAATTAATTATTGATCAATACTAATTAAATAATATGATTTCATATTAATATATTAGAACTTATAATATATTAATGAATCATAAATAACCTCTTCTCAAAAGTCCATCCTATCAAATTGTCGTGGTGATATGCAACCCAAATGGACCATGCTACTCTCGGGTCAAGTACATACCAATTATAGTTATGGGCTTAGACACCTGATCCAACATTACTGTCACTTTCTATCATGGGCCAAATCTTGGCCTTTCCTTGCAATGTCGATGGCCAAATCTCGATCTTACATACAAATTGCTAGGGGTCAGATCTTGGTCTTTCATACATATGCCAGGGACCAGATCCTGGTCTTCCATGCAAGTATCACAAAGACAACTAGGATCCAACATAACACATCCTAGTGGGCCGGTATTGGTACCTTCGACCCACGGGTACAGTAAGGAAACTAACTTAAATCGAAGAACTCAGAAACACTGTGATATGATCCATTTTGCACTGATTGCTCCTGCGAATCCGCTAATTATCACAACCAGGTAAAACCTTAATCAGCAGTCTTAAAATCCTCAAGTTTGACCCAAATCAAACTTGGTCAAAAAGTCAACGGTCAACGGAAGTCAAGAAAAGTCAAAGTCCAAGGCTGTTGAGTACGCCCAACGTACGCGGTCTGTCCTCACTCCTCCATTAAGCACTTTATCCATTAAGGCCTTTTGTCTAGAGCTCAGATCTAGACTCAGAACATCGACTTAAGTCATAAAATTTCCACCTGTATGACTTTCCATGGCTAGAAAAGGTCCAAAAGCTAAAACCCTAACAAATTAATCCATTAAGACATCATAAATCTTGCATGGAAGGGATAGAAGGACCAAGGTCACATTTTTATGGTTCCTAATAGCTCCATAATAGATAACGTTTCCAAATTTATCCATTAGGATGGTCCAAACAACCAAGATCTATTCTTTAAGTCTGAAAGGGACCGACCAAAAGTGCATCTATCTTAACTTAATCCATTAAGTCCAAGTCTCCAACCTTCAGATCTGAATCAATATGATGTTTAGATGGATAAAGTTTCCAAATTTATCCATAACAAGGTCACAAAATTTATGCACTAAAATGACCAAAAGCTCATAACACTCAAAACTAGCAAGATCTAACAAATTCATCATCAAGATTCAAGCTTTATACATCCAGAAGAAAGATCAAGGTGAACAAGGTTCGGATCTACAAGCTCCAATGCAACCAACACTTCTCTAATGAGCTCCTTCTACTCTAATATGCACCAAGAACACTCCAAAGCACTTAAAAGCACCTTCTTTTTGCTCACAAGGCTCAAAATAGGGTTAGAGTTTCAAAGGAGGACGTTGGAAGAGGTGGAGGCTGAGAATGGAAAGGGTTTGCGGAAGTTAAGGAGCTTAAATAGGGCTCAAAAACCCAAAATTAGGGTTTAGGTTCTGATCGCGTACGCCCAACGTACTCCTGGTATGCCCAGTGTACTAGGTAGAATCTCTGCGATCATCCTTGACTAGTACGCCCAACGTACACCCTGTACGCCCAACGTACTAGGCTAAACCAAAACCCTCTTAACTTCTAACAGTTATAACTTCTTCGTTCCAACTCCATTTTCGATGATATTTATATCCACAGAAAGGTATTGAAAAGCCCCACAATATTATCTAGATATCTTGGACTAAAACCTTCTTGTACAAAAATCCATATTTCATGTAACACCCCGGCCTATGACTTTCCCTTTTCTACACTTCGGGCCAAAACACAATTCAAAGGTTTAGATCTCGCAACCATCATTGCCTCCTTCCAAAAGGTCTAAACATTACCTCATTAAGGCCCAAACCCTTTACACAATCGACTTCCGACCCATGACCTTGAAATAAGATATGACAGGGACCAGGATGTTACAGGGTCAATGCCCTGAATTAAGAAACGACTCAAAACATAGCGTTACAAAGGCTTTGACTATGGTCGTTGCCTTCGTCCGTGGCTTGAGTTTCCGGCACCACAGGATTCCAAAAAATTAGAAGCGCTTCGCCGCCGCTGTCTATGTCCAAACTCATAGCTCGACGAAGTCGTTGGAGAATGAGGGAGAGGAAGTCGTCATCGCCGTCACCAAACCTCCGTAAAGAAAAAGTGTTTCGTCGGTGTAAGATCTGAGAAAGGGCTTCGTAAAGAGATGGTGGTCACCAAACCTCCGTCGATGAGGTCAAGTTTAGCGTCGCCACTACTAGGGTTTCAGCTCGCCACCATTACAAACCCCAACATGTTACAAATTCGTTTGGGTGGGAGGACGACAGATTGTCAGTGTCGTCGAAGGACCAAGACGAAGCCAACAGTGGTAACTCCAGTGGTGGTGACAGCTCCGACGGGTGTATTTTCCCGGCGGAGAGAAACATAGAAAAATGAGCTAGGGGAGGGAGTATGGGTGGGGTAGTGTTGTATTTGTTTTCTTTTTTATTTAATTATTAATTAGAAAAATACAAAATTAATAAAAGAAAAGAAAAGGGAAACCAAATAGAGAGTGCAAAAATGTCATTTCGCACTTTCAATTATGAAACGGACCAAACTCGTAACATAATGAAAAGTTTGGACCTCTGTTGCTAGTCCAAACTTTTTTGGACCAAAGTGAAAATTTTCAACTAACCATAAAGATCATTTATGTAGTTTTGTCTTATCTTTTCTTTTATTTTCATCCTCAATGGAACGACCCAAGAAAGTCGATCTCTCAAATTAGAGTCAACCTACACATGTTTTAGTACAAGTTTTATACATAAATTACAAACTAAGAGAAGAGCTAGCAACAAGTTCACTCAGCCGTTCATCCCTCATTTTTTTGCGATACGGTGACTTCACTAAACCTATGCTCCATCTAAAGTGACTCCATGCTCCATAAAGAAATGTGAAAAACTTACACGTGCAGCTCAAATCTTCAGTAAACACGTTAATAGATTGGTGTAAAAAAAATACTCAAGTTCGAATAGATTTTCGCGAAATCAGTTAATTTTTGTTATAAATAAATTAGAATTAAGAGAAGTGAGTGAAGAAGCTTCTGCCTTCTGTCTAATCCGTGGCTATCAACTATCAAAGCATCTCTTAAAATTTGGAAGACCTTCACACCCAATCCCTTTCTTTGTCTTTTCTTTTATCTCTTGTCGTCTCTTCTATTTCACTTCAATCTTCGGTAGGCCTGCCCCAATCCCACCACTCTTTTATTATTATTATTATTCATAAATTCATCTCTCCTTATCTCTTTCCCATAGCCCTCTCTTTTTGTTTTAAAGATTTCTTGAAATTCTCTCATTCTCTTCCATCCCAATACAAATTTCATCGAATTTCTTCAATAAAATCCTGTTTTGATCTTCAAATCGACATTCTTCAAAACCCTAAACTGATGTTCTCTTCTTCCTAAACATATTTCAAAACGGTCGATCTAATATTTGATGGCTTGAAAAGAGGAATAGAGAGCCAGAAGCAGACTACATAAGCCTTTCAATTTTGATTTCAGGAATCAATTAGGACATTACCATATTTCGAGGTCAGAACTCCTCTTTGTATTCTTCAGTTTCTGTTTTTGGTTTTTACTTATTAATATTTCCTTTGAATTTATCACCTGTTTAAACATATGTATATATATCAATATATGAAACAGAGCATGACTCTCAGTCGTGTCTCATATTCAATCAAGTTACTGTACATGTGTTTTGGATTAATTTTACTGCCTGAATTAAATATTCTTCATCTTTTGTAGTGGTTTTAAAATTGTATATGAATGAGTCTTAGTGTGACTCGGTACCTTCTGCAATTTAAGTTGTACTGTGTAATCATACATTCATGTATTGATTTTTAATTTTGAAAACGATTTTAGTTTTCAACAGTGTATGAATTATTTTATGTTCTTTATATTTTTAAGAGGTTATAAATTGTTAGTAATACTTTTAAAAGGTTACAAACAATGACTAACTTTTGGGGGTTAATTAAATGCATTTACATATCTAGAACAAAATAGACATATATATCATCGGCTTGATATTAAAGAAGAAAAGAAATTCTATTCTATCTCTATAATAATAGAGAACGCCATTGCTACGATACAACTAATATTTTCTAAATATAGCTATGAAGAATTTAAAATTAAAAAAGAACGAATAAACAAAAACACAATTGATATACGTAACGTTATGAATTACGACGAAAGAATAATGACCTCAAATGATTCTAAACATATAAGGCTTCGATAATCAGTTCCAACAATATTAAAAGCATATTATTATTTTATATTATTAAAGCACATCAAGAAAAATTAAAGTAAGAAATTATCATCGCAAATACATCACGTTAAAAATGAAGTAGATATAGTTCAATTTCTCATTGTCACCATCTCCTTTGATATATATATATATATATATATATATATATATATATATATATATATATTTCTCATGTGTTATTTTGTGTCGGTTTGTAAGACGATCTATTTCTTTTGTTAATAAAAAATATATGGAGTGAAATGATTGACACCCATCACTACTATTGAATTTGTTTCCAGAACAGAGCAACCTGCATGGCCAATAAAGGAGGTCGCCAGCTGATAAGGGACATGGACACTCATCTTCCACTAGAATGACCGGAGTAGCCTCGCACATTCTCTAAAATGTCAAAACAGCCCCTACTACCTTCATCCCGCCAAATTACATCTGTTTTGCTCTTATTATTCGTATTCTCCTTCGCCTGCATTTTTTTCCGGCCAGTATTCTGCTCCTCTTTGTCTGTTGAAGTCCATGCGCTACTTGATTTCAAGAAACAGTTAAAAGACCCTTTGAATTACTTGGATTCATGGAAGATCACGGAATCTCCGTGTCAATTTTACGGGGTTTCGTGTGACAATCAAACGGGTCGGGTGGTGGAGATTTCCTTGAACTACAAATCTCTCTCTGGAAAAATTTCACCGGCGCTTGGGGCTCTTGAGAGCCTGAAATCTCTGGTGATTCCTTCGAATTATATCCACGGCGAGCTGCCGGCCGCCCTCGTCAACTGCAATGATCTCCGCGTTTTGAATGTGACTGCAAATAATATTACCGGTGTTTTACCGGATCTTTCGAATCTTCAAAAGCTGGAGATTCTGGATGTTTCCGATAACTATTTCACCGGAGATTTCCCCATGTGGGTCGGAAGTATGACAGAACTATCAGCACTTAGCCTCAATGATAATAACTTTGAAGAGGGTGGTATACCGGAAAATATTGGGAATTTGAAGAACTTAAGATTGCTTAATCTCGGCGGCATCCAGTTAACCGGAGTAATTCCAAAATCTATATTTGATCTGAAAGAATTGGAAACACTAGATCTTTCGAGTAACAAAATATTGGGCGACTTTCCGGTGGAAATCACGAAGCTGCTAAACCTCCGGAAAATAGAGCTTTTCGGGAATCAATTTACCGGAGTAATTCCACGGGAGTTTGCCGAGTTAAACCTGTTGCAAGAATTCGATGTTTCCATGAACGAGATGCACGGCGAATTGCCTACCGAAATCGGGAATATGCAGAATTTGACGGTTTTTCAATGTTTTATGAATCATTTCTCTGGGGAACTACCTCCGGGATTCGGGGATATGCAACATTTGAAAGGATTCTCCATCTACCGGAACAATTTCACCGGAAAGTTCCCCGTAAATTTTGCAAAGCTTGCTCCTTTGGTTAATATTGACATATCTGAGAATAAATTCTCCGGCGAGTTTCCGAAGTTGTTATGTGGCTCTGGTAAACTGGAGAAGTTGTTAGCTCTTGGAAATGATTTTTCCGGCGAATTCCCTGTAGATTACGCTGAATGCAAATCTTTGGTGAGGCTGAGAGTCAACCAGAATCAATTATCTGGCAAAATCCCAGATGGGGTGTGGGGTTTACCTTCTCTAGATTTGGTGGATCTGAGCGATAACAATTTTAGTGGAGAAATTTCGGCGTCCGTCGGATTTTCCACCAGCTTGACTCAATTGCTACTTTATAACAACGATTTTTCAGGTACAATCCCACCGGAAATCGGGAAACTGACTCGCCTTGAGAAGCTGGATTTGTCTAACAACAAGTTTTCCGGCCAAATCCCATCCGAAATCAAGAATGTAAAGCAGTTATCATACTTGCATCTTGAGACCAACTTCTTTTCCGGTTCAATTCCTGCCGAATTGGGTCAATGTGAAAACCTAATCGACTTAAATCTTGCATGGAATTTCCTCACCGGAAAAATCCCCGACAGTTTGGCGCATATTTCATCGCTAAATGCTCTTAACTTGTCACGAAACCTACTAACAGGCGTAATCCCCGACAACCTCAACCGTTTAAGATTTAGCTCCATTGATTTTTCAGCCAATCGTTTGTCAGGAAGAGTTCCTTCCGATCTGTTAAACATGGCAGGAGATGATGCTTTCGCTGGAAACAAAGCACTCTGCGTCGATGAAAATTCCAATTCCAATTCCGCGAAACCGAGACCCAATTTTGGATTGGACATTTGTGACGAGAAACATCAGCCTCGCGAAATCAACAAAAGCAAACTACTTATGTTCTGTATGATACTGTTTGGTCTGATCGTACTTCTAGGAGGGTTGATGTATGCAAGTTACAAAAATTATAAGATCCATCGTGAAAAACTTGACGCCAAAAACAGGTTGGGTGATGAGAAAGGATCGGGGAATCCAAAGTGGAAACTAGAAAACTTCCATCAAATCGAGTTTGATGCTGACGAACTGTGTGATTTGGATGAAGAAAACTTGATTGGAGTTGGAGGTACCGGAAAAGTGTACCGGGTCGAATCCAAAAAATCCGGGCTAACGGTTGCGGTGAAGCAGATTTGGAAGGGAAACAAGGTACAAGTGATGACAGCAGAAATCGGGATCCTTGGGAAGATCCGACATAGGAATATATTAAAACTTTACGCCTCTTTGATTAAAGGGGGTTCCAACTTTTTGGTTTTTGAACATATGGTCAACGGGAACCTATACGAGGCGTTGGGTCGGGTCGGGAAGAACTTGGTTTGGGTTCAAAGGTATAAGATTGCATTCGGGGCTGCAAAAGGGATTGCTTACCTACACCATGATTGTACTCCAGCCATTATACATCGAGATATCAAATCCAGCAACATTTTGCTCGATAAAGATTTTGAGCCCAAGATTGCTGATTTTGGGGTCGCCAGGGTTGCTGACCAGGAACTCTTGGGGTCGGACTCCAATTGCCTTGTGGGCACACATGGTTACATCGCTCCTGGTGAGTTTTTTTTCTTTCTTTCTTTCCACATGTTATACAATGTTAATTAGACTCTATATCAATCTTCTCTCCTAATTATTAATTATTTTTTTCAGAGACAATCTAAGAGTACTCCAAATACTTATATATAGCTAATATTCACCTTTTTGGTATTTTATTGTAGAATTGGCTTACACACTCAAAGTGACGGAAAAGAGCGATGTGTACAGTTTCGGGGTGGTGTTGTTGGAACTCGTGACTGGAAGAAGGGCAATAGAGGAGGAATATGGAGAAGGGAAAGACATAGTCTATTGGGTGCTGTCTAACCTTAACGACCACGAAAACATCCTTAAACTTGTGGATACCAGGTTAATTTGTGGTGGCGAGACAGAAGAAGTAGCGGATAAAAACGACGACATTATGCAGGTGTTGAGAATCGGTTTGCTTTGTACAACGAAGCTCCCGAATCTAAGGCCGAGCATGAGAGAGGTTGTGAAGATGCTGGCGGATGCGGAACCCAATGCTTTGAGATCGATAGCTGATGATCATCGTGAAAAGTTTGGAAAAGTTTTCTTCTCTTGAAACTGAAAAACCCTTACCCCGAGGAGTTTTGACTTGTGATGCACCAACTCTTTTTTAATGTATGTTTATAGATAGTAAGTATTATATATATAGTTTTGAGCTTGTATAATTGAATTAAAACCAATCATAATATTGGTATTATTTATATAGTTTTTGAGCTTGTATAATTGAATTCAAACCAATCATAAGATTGGTGTGGTGTTTGTAATGATATTCGGATGTATTTATAATAACGTGGGTTTCATGTACATCGACCTCATGGAACTCATGCTTCTAACAAAGCGTAAACGGAACAAGATGTATACAATTAAGATTTGCTTACAAAAACAACAAATGTGTTGTTAAAGATTGAGATTATACCTAAATCATAATTGGTGGTATTTTTTTTTTTGGAAAAAAGCTAAACAAAGGTTGATTTCACTCATTATTGACAATGGACATGCATACTATCCCAAAGGCTAAATAACGGGTCACGGGGACATGAATGTGTTGATCGTCCTTGACCATTCTCGAAACAATCTGTTTTTTACGGATGTCAGGACGTTTTTAAGCCGGTCTTTTTACGGTCTAGTCTCTTTTTGGTGTGATCTTTTTAGGACCGGAACCGGTCGGTCTTTGTCGATCCGGTCTCATAGTCTTTGTGCTCGTATTTTTCGGTGTATTTTTTTTGGATCGAGTTTTTCTGTTAACAAATGTATCATTAACATCAAAATGATAAATTAAGATTTACTAAAAATGATACTCTCAAATTTAATGAAAAGAAGATGCAAAAAAGATGGGTAAGATGTGATTATAAAAAGGAAAACTGCAATAAAGTCCATACATATTGACCTCATAATCGATTTAGTCCCTATATATATTTTTTTTATTCAATTAAGTCTCAAATACCAGTAATCGTATTCAATTTAACCCTTTGACCCGGTCAACAGGTCATCCAACTTTCAAAAATTACATTTTTGGCTCAAATTTCAAATTTTATTACAAATTTGGTCCAAAATTTACACTTTTGGCCCATATTTTAAATTTTGTTACAAATTTGGTCCAAACTTTACCCTTTTTGCCCAAATTTTAGAATTTTATTATGAATTCATCTTAACTTTAGTTTTTTTACAACTTTTTTTCTCAAAAAATTGTTTCTAATATGTTTTTTCCTTATAAAATCATATTTATACAAAAAAAACGTATTTTCACATAAAAATCTTATATTTTCTATATAAAAACTTTTTTAAAAACTTTTTGGTATATGAAATATCTAGTTATAAAAATATGTATTTATTAAGTATATAAATATATACAAATCATTTTTTATAAAAAAATGTATACAAAAACGTATTTTACAAAAAAAAATGTATACAAACACCTATCACCTTTATATATATATATATATATATATATATATATATATATATATATATATATATAGGTGTGTATCTATATTTTTTTTATAAAATCGTGTTTGTTTATATTTTTTTTATAAAAACGTGTTTGAATAATTTTTTATATATTACGTGTTTCTATACATTTTATAAAATCGTGTTTGTATACATGTTATAAAAAACGTGTTTGAATAATTTTTCATATAATACGTGTTTGTATATATTTTATAAAGTCGTGTTTGTATACATTTTATAAAATGTATACAAACACGTATTATATAAAAAATTATTCAAACACGTTTTTATAAAAAAAATGTAAACAAACACGATTTTATAAAAAAAAATATAGATAAAATAAGTGCTTGTATATATATATATATATATATATATATATATATATATATATATATATATATATATATATATTTGTAAAATACGTTTTTGTATACATTTTTTTTATAAAACGGAATTATATATATTTATATACTTAATAAATACATATTTTTGTAACTAGATATTTCATATACAAAAAACTTTTTAAAAAACTTTTTATATAGAAAATATAAGATTTTTATGTGAAAATACATTTTTTTGTATAAATATGATTTTATAAAGAAAAAACATATTAGAAACAATTATTGAGAAAACAAAGTTGTAAAAAAACTAAAGTTAGGATGAATTCATAATAAAATTCTAAAATTTGGGCAAAAAGGGTAAAGCATGGACTAAATTTGTAACAAAATTTAAAATCTGGGCCAAAAGTGTAAATTTTGGACCAAATTTGTAATAAATTTTGAAATATGTGCCAAAAATGTAATTTTTGAAAGTTGGATGACTTGTTGACCGGGTCAAAGGGTTAAATTGAATACGATTACTGATATTTCGGACTTAATTGAATAAAAAAATATATAGGGACTAAATCGATTATGAGACCAATATGTAAGGACTACATTAATTTTTTCCCATTATAAAACAAAGAATTAACACAAAAATGATATATATATATATATATATATATATATATATATATATATATATATATATATATATATATATATATACTTTGGCTTCTGGTTTTTTTAGATCAGTCTCTTTTAAACTGGTTCAGTCTCAATACTTTTTGGGACCGATCCGATATCGGTCATTTTATACATGGTGTCAATGTTTTTTTAGTGCTTGAGTTCATTGGTAAATTGGTTATTTTATACATGGTGTTAGTGTTTTTTAGCACTTGAGTTCATCGGTAAATATTTCTTTAATGTTTTTATTTTTTTTTAAATATTATTATGCTATATATAGGGATGTTCGCTGTGCGGTTTGGTGCGGTTTAAAGTTGAAACCGCAAACCGCACCGCACATGCGGTTTGAGTTTTTTGGAAACCACAAACCGCACCGCGAAAGCTCTAAACTGCATTATGCGTGCGGTTTCGTACGGGCGGTTTGTGTGCGGTTTAGATGGTTTGATAAGTTGTTCTGATTTATAACTTTTGTTGTTAATCATTCCATTTAAACACTTTCAAATTTTATTAATTATATTCCATACCCTTTAAAAAGCATAGATATTGCGAACAAAAAAACCAGAGATGTTTTACTAAGTTGTTCTAACTTATGAAATTTGATAGCATACTCTTTTTAGTCTTTAATTACCATATTTAACCGTCATGATATAGAATAAGTTATTCGACAAAATGAAGTATTTGGTAATCAGAAACTTTGATATATATGTATATATACTTTTTATTAATACATGTGGTGCGGTTTGAACCGCATTTTGATAACTATAAACCGCAAACCGCATCGCATGGTGCGGTTTGACAAAATTACGAACCGCAAACCGCACCGCGAAATTCTAAACCACATTATGTTGTGCGGTATGGACGGTTTAGGTGGTTTATACAGTTTTTTGCACACCCCTAGCTATATGTAGTTGTATAAATGCTATATGTTTTTTTGTTGGAGTAAGGAACAAATATGGTCATACAAAAAGTAGATGAAATTTCATTAGTAGTCCTTATGGTTATAAAATTTCACTAGCAGTCCTTATGGTTTTAAAATGTTTTTTACAAAAGTCCTTATCAACTCTTTTTGGATTAATGGTCCTTAATGACTAACACCATTAGTTTTTTTTGCATAAATATAACCTAAAAAGACTATATTGTCCATCTCTCTCTCTCTCTCTCATGTTAAAACCATCATAGGAATCTCTCTCTCTCTCTCTCATGTTAAAACCATCATAGGAAGAGGAAGCATTTTCTCATATCATTGAATGGTTCATATTAGTAGTAACTATCTTGCAACAAAAATGAACTCATCTCAAGATAAAAACTTCAACAAAAAGAATCGAGTGGTGATAACTGTGGAAAACTGCATCAGCGTGGCTAGATTCATGAACGACACACACACAAACATAGAGAAAATTCAGATTTTTGGGTTTGTTCTTTAAAGCACACACGCACGCGCACACACACACACGCACATTCTCTTTTTCTCTTTCTCAAGAACACAAAATTTGAATCACACAATCATTTTTTGGGTTTGCTCTTCAACACACACACGATTCTGAATCTTAAAATTTATTTCATTGAGTCTGAAAAAATATTTTTGAATCTGGAACTAAAAAAGTATTTCATCGTGTCTTAAATAATCGATTTTCCTATGTTCTTGAATAGTTTTCAAGAACAATCAATTTTCTAGGTTTGTTTATGGAACTGGAAATCGATTTATGAATCTGACAAAAAAAACTTATGCGTTTTCATGGACAACCAAATTTTAAAATATACTACCTCCCTCCCATATTTATTGTCTATTTTTGACTTTTGAAGTCTTTATTCTTCAAGTTTGACCTTAAATATTTTTGTTTTTTTATATATAATACTTGATGCAAAATATATGAACGGATTGTATTTTAAATGTCTCATTGTTAAAGTTTAATCAAGTAATATATAACACAAATAAAAATATTTAAGTTCAAAGTTGAAGAATAAAGACTTCAAAAGTCAAAAGAGAACAATAAATATGGGACATGAGAATTATTTCACATGTCTATGTTCATATCTATTATGGGTTACGGGTTAATGGAAACAAAGAAGTAGAGGTGGTGTTGAATCAAATTGTAGCTGAAATCATCCCATAAATGGAATCTGAAATCGTGTGTGCTTTTCATTTATAGAACTGAAACTCTATCAAGAAGACCATGTGTGTGTGTGTGGGGGGGGGGGAGTTTCCATACACGATACCCTTAGGAACTGACATCTTCCATCCACCATGCATAACAAATCACATAGCCGTGTTTAAGCATGAATATAAACTATATTGATTATGCGATTCAGATGAATGGGTAGATTTTTAGTTTTATGGAATTAACAAATATAAGTTATACCGATTACAAGATTTAGATGAATGGGTTGAAGTAATTCTCTGGTGAACTTAAGTTCATTCACTTATGAATATTATTGTACATTACCCATCAACGGCCAACCATTTGTAACACTTGAATTGGGTTATGTTTCCCTTTAGCCCTTTTTATTGGGTACGCTTAGCGTACTGGCTGAGAAGCTAGTACGCGGCGCGTACCACATGGTACGCTTAATGTACTAAGGAGGGGTGATCGCGAATCCAAGGCCTCGTACACTGGGCTTACGAGGGGTTTAATGAAACCCTAGTTTTCGGGTGTTGCACCCTATTTAAGCTCCTTAAGTTCCTAGGGTTGGTCTCTTTATCAGCCTTCATTGTCCTAAAACCCTAATCTCGAAACCTAATAGCTTCCTTATGCTCGTTGAAGTGAAAGAAGAAGAAGTTGGTGGACTCATTCTTTGGAAGGAAGCTTAGAGATCCAAATTTAGATCCATCTCTTGGTGACTTTTGAGGTATAAAGTCCAACCTTGATCCTTGTATAATTAGATCTCTTCATGTCATGGTTTTTATGCTTTTGGTCCCTTTCATGTTAGCTTGATGAGTTAAGTCGTTTGTGAGGCTTATCCTTTTAGATCTGGGCATATTCTGAGTTTCCTAAGCTTAAAGGGGAAAACTTGTAGCATCCAAATCCAGGTATGCCCATTTCTAAGTCTATGATATAATTTTAGTTGACAAGGAGACCCTCCGTACGCTAGGCGTACGTGCATGTATGCTTAGCGTACATGGGCGTGTCTGATCGGGAAGCTAAGCCTCGTACGCGGGGCATACGTAGCCTAAGGACTAAAACCCTAATCTTCGAACTTGAGCCCTATTTAAGCTCACGTATGACTTTTTTACCTCACTCCTTACATCCTCCACTGCCTCTAAACGTCGCTAAAAACCCTAAGTTTCCATTAAAGGTGATCTTTGAGCTTGAAGTGACAAAAGTAGCCCTTTTGGTGAGTGTGTAAGAAGAAGAAGAAGGTGGTGAGCAAGTCTTGGACGTGGTTGAGCCTCTAGATCCTGCATCTACATCACCTTGATAAGATTTTGGAGGTAAAAAGTCTATACCTTGCTACTCATTTGGCTAGTTTGAGTTAGGGTTTGGTAATGAGTTCATTTTTGGTCCATGGATCCTCTTTTGTGAGTTTGAGCAACTCCATAGGTTATAAATGTTAGATCTGAGTCCCTTTGGCATGTTAGAAGCATATAAATGCTATCTTGATGGTTGTTATGGTACCATGCATGGATTTAAGTTCTTAAAGTGAGTCTTAATGTAATAAATGGGATGTTGGGCTCCCATAATGCATGGAAAGGCATAAAGTTTCCAACTTTATGCCCAAGGACCCTTAAAATGACCAAGATCTGGAAGTTGACGAAGTGGCGGCATGGATTAAGCACTTAATGGCTATATGTGCTTAGCAGCGTAGTATGCATGGCGTAATAATATGTACGCTGCGCATACTGCTTGAAGATCAAGTATGCTAAGGGTACTGATGGTGTACGCAGCGCGTACGTCCACTGGGCTTGTGGGCGAGTTTGGACTTTTGGACTCTTGGGCCTTATCTAGTTTTGGGCCTTGGCCCGTTTAGGATAGGTGGGCTCAGTTTTCTTTCGTCGGCCTTGTGTTTCATGGAATGGGCCTTTGAACTTGTTAATGGACATTAGGTGGCCTTGTTGGGCCTTATGGTCCGTTATTGATTTTGGACCAAGGATAGTTGGGCCCATTAAAGGTGAAAGGCCTTTAGGCCTTAATTGAAGAATTAGACTTAGGGATTTTGGGCCCATGATTAGGTTTGTATCATAATTCTAATTAAGGTAATCTGTATATATAATAGTGTGAGATATTTGGATTGGTAGCCGAGCAGTTGTTATTTATCAGCAGACTGAGGTGAGTCTTCTCACTATATCATTGGGTCGAAGGCACCAACGTGGGCCCATTACTTGACATGTGGATTGACAGTTGTTTGTGTACTTAATTGTTTGAAGACCCCGGGGGTAGCCCGTGACACTTGTATGGAAGACCATGGGGGTAGCCCATGGCATGGAAGACCATGAACAACATTTGCAAGAGGTGTTGGAGACCTTGGGGAGGGATAGGCTTTATACCAAGTTCTCCAAATGTGAGTTTTGGTTGCGTGAGGTGCAATTTTTGGGGCACATCATCAACCAAGATAGTATCTTGGTGGACTCGGCCAAGATGGACGCTGTGATGCGTTGGGAAGTTCTAAAGAATGCATCTGTGATCCAGAGTTTCTTGTGTCTTGCGGGGTATTATCAGAGGTTTATTTAGGACTTGTCCAAGATTGCAGTGCCTTTGACCCGCCTAACCAAGAAAAATATGACCTTTTGGTGGGGCCCAGATCAGTAGTTGGCTTTCGAGACTCTGAGGCAGAGGTTGTGCGAGGCCTGATTCTTGCATTACCCAAGGGATTGGATGATTTCGTGGTTTATTGCGACTCTTCTATTTTGGGTTTAGGAGCTATCCTTATGCAAAGAGGGCATGTGATTGCCAACGCCTCGAGGCAGCTGAAGCCTCATGAGGAAAATTACCCCACGCATGATATGGAATTGGGGACGGTGGTATTTTCCCTCAAGATCTGGATACATTACTTGTACCGGGTTCGATGCACTATCTACACCGATCATAAGAGTTTGAAGTATTTGATGGATCAGCCGAACTTGAATATGCGGTAGTGGAGGCGGTTAGATGTGGTAAAAGATTACGAGTGTGAGATTTTGTATCACCCCGGGAAGGCCAATGTGGTGGCTGATGCTTTGAGCCGTAAGGCAGTGTGCTCACCGCTCCAGGATATTTGTTTGAGGATGATTGTTACTTCACCCTTAATGGATTTTATCAAGGACACTCAGGTAGAAGAATTGAAGAAGGAAAATTGGAAGATTGAGCGGATTAGAGGGCAGATTCCATTGTTTGTCAGAGACAGTCGGGGATTATTGACTCGGTGCGGTAGGGTTTGGGTTCCGGCATCAAGTGGGGCGAGATAGACAATTTTGGAGGAGGCATACAAATCCAAGTTTTTCATCTATCCGGGGGCCACGAAGATGTACCAGGACTTGAGATGGAGCTATTGCTGGCCCTGCAAGAAGAGGGAAGTTGCTTGGTTTGTTGAGCGGTGTTTGACCTGTAGGAAGGTCAAAGCCGAACATCAGAGACCTCACGACAAAGTCCAGCTGTTACCCATCCCCATGTGCAAATGGGAGGAGATCACTATGGATTTTATCACAAAATTGCCCAGGACGACGCGAGGTGTTGATTCTATTTGGGTCATTGTGGACAGGTTGACCAAGAGTGCACACTTTAATCTGATTGCCGAGAGTATATCCGCCGAGAAGTTAGCGGATATCTATGTTCGGGAGGTGGTAGTCAGGCACGGGTTTCCAGTATCTGTGGTCTCGGACTGTGATGTTCGTTTCACCTCTAGGTTTGGGTGTAAGTTCCATGAGGAGTTAGGCACTAAATTGCATTTCAGTACAACGTATCACCCCCATACTGATAGTCAGAGCGAGCGGACGATCCATACACTCGAGGATATGCTTAGGGCTTGTGTGCTGGATTTTGGAGGGAGTTGGGATACTTACCTTCCACTAGTAGAGTTCTCCTACAACAACATTTATCATGCTAGTATTGATTGACCACCATTCGAGATGTTGTATGGAAGAAGGTGTAGGACCCCGGTTTGTTGGGGTAAGATCGGACATCGGGTCATGAGAAGCACTGAGGTAGTGCTTAAGATCATTGAGTTGATTCAGCAGGTACGTTACAGGTTGCGGGTTGCACAGAGTTGTCAGAAGAGTTATGTTGATCGACGCCATTCGGACCTCGAGTTTTAGGTGGGAGACTTTGTGTTGCTAAAGGTATCACCTTGGAATGGTGTCATCCGATTTTCGAAGAGGGGCAAGTTGGGTCCTTGATTCATTGGTCCATTCAGGATTTCTTCCCGTGTTGGTAGGGTAACATACCAGATGGATCTCCCTGATGAGCTTAGTCATATCCATAACACTTTCCACGTATCTCAGTTGCAGATATGTGTAATCGATGATTATACAATGATCTCGTTAGATGATATTCAGGTGGACGAGTGTCTAAGCTATGTTGAGAAGCCCATTGTGATCCTTGACAAAAAGACTAAAACTCTGCGTAATAAGGTGGTGAATTTGGTAAAGGTGCAATGGTAGCCCCGAAGAGGCTCCAAGTGGACATGGGAGCCGGAGGATGAGATGAGAGATCACTACCCAGATTTATTCGTATCAGTGGATTTCGGGGACGAAGTCTAGTTCAAGTGGGGGAGAGTTGTAACATCCGAATCCAGGTATGCCCATTTCTAAGTCTATGATATAATTTAAGTTGGCAAGGAGACCCTCCGTACATTGGGCGTACGTGCATGTACGCTTAGCGTACATGGGCGTGTCTGATCGGGCAGCTGAGCCTCGTACGCGGGGCGTACATGGCCTAAGGACTAAAACCCTAATCTTTGGACTTGAGCCATATTTAAGCTCACTTATGACTTTTGGACCTCACTCCTTACAGCCTTCACTGCCTCTAAACGTCCCTAAAAACCCTAAGTTTCCATTAGAGGTGATCTTTGAGCTTGAAGTAACAAAAGTATCCATTTTTGGTGTGTGTGTGTGTGTGTAAGAAGAAGAAGGTGGTGAGCAAGTCTTGGACGTGGTTGAGCTTCTAGATCCTGCATCTACATCACCTTGAGAAGCTTTTGGAGCTAAAAAGTTTGTATGCAAGTCTTGGACGTGGTTGAGCTTCTAGATCATGCATCTACATCACCTTGAGAAGCTTTTGGAGGTAAAAAGTTTATACCTAGCTACTCCTTTTGCTAGTTTGAGTTAGGGTTTGGTAATGAGTTCATTTTTTATCCATAGATCTTCTTTTATGAGTTTAAGCAACTCCAGAGGTTAGAAATGTTAGATCCGAGTACCTTTGGCATGTTAGAAGCATAAAAATGCTATCTTGATGGTTGTTATGGCACCATGCATGGATTTAAGTTCTTAAAGTGAGTCTTAATGGATTAATGCGATGTTGGGCTCCCATAATGCATGCAAAGGCATAAAGTTGCTAACTTTATGCCCTATGACCCTTAAAATGACCAAGATCTGGAAGTTGACAAAGTGGTTGCATGGATTAAGCAATTAATGGCTATATGTGCTTAGCAGCGTAGTACGATGGGCATAATAATATGTATGATGCGCGTAATGCTTGAAGACCAAGTA
Organism: Lactuca virosa; assembly: GCF_052849685.1. Lineage (NCBI taxonomy): Eukaryota > Viridiplantae > Streptophyta > Magnoliopsida > Asterales > Asteraceae > Lactuca > Lactuca virosa. Next base: position 428,253 of record NC_136428.1, on the reverse strand, counting down.
CGCTAAGCGTATTGATGATGTACGCTACGCGTACATCCACTGGGCTTATGGGCGAGTTTGGAATTTCGGACTCTTAGGCCTTATTTTTTTTGGCCCGTTTAGGATAGGTGGGCTCAGTTTTCTTTCATGGGCCTTGTATGTCATGGAATGGGCTTTTAAACTTCTTAATGGACATTAAGTGGCATTGTTGGGCCTTTTGGGCCTTATGGTCCATTATTGATTTTGGACCAAGGATAGTTGGGCCCATTAAAGGAGAAATACCTTTAGGCCTTAATTGAAGAATTGGACTTAGGGATTTTGGCCCCATGATTGGGTTTGTATCATAATTCTAATTAGGGTAATTTGTATATATAACAGTGTGAGATTTCCGGATCGGCAACCAAGCAGTTATTATTTATCAGCAGACTGAGGTGAGTCTTCTCACTATATCATTGGGTCGAAGGCACCATTGCCAGCCTATTACTTGACATGTGGATTGACAGTTGCTTATCTATTTAATTGTTTGAAGTCCATGGGGATAGCTCGTGGCACTTGTATGGAAGACCATGGGGGTAGCCCATGGCATTCCAGGAAATGACCATGGGGGTAGCCCATGTCAATTTTATGTATGTTGCATGGTATTCGGTGATTGTATGTTATGTGATATTTTGGGAACTCACTAATCTTTTTGATGAGATTATTGCGCTGTTAGATCGATAGATTCAAAACACATAAACAAGAATGAAGCAATCAAAGAACACAAGGATGGATCAAAAGATGTCGAATGATTAATATCTCACACCTCAGAAGAGCTCGATGAGGAACTTCGACTGTAGAGGTGTATTTAGGGTTACAATGCAAAAGCTATCAATGAGAACGTATCCCTTAAAGCTATACATGCATGCAAAATATATAAGCTAACCCTAATGCTTAAACCATGGTTGGACAGGCCCAAACCGGGTAATCAAAATATCAACATTAAGCCCATATTACGCAACACTCTAGACCCAACAATCTCCCCCTTTGCGTCAATAGAGGCGAGAGATTAGTTCGGTTGAGAAAGAGCAGACTTCTTCACTGTCTTGAACACCTTCGGTATAATGGCCAAAAGAGTGTGACGAAAAGTTATATACCATCGAAGCATGTCAGAGAAGTTCTTCTTATCTGAATCACTGTTATGTTTACACCTGTGAGTTATATCAAGTACGTGCTCCAAGCAGGAAGTGGAGAACAGGTGTTTGTCAACAAGAGCAAAAAGGAATTTTTCACCTTCGCTTCTAGTGAACATAACAGTGTGATGAACTGGATCTATCTTTCCCAATTTCATCTTATTTAGATCACTCGGCTTCCCAATACTCTTCACGATCGGCTTCTTTCTCAAAACGTTCGCAATCTCCTGATCCATCTTAGCAACTTCATGGATGTAGGAAGCCAAAATTATCTTAATGTGATCGAGGATCGGCCCATACTGCTCTTGATTAGTGAGCAAAATATTGAACATCAGAATCCAATTGTGTGGGTTCAGGTTTGGGTCTAGAGTAAACACAACCAGACATTGACTACATATATGAAAAAGGTTTACATTGATTAATACATAGTTTTGTTCATATCAAAAGTAAAATAGAAAGACGCAACTCTAACGCTCCGACTTCTCTAAAACTCCTGGAAGTACCTGCCTACTAATTCCCTGAGAATACAAGCAGTTTTGAAAGAATATCAGCATAAAGCTGGTGAGTTCATAAGCAATTGGTTTTGGTGGAAAATGTTCTTTGATTCTTTTGAAAAGTGTTCCTCAAGAATATCCTATATTTTCTTATGAAAAGAATGTTTGAAAACCCATTCCTTCCATGACTTCCAGATTCATACATGATATGTACAATCCAAGGTGTCGTGGAATGAATGTGAATATCCGTTGGTTACTTGTTAAACAATCCGTTTATGAGAAGCCGTGTTATCCCGGGAAAATCCTATATTTTCCCTAAAAGTTGATGGTTGGTTATCCATTCTAAACTGAGGTGTACAAGTATCTACCATACTTATATCGATAAACGTAGTTTTCTTTTAAAAACCCTGGTTATTCCCAGTGAGGTATATTAGCCTTATTACATAAGTAAAACTAATTAAAAGAAAACGTGATGAACTAAATCCTGAAGGTATTATTAATACCCTCCAGTAATCTATCAGTTATTACTTTGAGGTTAGTTCACTTGATTCATTATTACAAAAGTAAATCCCTGCTATCTACATTGTGAGTGTCATGACCATAACTGACTGGATATGGCATGTAACGGGGCCGATATCCTTTATGACTTTGTCACCCGTAGACCTGTCGGTCCGACTGTAGCTAGCAGCAGGGTGCGGGATTGTCAGTCCCGTATAGATCTATACACAACAGTCACGCTCTCCCTACAAGAGATTCTGGTCACAAGTGCTAGTCCTACACTCTGATTCTGTGGGAGTGTTACCAAGGACGTGTCTCCAACTTAGACTAACAAATTTACAAGTAATAATACTGAAAATCCTTTTTATGATTTGCATGAATCCTTTATAAAATAATACATTTTACTACCTGACTCACAAGTTCGTTACCATAGTTTTGAAAACTGTTTCTACGAGTTGATTTCTTAATCGTTTGGTGAAAAATGTTTTCCATGTTAAAAACATACTGAAAATATAATTATCTTAAACAAAATAATATATTTTGAGCACAAGTTTCCTTGTACTTTTGCTTGTATTCCCCCCCCCCCCCCTGAAAACATGAAAAACTCGGAAAAACGTAGGGGTATGAACTCACCTCGGTGATTTGAATGAAGGATCGATACGGAATGCTGGATGTTCACGTGAAGCCTTGAACACGATTTGATCCTAATTAACATGTAATGACACATAAAGGAGTCAAATGATGGTATTTCACCACTAGATGTGATGGAGAACCACTCTAAGAACTTGGAACTACTTGCACTAAGTGTTAGGACCTTAAAGGATTGCATGAGGGAGGTGTATGGACACCTTAAAGGTGTGTGCGGCCATGGGTGTGCGGCCCAATGGGTGTGCGGCCGTACACTCATGTTGGCGAGTGTCTTTGAGGTGTTTCAAGGTCCATACTTGCATCCATGAAGTGTTCTAGGTCCATACTTGGTTGTAGTACAAGTTTAGGGTCTTAGAAATGGGTTTGTGGTCTTAGGATGTGTGTGTGTGGTCGCACACAGGAGTGTGCTGCCGCACACAGGAAGTGTGGTCGTACACCCTTCAAGTTTTGTGTCCAAAATGCCATTTCCAAGGTGTAGCAAGGTTATGGTCATGTCTAACTCGAAGATGGAAGCCAAACTCTCACTTTGGAGGGTCTTTTAGGAGTGTGTGAAGCCACCTTATGTGGGTGTGTGGCCGCACTCCTTCAAAGAGATGAAGAATATGACGGGACATGATGAATTAAGACTTAGATCAAGAGGTTCTTCAAGCACAACAAGTTAAGAGATGGATTACTCACGTTTTTTTGATGCCTTGGGAGGGTTTGTGGTTGAAGGAGCTTGAGAGAAATGGTGTTGTGTGCTGCCAAGGTGTTAAAGGAATGAAAGGAAAGGGGTCTACCCTTTATATAGGGGTGGGTGTGTGGCCATGAGGGGTGTGTACGGCCGTACACCCATGTGTGCGGCCGCACACTCCTCCAAAAGGATGTATGGTCTGATTTCGTTACTATACGACTTGCTGACTCATTCCTAATCTCGACCTTGGTTGTACTCAAGCTTAGAACGCTTAAATGGTCCCTTAAACAGTGCCAAAAGACCATGGATACGGGTCTAACATTGGTTGAGTTGACTAGGTATACAGGATGGCAGTTCCTAGTTGTCACATCATCCCCCCGTTAGAGGGAATTTCGTCCCGAAATTCAAGAATAAGGATATAACTCATGGACTTGGAAAGATGGGGTACTTCTGTTTTCCTTGGATTCTCGTGCTCCTAAGTGAATTCGAGTTCTCGCTTGATATACCAGCGGACCACTACTATCGGTGTGTGACGTTTTTTCGTTCGCTTTGACTTCTCGGTTCGTGAGTTCAAATGATTCCTACACGAAGTGTAGACTCTCGTGTAACCCGATATTGTCAAGGGAAAATCGCAAGTGTCTTATCGGACAGACACTTCCTTTGGTTCGACACAAGGAAGAAGGGATGAGCATTGCTAAGCGCTCGAGGTAACTGGAGTTTGTACGCTACGGGATCGATCCTAGCAAGGATCTCGGACGGTCCAACGTATCTTGGGTTTAGCTTTATACGCTTTCCGAAGCGTATCAGGCCTTTACAGGGTGAGACCTGCAAGAAGGACACGTTCACCAATCTGGAACTCCAATGGTTTTTGTCTCTTATCGGCGTAGCCCTTTCGTACGATCTTTTCAGTCGCCTTTCGGATGATTTCAGGACTCCTAAGAGTACTGTCGTGGGCTTGACTCTTGTCTAGTTGCGTTTCGCCCACCTCAGCCCAACACAGAGAGGGATCTGTACTTACAGCCATAGAGGGCTTCGAACGGCACAACCTTGATGCTGGAAAGGTCGCCGTTGTTGCAAGAAAGTTCCACTAAGGGTAGATGAGTGTCCCACGACGTATCTACAATTGTCCGGATTGTTCTCTTACTTTGTCATTCTCTTTGTGGATGATACTCTTCGTATGAATACTTTCGGGTTTCAAAGAGAGATGAATTTTTGAAGTTCGCATCTAGTTTGTCGTTACGAGCGACGGGAGTTTCGCGATCGAACGATTTAAGACGAAAGGGTTTGGTACAACATAGACTCAGTCGAACTAGACAGGATGACGTCGTAGAATCGCGCGTTAAGTTAGTCCGGGAGGATCGTTTTGCTCGAACATTGGTGCCCTAGATGAATGTCCCTGGTGTTTTCTGTGTTTGATTCGTAATTGGTGGGTACTACTAACACGAGGGTCCTGACGTTTTGAAACTATGAACTTTTATGAAATGGTTCTTACTGATGGGTTTGAGCCATAAGAACTTTCCTATGTGCACATGCAAACCCTAATGCTTGGATCTAGGTTTCTCTAATTGTACATGCATTCATCCAAGACTTTCTAACCCTAGATCTATTGAGTATAATTCGAAATTAATGTGACAAATCAGATCTAGATGATTACCTCTTGTTGCTTGCTTGAATCTTCTTGTTCTTGGAGCTTAGAGTCACAATTGTCACTCCTCTAATGGCTTACAAACACCAACTAGCAAAAGAATGATTTGGAGAGAGGAGAGAGGTATAGAAATCGGCCCTAGGCTTCCAAGGAATCAAGTGTAGCCGATTTCTACAACCCAAGGGATCTATTTATACTATGAGCTTCTAGGGTTTCAGCCAAAACCCTAATAGACAACTTAATCACCAAGCATCCCATGGAACCTTCTGGAGTAAGGCCTTGGACGAAATCTTGATGGGATCCTTCCCACAATTTCGTCCACCCCTTATCCATGAGGGTTTCCTAGCCCAAAATACAACTATCACATATTTGACAGTTTAAGCCCCTTTATTCAATTAATCTCTTTTAGTCACCAAATTAATTCATAATTAATCTATGACTAATATTAATTAAACAGTATAATTATTCCTTTAATATATTATTCTCATAATATATTAATATAATAATATCTTCTCTCTCTTCATAAATCACCCTGTCAAGTTGCTATGGTGAAGGCAACCCAAAAGGACCATGCATAACCGGGTCAAGTACTTACCAAATATAGTTACGGGCTTAGACACTAATCCAACAGTCTCCCACTTGGATAAGTCTAGTAACTACAAATGCAAGTCTAATCCGATTAGCAATCGTAGCTCTCAAAGACGCTGTCAAACTCTAATCTTATCAGTAACCTGTCCTTTAGATAAGGGATCGTATGATCCTCTGTTCTAGATATCATGTGGACAATCACATGTAACGCCCGCAGATCCGGGCTAGTCAATTTAGAGACGATAAGCATCAAAAATGAGTTTTTGATGGAAGATTATTTAGAAGGATTAATCTTAACCAAGTTGTAGTATATGTTACAAGGGTTCCGTACGTATAAAGAACGCCGAAATCCGAGTTATAACGAAGAAGTTATAGCCCGTCGAAGTTTTACGGCAAAATCGACACGGCTACCGGGAGACGTAAATAGTGAATTTACGGTAGAAGACTTTTTAGCCTTAGTAATCTAAAAGAAAGACGTAGAATATGTTAAACCAAGAACATCCATAAAAAGAACGCCCAAATCTGACTTCGTATGAGGAAGTTATGATTTTTCTAAGATTTGGCTTAGTAGTATACAACCCGAAATTCGAATATTAGATCGAACGGTTTCTAGCCGACACAACCTAAACGAGAATCGAAGATCTCGTTAATAGTAGCGTAACGATAAAAAGACAGACGAAAACGGACGTCGGATGAAGGAGTTATGAATTTTTAACGGACCAATCCTGTCCCGGCCTGTTAAAAATATAACTTTTAAAATAAATTCAAAATTAGCCGATGGAGTCTAAACGAAAGTTGTAGAGTACGTTCCCGCCTACGCGTGGATATAAAGAGCGTCGAAAACAGAGCTCGTATGCGAAAGTTATGATTTTTAGAAGTCGGAAAGGAAAATTGCGAAGCTGTTGCTAGATTGATGATGTGGCACGATCCCAACCGTCCCTTGTTGTTCACAGGCCTCGCTTCGGATGGAGACACCTGGCCTCGCTACGCAGCGCGTACAGGGAACGCCTCGCGTTCGGAATCGCTTGGACTCGGATGGACCACGCCGCACCTACAGGCCTCGGACACGTCTTCGTACGAACGCTGAGCGTAACCAAGGAACGCCCTGCGTCCGAGGAACGCCTCGCGTAGAACCAAGGAGCGCAGCGCGTAGCCAGCAGCCTCCGGCCTATAAAAGGGCTGCGAGGGCCTGCCATTTTTCTCACCAATTCACTTCTACTTTCTCTCTCTACTTTCTCTCACTACCCCCCCTAACCCCTCCTAAGCCTAGGTAAACCCCCTAGCCTAGCTCCCGGAGTCCCAAGAAAAAGGTCTTTCGGTTCGGAAACGCTGCTCCGAGCAAAGCCCGGTTTTTAAGAAAACCCGCTGTAAGTGAGCTACGCCTACGCAATTTTCAATATAGCTTTTAAATAATTATAGTAATGTTATTAGGTCCTTAAAATAATTATTTGGGCTATTATTATGAGTTATATTGAGTGTTATTTAACGCTTATATAATAATAATAATAGCTAGACTATTAATTAGTCGCGGTTAACGTTATAACTAAACTCTAGTGGTATTGATACTAGGTTTTGGTCAAGGAAAAATTGTTTTGAGATAACGAAGTGTTGTTCGAGTACTGAGTCACCACCTAATCAGGTGAGTGCATAGTCCCTTTCATCTTACACATAGATATGAAGTATTTTATATAAACTACGTGCTATGTATGCATATTATCTGTATACTTGCTATCTATGCTGGATGAATGATTTTATACATGTTTTAAAATGATTTAAACTGTATATGTATTTTATATCTACAAACATGTTGGGTATGACATGGGTAGATGAATAATGAGAGATAAAAGATGATGTGAGTAAACATTGGCAACTATAGACTTAGTGCCTAATAAATAACATCGGCAGCTATAGACTTAGTGCCTATTGGACAAACACTGGTAGCTATGGACTTAGTACCTATTAGGTAAACACGGGTGGCTATGGACTTAGTACATGTTAGGTGTTGGTAGCTATGGACTTCGTACCTTGTAGCTATGGACTTAGTTCCTGTTAGATAAACGTTGGTAGCTATGGACTTAGTACCTACACTGGTAGCTATGGATTTAGTACCTGATGAATGAACTTTAGCAGCTATGGATTTAGTGCATTGGTAGCTATGGAATTAGTGCCTGTCTTATAAACCCTGGAAGTAAGGGACTTCGAAATGAGCGAATGTAGGATAGATGACTCTTAGGGTAGACCCTTAAGAGTAAGGAAGATAATGGGGTTGGGTAATTGGGTTGATTGTTTGATGTTTAAACATAATAATTATAATATTGTGGGTTGAAAACCCTATGTACTCACCAGGTTTCCCAACCTGACCCACTCAAGCTTATTCGTATCACAGGTGTCGATACGAAGCTACTTTACACTGAGAGATTTAAAAGAGATGTAGAACACTAGTGTAAATAATGTATGTTCTGTTTATGCTTATGTTTCTGTATTGACAATGACATCCCAATGTTTTGAAAATGAATAAAAAATACATTTCCTCGGAAATGCTTTGATAACCTATTTATCATGTTTTCTGGGAACAAATTCTGCAACATTTTTGTTAAAAGAAGTACTCTGATTTTTATAAAGCATAAACAAAATTGGTATTTTCTGGCCGTGAAAAAGGGGATGTCACAGTTGGTATCAGAGCATTAGTTTAAGCCAACTAGGAATATGTATTTATTTCTAGACTTAAACTTAGAATGCTAAGCGATGATTGTGAAGAGTGTGTCTAATAAAATTTAGGTAATACACCTGAATAGACACAAGCACTAGCTTATTTAGGGAAAATACCTAACATGTTATTATGTGCTAAATGATTTGTGATGCTTTATGCTATCGTTTGATCGGATCTATGGTCTGTTGCCGACCGGATCTGGAACCCTTATGTGTTTAGGATTCTAAACGTACGATTATGATATTAGAACTAGCATGTAAACGTTTCGGAGAGATAAGGATGATTTAAACGTCCATCCTAAATAAGGATCTAAATTCACCGTATTCGGTGTATAGATCAAGATGGCAAGAACCCGCAGTGGAGCTGGGAATGCGAATGGGAATAGGAATCAACCCCCAGTGATTCAGCAAATACCTGTTGTAGTAGAAGCTGCACCTGAACCAATCACCATGGCTGGAGTACAAGCCATGATTCGGGCTATGTTAGCTGAACAAAGGGAAGAAATGAGGCAGATGTTGCATGAGAATAGGGACGAACCTACCATGCCCATTGAGCAACCTGAACTGATTCCCGAGCAATCGGAGGAAGGGAACTATAGCCGCCCTGTGAGTCAAGTTGGGACTCAAGGAGAACGAAGGAATGGCCCGGAGAGGGGAAACAACAAGGATGGACGAATGTATAAGAACTTCTTGGGAGCCAAGCCACCAAGCCTTTTTGGAAGCCCGAAGCCGGTTGAGATTATGGACTGGATCTCTGAAATGGAGATGGTGTTTGAGAGCTGTGACTGTAGCGACAGGCAGAAAACCGTCTTTCCAGTCAGACAATTAAAGTCTGGAGTACTAAGCTGGTGGAAGCTACTAGCTAACACAATGCCCAAGGGAGAAGCAAGCAAGATGTCTTGGGAAGATTTCCTGGTGCAACTGAAAATGCAGTACTGCTCTGAGCAGGATTTACTAGAGATCAACAATGAGTTTCAGAACCTAAAGAAAGGAAGAATGAGCGTTACTGAGTACACTGCAAGTTTTACGGAGAAAATGAAGCTTGTTCCTTACTTAGTTCCAACAGAACTCTCCAAGGTCAACAAGTTCGCCCATGGATTACCAGCGGACTTTGGTCCAATGGTCAAGCAAGTAACCACTTTGAAAGCCGCCATCTGGGCAGCCAAGAATGTTGAGACCCAAATAAGGGAAAAGGGTCTGGAGAAAGCTGAAGTTGGCGAGAAGAGGAAGCTTGAAGGATCCTCAAGACCTGATAATAAGGGAAAGTTCCCTTCAAAGAGATTCAAGCACACCAAAACACACCCACAATGACCTCACAATACTCAAGGAGGATGTAGGGTTTCAAGATTAGGGTTAGGGGCTATGGGGGTTGGGAATGAGGCCAACACCTGGAACTTAAAGTGTTTAAATAGGGTGCAAAACCTAAAAATTAGGGTTTCCTTCTGAGTGGTAAACTCGCCGAGTTGAGGCTCCTCAACTCGTCGAGTTGCCTCATTAAACTTCGCGGTCAAGCCAACTTCTACATGTCGAGTTGAGGCTCCTTAACTCGTCGAGTAGACCCATTAAATCCCCACGATTCTTCATCTTCAACACGCCGAGTTGGCTCCTCCAACTCATCGAGTTCAACTTGAATTTGTCATAATTCCACAATTAACCTTCTACATTCCGGGTGTTACAACTCTCCCCCACTTAAATCAGATTTCGTTCTCGAAATCACTCCTAACAAACACTCATCTCAAAACAAACAACCCGAGGAACACAAACGAAAATAATGCGCATAGAACAATCTTCTCAAAACAACCGAAACTTTCATCCCGAAGACACTAATCAAACCTTCAGCCTTTTCAAACCACCTCTACCTTTCTGAGACCTGAAATCTACAATGATCTGACTTCCCGACAGACCGTCCATGCTGAAACAACCCATGCCATACTCTCAACGAATAACAAACCAATCATAACAGTCCTAACTCTGATCATACTACAGCCTATCCAGCTTTACTGAAAACATCCTTAAAATAGTTCTTCAAGCCCGGAGAAGAACGAATACTCAATCTTTTGAATAAAACCCAATCCTACCTCGCCTGAATTCTGAAACCTATAGTCTCAATGGTCTGACTCCCTGTCAGACCTGCCACACCAAACCGCCACCAAGCCAACCCCATAGAGTTTTGAACCAACAAAATGCTCCAAAGGGGACAAAGTCACTGACCATATACCTATTGGGTTTTGAGCACTATAACACTTCTATGGTGCACATGTAACCCTAAATGCTTTAGATCTATGTTTTCTCTAATTACACATGCATTTTCAATTTTCCAAAGCATTCTCCCTAACTAGCATACAATTGAACAATTGAATGATACAACTAGTTAGTTGACTTATCTCTTAGAAGGACTTGTAGTTCTTGACCTTTGAAAGCCTGATCACCCAAGTGTGATGCCTCTAATGGTTCACAAACACCAATATGCAAGAGGAGGCTTGAGAGAATAGGTTACTTAGCACAAAATCAACTTCACTCTCTTAGAAATGAATGGGTGCCGATTTTGGGACCAGGGGTACGCTTTTATAGTGTTGCTAAGCTAGGGTTACATTCATGCAAACCCTAATGCTCCATGACCTTTAACATTCTTATGCTCCATGGGTTTAACTTTCATGGACTATCCATGGATTATCTCATTGGTTTAGCCAATCTAAATAATCATGGATCATTGGCCCACACTATAAGAATCATTGATTTACATAATCAATCTCCATATATTTAATTAGTCTCTTTTGACCATAAAATTAATTCCAAATTAATTCTTGATCAATACTAATTAAATAATATGATTTCATATTAATATATTATACTTGTAATATATTAATAAATAATAAATAACCTTATTCTCAAAAGTCCATCCTATGAAATTGCACTGGTGAGGCAACCGAAAAGGACCATGCTACAATCGGGTCAAGTACATCCCAGTTATAGTTATGGGCTTAGACACCAAATCCAACAGTCTCCCACTTGGATAAGTCTAATAACTATAACTGCCAATGTGACTTCAGGATCCGACTTAGCAATTGTAAGCTTTCAAAAGCCGCTGTCGAACTCTGACCTAGTCAGTGACGCGTCCTTCAGATAAGGGATCATATATTCCTCTGTTCTCAAGATATCTATGCGGATAAATATATGGAACATAGTCATACTTATTGTCCTGCAATTTGTTTCCCGATTTCCGATTTGTCTGACATAGAACATAACTGAACACATCAATTTAGTTCTGATCGAGCCCGACACATAGTCATAACAGAATCATCGAGGGGCCCAAGATATCGCTTTTAATCCTCTTAGGATATAATGAACAGATAAACTTTGACATTATATGCTTGTACTAACTACTCATCAAATAATGCACAACGACGCGTTTTATAACATCAAGTTATTGATGCGTTTTCATGCCATAAATGCACAACCAACTCGTAGTCAATAACTCATATATCTTGGTTTGAGGATTATATGATATTATCATCTCACAAATACTCGTGATAAATTCCATGAAGTAATTCAGGTGAGCGCGGGTTGAATTCAATACTCAAATCTTATTTCAGGAGCACTCATGAACAGTGTAACAAACTTTTGCTATGTCTAACACCTTAGACAATCTACAAGCCAACTCATGACAGTCTTCTTTCATACTTACTTCCAACGTATGATCGATTGTGGATGGTTTGAATAATTTAATTATTCTGGAAGTCAAAACATGCAAAGTGAAACAATAGTAAATAATTGGCACAAGACAATAACTTTACTTATAAATAAAAACCATTTTATTACAAGGTTCTATATATCTAACCGCTAAAACTTATATCGTCTGTTAGCCCAATGCTCCTTGCATGCTGTAAGTGCTTAAGCCTAGTTAGTCCCTTTGTAAGGGGATCTGTTGGGTTGTCCTCTGACGATAACCCCATTACCACGAGGTGTCCTTCTTCTAGTTGATGTCTTATGAAGTGGTACTTTCTGTCGATATGCCTGGATCTATCATGATCTCTCGGTTCCTTGGTTAAGCCAACCGCCCCTTCATTATCGCAGAAAATCTCCATAGGCTCCTTTACGGATGGTATGACTCCAAGGTGTCCGATGAAGTTTTTCAACCATATCGCCTCCTTCGATGCTTCGCTTGCTGCTATGTACTCTGATTCGCACGTTGAATCAGCTACAGTCTCCTGCTTGGAACTTTTCCATGTTACTGCTCCCCCATTCAAGGTAAACACCCAGCCCGACTGAGAGCGGGAATTATCTCGGTCGGTTTGAAAGTTGGCGTCGCTATACCCTGTCACTCTCAAGTCATCACTCCTACCAAGGGTAAGGACCCTATCCCTAGTCGTCTGCACGTACTTAAGAATGTTCTTAACTGCAGTCCAATGAGCTTTACCAGGATTCCCTTGATATCTGCTGACCATGCTCAAAGCAAAGGCCACATCAGGGCGAGTACAAGTCATAGCATACATGATCGAGCCAACTGCGAAAGCATATGGTATTCGACTCATCTATACTATATCAGCCTCTGTACTCAGACTCTGAGTCTTACTCAGTTTGGCATTGCCTTGGATAGGTAATCCACCTTTCTAGGAGTTCTGCATGCTGAAACGCTTCAACACCTTGTCCAAGTAGGTACTTTGACTAAGTCCTATTAGTCTTTTACTCCTGTTTCTCAATATCCTTATCCCTAGGATGTAAGCAGCTTCCCCAAGGTCCTTCATAGCGAAACACTTCCTAAGCCATGACTTAACCTCCTGCAAGATTGGGATGTCATTTCCTATGAGCAGTATGTCATCTATATACAATACCAGAAAGCTCACTATACTCCCACTAGCTTTGACATATACACATGACTCATCCTCGCTTCTCGAAAATCCAAACTCTTTGACTTTATCATCAAATCAAAGATTCCACCTGCGAGATGCTAGTTTTAATCCATAGATGGATTTTTCAAGCTTATACACTCTATTAGGGTACTTTGCATTGACAAAACCCTCTGGCTGACTCATGTAAACATCTTTAGCCAACTTTCCATTAAGGAAAGCGGTTTTAACATCCATTTGTGATATTTCATAATCATGAATTGCAGCTATGGCTAGCATAACCCTTATAGATTTAATCTTCGCTACTGGTGAGAAGGTCTCATCATAGCCAACTCCTGGAGTTTGAGTAAATCCCTTCGCAACCAGTCGCGCTTTATATGTGTGTACTTTCCCATCCATGTCGGTCTTTTTCTTGAAGATCCATTTGCACCCGACTGCCTTACGGCCTGGTACATTGTCAACCAAGTTCCAAACTTGATTGTCATACATGGACTGAATCTCGCTGTCCATAGCCTCTTTCCATTTTTCAGACTCGGGGCCTTCCATGGCTTCCTTGTAATTGTTAGGTTCATCCAAATTTACCAGTGTGCTATCTCTGATAAATGTATCACCTTCAGCTTTTATATGAAAACCATATAACACAGGTGGAACACTAACTCTACTGGAACGCCTGAGAGGTACGGACTCGTCAATTGGCTCAACCGGAGTTTCCTCCTCTAGTCGAGTGCTAGTGTTTGGGGTTCCTTCACTGCTTGACTCTTGAAGCTCTTCAAGGTCAATTTGCCTCCCACTGTCCCCTTGGCATATGAGCTCTCCCTCACAAAAGACTCCTCTCCTCGGGACGAAAACAACATTGTCACTCGGTCTGTAGAAGAGATATCCAAAGGAATTTTGTTGGTAGCCGATGAACATACATCGCTCACTCCGAGGTTCGAGCTTGTCATGAGTCTCGCGTCTCACGAAAGCCTCGCAACCCCAAACTTTGATGTGGTCTAACAAGGGAACCTTCTCTGTCCACATCTCGTGAGGTGTTTTGGAAACGTTTTTGGTAGGGACTAGGTTAAGGATATAGGCGCCAGTCTCTAAAGCATACCCCCAAAATGAGATAGGTAACGAAGCTCGACTCATCATGAAACGAACCATGTCTAGCAAGGTTCTATTGCGCCTATCAGTCACACCATTAAGCTGTGGTGTCATAGGTGGCGTCAATTGTGAAACATTTCCACATTCCTTAAGATAGTTAAGGAACTCGATACTAAGATACTCTCCTCCTCGATCGGATCGCAACATCTTTATCTTCCTGCCGAATTGATTCTCTAATTCTTGCTTAAACTCTTTGAAATTTTCAAAGGTTTCCGACTTATGCTTGATTAAGTAGATATAGCCATATCTGTTGTAATCATCAGTGAAAATCACATAGAAACGGTTGGCATCACTTGTGGCGATTCAAATGGTCCACACACATCAGTGTGTATGAGATCCAACATACCTTCACCCCTTTCACAAGAACCAGTGAAGGGTGACTTGGTCATCTTTCCAAGTAAACAAGATTCGTAAGTGTCATCCGACTTTAATTCGAATGACTCCAAGACCTTTTGGAGTTGGGCTATGCGCTTCTTGTTGACATGTCTAAGACGACAATGCCACAAGCATGCCTTATCCAAATCATTGGAAGAATCAATGTGTAACACATTATTTCCTAGGTTATCTACAACCATCACAGTTTCATATATACCATTGCAAGGTAATGCTTCAAAATAAAATACACCATTGTAATAAGCATTAATACCACAAATTTCATTATTAAAAGAAAAGGTAAAACCTTGTTTATACAAACCGTGAAAGGAAATAATATTTATCGCCATATCGGCTTAGTAACAACAATTATTTAAATCTAAATTTAAACCATTACTAAGCAATAAAGAATAAACTCCAATCTTGGTTACAGGCGACACTTTCCTATTTCCCATGATTAAGTTTATCTTCTCGTGCTCCACATCCCTACTTCTTTTTAGTCCCTGCAAATAAGAACAAATGTGAAATCCACAACCTGTATCAAGGACCCAAGAATTAGCATGTGATGAGCTATTAGATTGAATAGTGTAAATACCTGCAAAGGAGGGCTTGATCTTGCCATCCTTTATATCCTGCAAGTACTTGGGGCAGCTTCGTTTCCAGTGTCCTTTTTCATGACAGTGGAAGTGTTGGATTAATGTCTAAGTCCATAACTATATTTGGTATGTACTTGACCCGACCCGGCATGGTCCATTTGGGTTGCACTTCACCGGCACAATTTATATGGATAGTCTTTTGAGAATAGTATATTTATGATTTATATTAATATATTATAAGTTCTAATATATTAATATGGAATCATATTATTTAATTAGTATTGATCAAGAATTAATTTAGAATTAATTAAGTGATCAAAAAGAACTAATTAAATATGGACTCTTATATATATGGAATGGGCCAAGTTCATTTAGGTTGGGCTAAGCTTTCATGGATGGTCCATGGAGCTTTTAACCCATGGATCCTATGTAAATGAAAGGTCATGGGTATTAGGGTTTACATGGATGTAACCCTAATCCTCCATAATATATAAAGGGGTCCTTGGCTCACAAAATTGGGACAAGTGTGTGAAAATAAGAGTGGGCCGATTTTAGTGTGCATACATATTCTCTCAAGTTCTTCCAAGGTGTTTTGGTGATTTGTGATTCCATTTGAGGCTTCCACACTATTGGGGCTAAGCTCTTAAAGCTTGAAGACATCAAGCTACATCAAAAGGTATGTCATCTAACTAGAACTTTGTAGTATAGGTGCTTCATAATATGCTAGTTAGGATGAAACCTTGGAATAGTTAATATTTGCATGTATAATAGAGAAAACATAGATCCAAGGTTTATAGGGTTGCATGTACACCATAGGAGTGTTAGAATGCACAAAACCCAACAGTGGTATCAGAGCCATGGGTTGTTTTCTGTTATATTGATGCAAATGTTTTATTTTCAAGTTGAAAAAAAAGGAAAAAAAACATGACGTTTGTCAAATTTTAAGATAATTACTTGTTTTGTGATAAACGAATTATTTATAAAATTTGAATCATTTGTTATATGAGTTGAATTAGGTCAAATTTAGTAAAAGATAAAATGATATGATTATTTTATTAGTTTTAAAAGTTTGATCTAAATGTTTTAAGGAGTTACATATTTTGTCATAAAATTTTGGAGCTCAAAAGTTTTTTTTAAAGTTGTGATCTTAAGGGTTTTTGAAACTTCCATAAGTTATGGAAATGAAAGTTTTTTTTTTTTAAAAAAAAAATTTGATTCAAAGTTTTTATGGAGTTACAAAATTTGGTGTTAATGTTTTAAAGAATTCCATAACTTGTTCTTAAGTTATGGAACATGGAAAGTTTCATCATAAAACACCATTAATTCCATAAGTTATGGAATCCAAAGGTTTTCAAGAATTACAAAACTTGCCCTCAAGTTTTGGAATTTGAGAAAAGTTTTTTATGAAAAAAAGAATTGAATTCTAAAACTCTTGGGTTCATAACTTAAACAATTAATTAAATGGTTTTAATTTTGAGTTTTATAATTGGAATTAGGATGTTTTGTTGAATAGTTCAAATTAACTCTTATGGACTTTATTAATAGTTAATTAAAGCGTTTAATTAAAAGAGTATTATTAATCCATAAATATATGGTTTGAGTTTAATTAAATTAAAAATCTAGTTTAATTAATAGATTAAACCACCAAGTATTTTAAATGTCTAAAATACACCCTTATACTATTATAATATTAAAAGTTTAATATATTATATGTATAAGAGCAAGTCGTCTTACCATTAGTAGGCCTCATTCACGAAGCCGGTCTATAAGGGGGGTATAAGGTTACTGCCTATAAAATGGCAGTTTAATGGGTGTCCACTCTCACTCACCGCTTCCTTGACCGGTGGAGGGTCGTTAGCCGAACAGGTAGGACAAGGACTATAATTCTCCCTTCATTATAAGTATAATGATAAATACTAAGTAACTAAACACTTATAAATTCTCAATCTTAGTTACTTAGGAAAATGTGAATAAGGTGCTAATCCATGAAATTACACTTTGCACTTTGTTTAAGCTGTTAGTGGAGCGTGTGTGGTTAACCGGCACACTAACCTGGACTTAACAAGGTAGGCAAAGGGTAACTTAATGTTTATCATAGTATCGTTGGAGCGTGTGTGGTTAACCGGCACATCGATTGAGGGGTAAATATTAAGGGTACCAAGTATATTTGCATGGTTACTTCACACCTTGTTTTGTGATCCTCGGCATCCCAGTCACACAACCTGAAGGGCACACTCGAGATTGAAACATGCCATTGAAAAGTTCAATGAATCTCAAAAGAATCTAGGAGTTTCAAAACCAATTAAAACCTAATAATACATTTCGTTTATCTTGGTGAAAATTGGTGAATCGTCATTCACCTACCTTCACATATTTTATAGCTTGGATTATGGCATCCCTCTTCCAAGTTATAAAATAGTTTGTTGGGTCCTAGCCTTAATATATCATATTGGGTGTTATATTAAGGACTTAAATCAACTTTACGTGAATTTCTCCCATTGTTGATGTCTGGTTTAGACAACAATGATCTTCCCAAACCAAGCTTTCCTAATGAATATGACTTCCCGAGTTTGGCTCATGGAAGTCATACTTCTCTTCCTCCACCTCCTCCAATTATTCTCCCTAACCCACGAGTTCAAGGTCACTCAAGCCCTAATGGCAAGCAAGGTCTATGTGTGATCACATCTTAGAGATGAAGTCACATATTGACAAGCCGGGAGAGTTGGGTGTCAAAGTCTTGAGAAAGTTGGATGTTCAATCACTATCTAAGTCACATAGTGAGTTCCTTTGGGACTACTATGAAACAGACTATGACATGAACCTTAATGATCATATCTATTTGCTTGGTGCTGCTGAATCAGCAATGATTTGGAACGATAGTAAAGCAAATTTGATTAGAAGATCAACTTCCCAAAAACTTTATGGACAGTGACAATGGTGACACTGGAAATCCAGAAAAAGCATTCTCTTCCCAATGGAAAGGGATTGGCCATAGCCAACCCGGTTGACCAAATGGTAAAGAGAAAGGCTAAGTCTGAGATAGTCCCATTACCAAAGGGTCCATATGTTTATTTTGCCAAAGGAAGGGGCGTTGATTGCAAAGCTGCCAAATTTACCTAAGGATGTTAAAGTCAATAAGTTTGACTCTACATCAGGTAGAGCCCATTATCTAACTCTGTTAAGTTCTATTCTGAGATCCTCATTACATGATGTGACTGGGTCACATGTTGATGTTTTAAGAATCAAAGATTAGAGAGAAATCTTAAAGGAGGTATATGTTGATTCTAATCGCGAAGGTGGATTTCGATCGCATCAGAATTTTGAGCAGTTGCTTAAGAAGTTATGATATATTGCTAAGGAATAGATAACAACAATTTTCCATTAGGATTGTAAGGATAAGTTTTTCCGCAAAGTTTTAAAATAAAAGAAAATTGTTTAATTTTATTTATTTGAAGTATCCTTACAATGGCATTTGTGGAAAATTGTTGCTTATATGATTCCACTGACAGCAATATTGGAAAATGGATTTGATTCTTTCATTTGTGGTAGTGTCTAAATTTACCAAATCAGGAAAGTTCCTCATCGCCCAAGTTTCAATTGGACCGAAACTTGGAATCATGCAAGTTGAATACTATGATGAATGAGAACTTTCAAGCATTGGAAAATCAAGACTAATTACTTGTTCAGATGGATGTGTGAGTCAAGTGAAGGACTAAAGGGATCGAGTACACATTCTTGTGCACTGGTCATGCCCACCACAAAGCTCGTTAAGACTATTTGATTTACTAAAGTTTAGTAAATATGGTTATACTTACAAGTTTAAGTATAATTCTGAAACATTGGAAAAGTCTCAATGTATGGCAGAACGAATGGGAAGAATCAAATTAGGCAGAAAGATAAAAGTTTCTCAAATCTGAAAAGATGGGAGAGTACTTTAGTATCATGTTTGTGATCATCTAAATGATTTAGAAATCATATCACAATTAGTCCTCTAAAGGTCATCTTAGTGCATTCTTATGACTAAGAAGAGGAGTCATGAATTGTTGAAATGGTTAGATCAGGAAGATGAGTCATACTTCGTTCCAAAACAATTCTTAGAGTCATACTCCAAGATTGTAACTTGAGTGACATATCTTAAAGAAAGGTTTAAAACACTTGTCAAATGTAAGAGTAAAAGTGTCCTACTCTTGTACATTTGAAATTGGTAAGTTGTGATGTTTTGGATAAAACAAAGACCAACTAAGGCCAATTGTGTGAAGTGTTTGTCTTGATAAAGAATCCGCACTATCTCTTGAATATTTGGCAAGATAGTCTTATATGTCAAGAGGATAGTGGGAGTCTTAAAGATCCTAAAAAGAATTTCAAGAACTAATCAAGAATAAAACCTGAGGTTCTTCACTAGCACACGACTTGAGGTTTATAACCTATCGTGTTGACATATTCAGTGCCCATTCCAGTTAAAGTATTCTTTGCATAGGAGTTCTGAAAGTTCTCAATTGGTTGCATAACAACTTGGAAGCAATGGCAGGCCCTGTACTGCCAGGTGGCAAGAAGTTAAGATTGCATAAGTTCAGTCCATATGAGTTTGGATTTGTTATTATCCTTGTCTTGTGACTATGGTTTTGACGATTCACATGGATAAGAACACATACACCATAAAATCTAAGGGTCATAAGGTTTCTCTCCGATCCATGAAAATGATGGTGAGGAAACACTTCCACCAAGTAGATTTGAAGCAGATGGCAAAAGGTCTAAACAATTGAGACTATGATTACGACATCCCTTTTCATAGTTCTGAATTGTTTAGACACACATGCATGCTATCTAAGGAAAGGTGTATGATTTTGATAAAGTTTTATCAAAGCATCTCGTATCAGAAATCTGAACTTTGGTAAGAAAGTCAATAAAGTTTTGATTTCTAGAAGTCCAGCTGATTTCTGAGTACATGTCAAAGCTAGTGGGAGCATAAGTGTTATGCTAATAATCATAATGTTAGTGGGAGCATGATAATTATTGTTAGTGTTGCAAGTTAGCAATGTTAATTATAGAAAACAAAAGTTTCAATTCGTGAGGCTGCAGGGATTGAAAAAGTTGTTTTGCTATAATTAAGGGAGAGGATATACTTCATTTCAGTTCTAAAGGCTTAGATTGAGACCTTAATCATCTTTAGTCAAGAATATATATATGAATTTCATGTTGGATTGGTTCAACTTAATGAAATTCTATATATTGCGTTCTCAAAATTCGATTATGATTACGACATCCCTCTTCATAGTCAAATTTTGAAAACATGGCAAATAAAAATATTGTAGCAAAAGACTGGTCTAGAATCATGTCTTTATGTGAGACATCATGAATCGTGTACCATTTGCTTTGGGTACAGGATCGATTGCATGTGCTATAATATTTGTCATTTCTAAATTTTTCCAAATGCCCAGAGGCATTAAGAAGGGAAAAGGTCTAGAATTGGATATGACTAAAATGATTAAGCAATTGTCGAGGACAATCTGAGGTTTACCAAAGATTGGTTGCTCAGGGACAGTTGGAAGTATAGTGCTAATTTTGGAAGGACCATATTGACATATTCTGAAAAGAGGCATCTCTTATTCAGAAGTGATAGTCAAAATGAGAATATGGAGTTGTCTCCGTAGGTGGAGGTTATATGTGTAAGATTAGAAAACTTAATGCAAGAAGCATGTCCAAAGCAATGTACTTTGAATATGAGACTTAGTTTCCATGGAGTTGATCTCCATTGGAATACCTTATAATGACTGTTGACAAGTCTTTGTGACTTTGTACATATTCATTATAGGAGGGTCAGTGCATATAAGTTTAAAATGTAAACAAATTTCGATAAATGATAGGAATTTGAAATTCTCACATTTTTCGATAAGGATTTGGGAGTGTGAAATTAGAATCATTGAAATTATGTTCAATTGGTTTATTTGACAAAGTAAGGATCATAGACAAACATAGAGTGCATACTTGGTGTATGGCAAAGCTATTGTTTAAGAAAAACATAGTGTACATGCTTGGAGCATGGGACAACTAGTGTTTTTAATTCAAGTATAAAGTTGATAAAACCGAAACAATGAATAATGAGTAATCAGTATGGTGATAAATAAAAGTGTTTATTTATATTCATAGGGTTTGATACCATATTTGATTCATTTATTCTTGTGTTTCACTTTGCATGTTTTGACTTCCAGAATAACTAAGTCGCTCTTCCTGAATGATTAAGTTATTTAAACCATCCACAGTCGGTCATATGTTGGAAGTAGATATGAATCAGGACTGTCATGGGTTGGTTTGTAGAGGTCCAAGTTGGTGGACAAAGTGGTGCTACAACACTCATGAGTGCTCATAAGTTCTGAGTATTAGATTCAACCCGCGCTCATTTGAATCACTTCATGGATTTTATCACGAGTGATCATGAGACGATAATATCTTATATTCTTCGAACCTAGAGATATGAGTTGTTACTATGAGTTGGTTATACATTGATTGCACGAAAACGCATTTGGTAACTCGATGTTATAAAACGTGCCTTTGTGTATGATTCAACAAGTAGTAGAACAAGCCATATGAGTCGAAGTTTATCCATTCCTTTTACCTTCGGGATAAAAGCGATATCTGTGGGCCCTTCGATGATTTAGCGATGACACATGTGAGTGCTTGGCCAAGCCAGGACTGATTTGATTTGTTCAATCAGTCAGTCATCATAAATCGAAAATCCGGAAACAACAAATGGACAGAGAGAATGATTATAATCCATATCTCAGTCCATATGATATCTAGAATGGAGGAATATATGATCCCCTATCTAATGGACAAGTCATTGACAAGGTCAGAGTTCGACAACGGCTTTAAGAGCTACGATTGCCAGTTAGGTTTTGAAGTCATACTCAATAATAGTTTTAGACTTATCCAAGTGGGAGACTGTTGGATTAATATCTAAGTCCATAACTATATTTGGTATGTACTTGACCCGACCCGGCATGGTCCATTTGGGTTGCACTTCACCGACACAATTTATATGGATAGTCTTTTGAGAATAGTATATTTATGATTTATATTAATATATTATAAGTTCTAATATATTAATATGGAATCATATTATTTAATTAGTATTGATCAAGAATTAATTTAGAATTAATTAAGTGATCAAAAAGAACTAATTAAATATGGACTCTTATATATATGGAATGGGCTAAGTTCATTTAGGTTGGGCTAAGCTTTCATGGATGGTCCATGGAGCTTTTAACCCATGGATCCTATGTAAATGAAAGGTCATGGGTATTAGGGTTTACATGGATGTAACCCTAATCCTCCATAATATATAAAAGGGTTATTGGCTCACAAAATTGGGACAAGTGTGTGAAAATAAGAGTGGGCCGATTTTAGTGTGCATACATATTCTCTCAAGTTCTTCCAAGGTGTTTTGGTGATTTGTGATTCCATTTGAGGCTTCCATACTATTGGGGCTAAGCTCTTAAAGCTTGAAGACATCAAGCTACATCAAAAGGTATGTCATCTAACTAGAACTTTGTAGTATAGGTGCTTCATAATATGCTACTTAGGATGAAACCTTGGAATAGTTAATATTTGCATGTATAATAGAGAAAACATAGATCCAAGGTTTATAGGGTTGCATGTACACCATAGGAGTGTTAGAATGCACAAAACCCAACAGGAAGCACTCTGCATCCTTCGGATTGGAAGAAGGATTAGCAGAACCAACTTTGGTGCCACTTGAAGAGGATCCATCAAGAGACTTTCCCTTGTGGCTCTTGTAGGTAGCCTTCCTCTTCTTTCCCTTCCCATGTCCGATTACCAGAACAGGGGCAAAAGTAGTATTAGGAGTAGACACAACCGACTTACCTTTCAAGTTGCTTTATGCAGTTCTTAGAAGGCCTTGAAGCTTGCTAAGAGTGACCTCCTCCTTGTTCATATGATATGTCATACGAAATTGATCATAACAAGAAGCTAAAGAGTGTAAAATAATATCTATGGCCAACTCTTCATCAAAATTGACATTCAATTTAAGCAAGCGGTCCACAAATCTCTTCATCTTTTGCAAGTGGGTCGTGATGGGTTCACCATCCTTCATTTTGGTTGTGATCATGGAGGCAATGATCTCATACCTCTCCTGCCGAGCACTTTGATGGTATCATTCCATCAAGTCTTGATACATTTCAAAAGGATAGTAGTCCTGATAGGACTTCTGCAGCTCAGCAATCATGGTAGCAATCATTAGACACGACACCTTTGTCGCATCCCTCTCATGAGTTGTGTGTTCAGCTATTTGTTCGGGAGTAGCAGTGGTGACATCAATCTCCTTAAGCTCTTTATCTAGGACATATTCTTTGTCCTCATAGCGAATAGCCATTCAGATGTTTTGAATCCAGTCATTGAAGTTCGAGCGATCGAAAATGACCCTCCCACATAGGTTCATGAGGGAGAAAGAGCCTGGAGGGATTGGGATGGAAGCATTGTTCGGGATAGACATCTGAAAAAGAAGAAGAACAAAGTTTAGGTTAGATGATAATGCTTAATATTACACCCAAATGAAATATTAAGGCTAGGACCCAACACAATATTCTACAACTGCGAAAAGGGATGCCGTAATCCAATTGTAAAATATTTGAAGGTAGGTAAATGACGATTTACCAATTTCCACCATAAAAAACGAAATAAATTATGAAGTTTTAATTGGATTGAAATTCCTTGATCCTTTGAGATTCATTGAACTTTTCAATGGCATGTTTAAATCTCGATTGTACCCTTCAAGTTTGTGACTGGGATGCCGAGGATCACAAACAAGGTGTGAATAACCATGCAAATTAGCTTGGTACACCCAATGTTACAAATCACCTAATCAATGTGCCGGTTAACTACACACACTCCATCGATCTATGATAACATCAAGCTACCCTTTGCCACACATTGTCAGTCTCAGATTAGTGTGTTGGTTAACCACACACGGTCCACTAACGACTTAACAAGGGTGCAAAGTGTAACTTCATGGATTAGGACCATTTTCACATTTTTAAAGTAAATAAGATTGGGAATTTAATAAAAGTTTAGTTACTTTATATTTATCATTATACTTTTAATGAGGGAGACTTAATGTCCTATCCTACCCGTTCGGCTAACGACCCTCCACGAGTCAAGGAAGCCGTGGGTGAGAGTGGACACCCATTAAACCACCATTTTATAGGCAGTAACCTTATACCCCCTTATAGACCCGCTTCGTGAATGAGGCCTACTAACGGTAAGACAGACTTGTCTTATACATACATACATACATACATACATACATATATATATATATATATATATATATATATATATATATATATATATATATTATTAAACTTATAATATTATAAAGTATAAGGGTTGAATTTTAACTTTTTGAACTCTAGGGTTTGGAATTAATGTTTCATTAGTGAGACTTTACAAATTCCAAAACTCGAGGGCAAGTTTTGAAACTTGTCAAAACTCTTCATATTCATAACTTATGAGCTTAATTGCATTTTAGTGGATGAGACCTTTCATTTTCCATAACTTGAGGACAAGTTATGGAGGTCATTAAAACTCATTTAGATCAATTTTCTAACAACTAAAATAATCATATAATTCAAGATTGATAGCTAAACTCATAAACAAGATAATATCAAGTAAACAATTTGCAAGCAACTTTGTTTATCATATA
Source organism: Lactuca virosa (assembly GCF_052849685.1). Classification (NCBI taxonomy): domain Eukaryota; kingdom Viridiplantae; phylum Streptophyta; class Magnoliopsida; order Asterales; family Asteraceae; genus Lactuca; species Lactuca virosa. The sequence goes on along the minus strand of NC_136428.1, from coordinate 403,174 downwards.
AATCAACAATTATCTTAAAAGTTTGACAATTATCTTGCAATTGGATGAGAATGATCACTACCATATTAGAAAAAATAGATTTTATGATTCAAAACAGTTTGTGGTAATGATCCTAATCCAATTCTGGCCAAAAACCTCGAATTTCTGCAACCAGAGCCCGCAACTCGTCGAGTGCATGAACCGACTCGCCGAGTTGCTCAGTTACTGAGTGGACTCGTCGAGTCAGCCAGTGGAATCGGCAAGTTCATCAGTCAGATGCCAAAAATTCGATTTTTTCAACTTGGAAAACTAACAAGCATCAAGTATAATGGAAAACAATCCTAGGCTCTGATACCACTGTTGGGTTTTGAGGACTATAACACTCCTATGGTGCACATGCAACCCTAAATGGTTTGGATCTATGTTTTCTCTAATTATACATGCATTTTCAGTTTTCCAAAGCATTCTCCCTAACTAGCATACAATTGAACAATTGAATGATACAACTAGTTAGATGACTTACCTCTTAGAAGGACTTGTAGTTCTTGACCTTTGAAAGCTTGAGTACCCCAAGTGTGATGCCTCTAATGGTTCACAAACACCAATATGCAAAAGGAGGCTTGAGAGAATAGGTTACTTAGCACAAAATCAACTTCACTCTCTTAGAAATGAATGGGTGCTGATTTTGGGACTAGGGGTATGCTTTTATAGTGTTGCTAAGCTAGGGTTACATTCATGCAAACCCTAATGCTCCATGACCTTTCACATTCTTATGCTCCACGGGTTTAACCTCCATGTACTATCCATGGATTATCTCATTGGTTTAGCCCATCTAAATAATCATGGATCATTAGCCCGCACTATAAGAATCACTGATTTACATAATCAATACCCGTATATTTAATTAGTCTCTTTTGACCACAAAATTAATTCCAAATTAACTCTTGATCAATACTAATTAAATAATATGATTTCATACTAATATATTATACTTGTCGTATATTAATAAATCATAAATAATCTTATTCTCAAAAGTCCATCCTATCAAATTGCACTGGTGAAGGCAACCCAAAAGGACCATGCTACAATCGGGTCAAGTACATCCCAGTTATAGTTATGGGCTTAGACACCAAATCTAACAATACCACTACAGAACACTTATATCCGACAGAAGGCTCAGATAATCCTTCGAGGAGAAGATTCATCCATGCAACGGTTAGACTCAGACGAGAGCTTCACAACAGGGTCAAATCTTTTACTCTGTGATTATTTAATCCCACTACAAGTGACTTAGCATTCCCCAATCAACCAATTATTATACTCCCACACGAATCCTCAAATCACAACTACTGCCCGAAGCACCACGCTGCTTCCCACATGCAGCCGAGACCTCCCTGGTCCCAATTTGCCTGCCAACTATCTGAAATACCTAATTTCCGCCCGACTGCTGAGCCAGATGACACTCCTACACTCGCCCCACGCAACTTCCGAAAGAAAACTTCGACTGTCGATAATTACCCGAACCCTCACGACATCAACCCGATGCTAAACTGAACGCTACAGGACCAACTGTAGCCTTATCTCATACCCGGTCTCCCGCGACCTACCAATTCCTGATTCCAAACATGTTGTGGCCTTCCCGCAGCCTTGCGAACAGACCCACCTTGGCCTAAACCATCTGAAGAAATCTGCGAGCAAATCACAAATTTACCACAATCTCGCCGCTGCACAGGGACCGGTGAATGCTACGGGCCACCCCGCAGCCTTACAACACTTCCCACACGAACTAACCACTATTGAATGCTACAGGCCACCCTGCAGTCTTACAACACGCCTACACTATTTTCAAACTAGTGAATGCTACAGACCACCCCATAGTCTTACAACACTCCCATTTTAACTGCTAACTAGGGAATGCTACGGGCCACCCCGTAGTCTTATATCAGTTCCACTTTCCCACAACTGCCGCCCAAAGCCTTACTGCTGATCTATTAATTCAAACACATCCAAAATTGAGCATACACTCGACACAACACCTGAGCTGAACACGAGTCATACATGGAACCCCAACCTGGGTCCCCTAACTCACAAAATCCTCAATCCAGACAGCCAAATGAGCTCCCATTCCCCCTCCCCCCACCCCGATGGGGATGTGAAACTTTTCCTAGTTTCACACCCGCTTCCTTCCTGATTACCTGAACGGTTCTCCCCCGCTTTGATTCAACTAAGCCCTCGCAGCACTCTTGAATTGAAAGATTCTCAATCCTTCTTACCCTCCAATGACCGATCTGCCGAGAACCGGCGCTTACCGAAGCTAGTGTTCCATCACTATCCAAATACCACACAATCCCCTGAAGACCTGCTTAACACTTCCCGAATCCCAACAGTACTGATAACCCTGAATACTATAACATGGTACCACACTCAAATCCTGATATCCAAGGAACAGATGCTTAGAACAAAACCTCCGCAATAGACCACTTCCTTCGGCACATCCAAGAAGCCAATCCGTGCACCAATGCTAAATCCATTGAATCATGGTGGTGCTGGAGATTCCCCATGCTGAACCCGGACCATAAGCCTTCCATACAATGCCTCTGACCGAGCCAGACCAAAAACCAAAATAACACCCGAACACTTGAAACCCGCTATACAATAAACAACCCTTACTAATCCATTAACGATTCATGGCATGCAAATGGAATATAACATTTCTTGAAGATACAACCCAAATATAAGCACAGAAAAAACCTGAGATACACTTACCCAAACCGATACAATTTTCCAAACCAATGCAAGACTCCCACAACAAATGCAGATAAAACTGCTCCCCTCCTCAACATCGGACAACTAGCCTTCTTATGGCCCACCTGATCGCAGTGAAAACATAATGGGATTGCCCCCTGAGGACAATCCCTGCTGATGTGACCAACCCTGCCACACTTGTAGCAGCCCAAACCCCTGGAATGACAAACTCCATCGTGTAGTTTCCCATACATGCTGCACTGAACTCGGCCCTGCTGGCCTCTCAAAAGCTAGTCAGAAGTCTTGGGTCTCTTCCCGGGACCCTCTAATATATGCACCTGATTTGACCCCCTCTTCCCAATGTGCTCCAAAATCAATCTCCCGCTCTCGGGCTCTAGAAACCATATCATTTAGGGTCTCGCACCCCGAAATACTCACGAACTCCGTGATATCATCCTGCTACATATCATGATACCTCACTTTCTTCATTTCCTCATATGCGGCATACTGCGGTACCATTAAAGCCCTCTCCCGGAACTTGGCAATGATCTCTGCCACAGTCTCAGTAGTCTGGCGGAGATCCAAAAACTCTCACGCCAACTGCTGCATCTCAATCGCAGGTGCAAACTTAGCTCGGAACCGGATTGAGAAGTCATCCCATGACATAGCATCAACAACATCATCACCCAACTCACTACTGACCTCTTCCCAACAATCTCGTGCCCTGTCCTTCAATAGGCAGGAAGCATATCTGACCTTCACCTCCTCGGGGCAGAAACTTATCTTGAACGCGTTAGCCACATCCGCTAACCACCTCCTACTAACAATGGGGTCCCTCTCCCCATGGAACGCATGAGATCCACAAGCACGAAACTCCCAAAAAGAAAGAGTACGAGCTCCAAAAATAGCCATAACCTCCGCACGGAACACACCCACACACTCATCCAATATCTCTGAAATACTGCAAGAAATCTCCGATGAGATGAACTAGCACAACTGCTCGCTAATCGGCTCAGTACCTGCACCTGAGCCGAAACCCAAACCAGAAACTGAACCACCTCCTTGAGAGCTCATCTCCAAACTGAAATACCACAAGCCAACGATCAAAATATGCTTGAAAATACCTTCCCACAAGCTCCTTAGGTTCTCCAAGGCTCTTGCTGATTCGAGTATGGATCCTGTGCTTTCAGTAGTACGGGCACAATACTACCTTCCACACATATCCATACTTTCCTTAGCAATCCTCCTGAATCCTCTAAGATACTTCCTCAAACCAATGCACAAAACTCACTAAACCGCATCACTAACCCACTGAAGTATATCTTAGGCTCTCCTAGGTTCCCGACCACACCCATCCCTTAGCTGCTGAAGGACTCCCACCAATGTCAACTAGCTTCCTCATGAATATAATCACATGTAACAAGGATCAGATAATCCTTCGAGTAAAAGACTCAATCCTAGAACGGTTGGACTCAAACAAGAGCTGTGCAATAGGACCAAGTCCATCACTCCGAGATTATTTAACCCGTGCGACATGTGACTTAACATATTCACTTAGTAGTCAGTTCACATCACTAAGAGTCCCACAAAGCACAAAGCAAGCAACATTCAGGCACGGAAAATCTAACAAACATACTCTAATCAAGCCAATCTATCCACTTATCAGATATATAGACTAGCATGCAATACTAAAGCTCATACAATGAGGCATATAAAGGCATCTCCCCTATCATATAGTACTGAGCAGATCTTTAGCCCTAATCTAGCATGCGATTCACATAATCATATCATATCACATAATAATCATGTATTGGTAATTTGGGAACCACGTACTTGAGCTCGGCCGATTGCACGCATCACACCCTTTTCTTTGATTAGAAATTCCTTTTTAATTAAATGTTCATTTTATAAAAAAAATTCACCAAACCCTCAGTTTGAGTTCAGGCACACTTGAGAGTATGCTCGAATCCCTCAAACCAAGGCTCTGATACCAACTTGTAACATCCCAAGAATCAAGGTTAAAAATTTCATTTTTGTTCTAATCAAAACACTATTGTAAACTTATCCAAACACTTAAAAAGCATTTCAAATACATAATTATCAGAGTTATTCCCAAAGATCACAAATTGCGGAAAACACGGGTGTATGTGTTGCGATCGTCTCGAGCTCTCTCATTTGAAAATTGGAGCACCTGAAACATAAACTGAAAATTATAAGCACAAGGCTTATTTAGTTCCCCAAATACCACATACCATACATATCCAACGAACCATACATGTCATACATAACTGTGACCCACACATATCATTCATATACCATAATCAATAAGAGTGCTGTATGCCAACCATAGTCCTGCCATTATGCCACAAGACGCCTCGTGGTCTTTCTTGCCAGGTTGGGGGCCACAACCCTGGGACTTATAGACAAGTGCCAAGAGCCACCTCCCGGTCTTCCATGCAAGCATCACAAATACAACTAGCATACAAACTATGTTACTTAACTAATTAATAGCTAGAGTTCAGACTCTGGTCTTGCATACAGTGTACCAGGAGCTACCTCCTGGTCTTTCATACATAATGCCAAAGGCTAACCCCCCGGGTCTTCCTATAATACATAAACCAAATGGGCCGGCATTGGTGCCTTCGACCCATACAACAGTGAGGAGACTCACATCGACTGCTGAACCTTGCTAAAAGAATTCCCTAGCTGCTGCCCTGATGACAACATCGAACTAACAGATCAAAATAACACCAAATCAACAATTGGATTCCATTCCAAGGACCACTAACCATACTTGGGGTAAAATGAGCATTTTACCCCTGACCCAAACAAAAACCAAAACTGGCCCAACTTCAAAAACCAAAAAGGCCCAAAACCAAAAGATCCACAAAGGCCGACTAATGGCCCAATTTTCCAAATTGGGCCCAATCCCATATGAGCCTTATCCTAAGCCCATACTTCCCTTAATTACAATTCAGATTACCTCAAATACCCCTTGGGAAAAACTTGCTCAAAGTTATAAATCAAAAGTCAAAGTCAACGGTCCAAGTTGATCCAACTCGCCGAGTTGTCCTTCAACTCGTCGAGTTTCTTCATTAGTCTGCAAAGATCGGGCAAAACCCTATCAACTCGCCGAGTTCACCCATGAACTTGCCGAGTTCACCAGAAATCCAACCTCTTAATTCATTAAGCCGACCTTTTCGAAACTAAGGGCTTCTCAACCCAGATCTTAACTAAAATGGCCTCAAGAAGGGTAAAGTTTCCAACTTTACCCCTAAGAACCACAAAAATGGGTTCAAACCCCAAACACTAAACTTCAAAAGGTGAGGACTTAATCATTAAGCACTTATTCAACAAGGACACAACTCTAAAATGCAGATCTGGCCATATGAGGCTAGATGGCCATGTAAAGTTTCCAAATTTAGACTTATTCATGACTAGAAGAAGCTCAAAAGCTCAAAAGGGCTAAAAGAAGGACTTAATGAATACATGAAGCCCTTAAGACCATAAAGTTGGAACCTTTAGGCCAAAAGAGCTCATGAAGATCATAAATCTGAAAAGGATAAACACTTGGGACTTCTACTTCCCCAACAACCACCCATCCACGGCTAAAGGCATACACATAAACCCAAGAGGACATCTAAGCCAATACTAAGCAAGGTTAGAGCTTTATACCCAAAATATGTTGAAAATGGAGCAGAGAACAAAGATCTGAAAGCTCCTACTTGAACCACCACCTTGCACTAAGCTTCTCTTCCTTCAAAGAGCATCAAACACACCAAAACACACCTACAGTGAGCTCACAACACTCAAGAAGGCTCTAGGGTTTCGAGATTAGGGTTAGGAGCTATGGAGGCTGGGAATGAGGCCAACACCTGTAACTCAAAGTCTTTAAATAAGGTGCAAAACCCTAAAATTTGGGTTTCCTTCTGAGTGGCTAACTCGTCGAGTTGAGGCTCCTTAACTCGTCGAGTAGACCCATTAAATCCCCACGATTCTTCATCTTCAACACGTAGAGTTGGCTCCTCCAACTCGCTGAGTTCAACTTGAATTTGGCATCATTCCACAATTAACCTTCTAAATTCAGGGTGTTACAAGTTGGGGATAAGGATCTGCTCAGTGTTTTCATGTTAGAAGGCTAGGAGAGATGCCTTGTATTTCTATTGTATGAGCTTGTAGCCTTGCATGCTAGTTCTGATTAGTCAGTGATAGATTGGCCTAATATGTGATGCCTTGTAGCCTAGGAAGCATGGGATGCTAGATTGGGTATAATTTGTATGCGTACGACAATCAACAACGAGAGTAGGAGTTCCTAGAATGAGTTGTAGTATGTGGGATTGGATGTTCTTGGTTATTCTATGGATTGGAATGTTACTGCACGAATGCTGCTTGCTTTATGATTTGTGGAACTCATAAGTGATGTGAGTTAGCTATTAAGTGAATATTTCAAGCCACGTGTGGCAAAGGTTGGATAATCTCAGAGTGACGGATTTGACCATATTGCGTAGCTCTCGTCTAAGTCTAACCATTTTAGGGATGAGTCTGTTACTCGAAGGATTATGTAAGCTTTATTGCATGTGATTGTATTCATGAGGTGGGTAACTGGCATTATGGGGAGTTCGTCAGCAGTTGATTGCAGGGTGAGGTCAGGAACCTAGGAAAGTCTAGGTAGTGCTTCAGTGGGTTTAGTTGCGCTGCGTAGCAAGTATTTGGGTATCAGTTTGAGAAGGTGGCTTAGAGGATTTGGGATGATTCTTGAGGAAAGTATGGATAGGTGTGGAAGGTAGTATTGGGCCCGTACTACTGAAAGCACAAGATCCATACTCGAATCGGGGAAAGTTTCGAAGAAATCTTGGAAGCCTATGGGATTAGGATTCTTGGGTAAGTTCTGATCATTTGCATGTTGTTTTTCAGTATGGTGATGAGCACTCGGGAAGGAGGTTCGGGTTCAGATTTAGGCTCAGGTGCAGGTATTGATCCGATCGATGAGCGCATGTGGAGGTTCATCTCATCGGATATTACATGCGGTATTTTGGAATGGACTCATGTGAGCTTTGGTTCGGTCAAGGAAGGGATTTTGGAGCTCTTGGATGGTCGTCTCGGGGCTTTTCAGACCGAGATTGTAGCGGGGTAGTTGGGGGTTCATCTGGAGCCCTAGAATCCTTCAGGAATGAGGATCCTATTGCTAGTTCTGGTCATTTGGGATAGGAGGTGGGTTATGCACCATGTTTTCAAGGGGTTCTATCTCATGATTGGATTGCCGCGGAGGTTTAACGAGCCTTTCATGAGGAGTTACCCGACATCATTAGGTGTGTCACTAATAGATTGGTCGCTAGGTTCGAGGGCCGGACCTTGACTGTTTAGACGGACGATGGGATGGTCGAGGTTACCCAGGAGCGGGAGATTGATTTGGGGCAATTGGGGAAGAGGAAGAAGACTCATGGCCTGGCTCATCGATCTGAGCAGTTGGACGTTTCCATAGCTAGTGTTAGAGACCTGAGGGGCCGTGTTGCTTGTATGAAGGATGAAGGGGCACATGAGCATGTGCGCGGAAGGTCTAAGTGTGACAGGTGCAGACGGAAGGGCCACCTCCGCCAAGAATGCACACTGTGTTGGGTTATGTGCAAAACATCAATCGTATGGTGTACATGCAAACCCTAAAGCTTTGGATCTAGGTTTTTCTAATTGTACATGCAATAATCATCCAAAGCTCTCAAACCCTAAAACTAGCATACCAAAATCTAAATTAACATCTAATAAAAAAGTTAGAAAGTTACCTTTGATTATAGCTTGATGATCCTTGAGCTTTTGAGAACCTAGCACCTCAAATGTGATGCCTCTAATGAATCAAAAACACCAAAGCAATTGGATAATCTTAGAGAGAGAGGGGAGAGGTAATTTTTGGCTCAATGAATCCTTCTAGGGTTGTGGTCACCGAAAAATTGAAGCCAAGGGGTTCCTTATATAGGTAAGCTGCTAGGGTTTCAGTCAAACCCCTAATTAGATTGCTTAGGCCTTAAGCAGTCCACATGATCCTTCCAGAAGGCCTCCTATGGACGATTTCTATGTGGGCTTCCCCATATAATTCGTCCACCCCTTCTTCAGAGTTCCTCAGCCCATATTGCAATTATCACATAATTACAATATCAGTCCCCTTAATTTAATTAATCTCTTTTGACCACAAAGTTAATTCTAAATTAATTCTTGACCAATATTAATTAAATAATATGATTTCTCTTTTAATATATTATTCATATAATATATTAATAAACCATAATAACCTCTTTCTCTATTATTCATCCAGTCAAGTTGCTTTGGTGAAGGCAACCCAAAAGGACCATTCTACAACCAGGTCAAGTACATACCAAATATAGTTATGGGCTTAGAGACCTAATCCAACAGTCTCCCACTTGGATAAGTCTAATAACTATAAATGTAAGTATAACTTCAAAATCCGATTAGCAATCGTAGCTCTCAAAAGCCACTGTCGAACTCTGACATGTCCTTTAGATAAGGGATCGTATAATCCTCCGTTCTCAAGATATCGTGTGGACAATTACATGGAACATAGTCATACTTATTGTCCAACAGTTTGTTTCTCGATCTCTGATTTGTTTGACATAGAACTTAATTGAACACATCAACTCAGTCCTGACCGGGCCCGACACATAAGTCAAAACAAAATCATCGAGGGGCCCAAGATATCGCTTTTAGCCTCATAGGATAAAAGGAATAGATAAACTTCGACTTATATGCTTGTACTATTTACTCTTCAAATTGTACATAGAAATACGTTTTATAATATCAAGTTACTGATGCGTTTACGCATTATCAATGCACAACCGACTCGTAAACAACAACTCATATATCTAGGTTTAAAGACTATATAATATTATCGTCACACAATCACTCGTGATTAAATTCCATGAAGTGATTCATGTGAGCGCGGGTTTAATCCAATATTGAAATCATATTTCATAAGCACTCATGAACGTTGCAGCAAACTTTTACTATGTCTAAATGCTTAGACAATCTACAAGCCAATTCATGACAGTCTTCTTTCATACTTACTTCCAACGTATGATCGACTGTGGACAGTTTAAATAATCTTATTATTTAGGAAGTCAAAACATCAAAAGTGAAACAATAGTAAATAGTTAACACAAGACAGTAACATTACTCATAAATAATACTCGTTTATTTAATCATCAAATGTTAATTACAATTTATCTATTACAAGTTTCTAAAAGCTATCTAATCACTAAAACTAATATCGTCCTTCATCCCGACTGCGAGCGGAAATTATCCCGGTCGGTCTGAAAACTGGCATCGCTATACCTTCGCACTCTCAAGTCATCACTCCCACCGAGGATAAGGAACCATTCCTTAGTCCTTCATAGGTACTTAAGAATATTTTTCACTGTGGTCCAATGTGCTCTACCACGGTTCCCTTGATATCTGATGACCATGCTTATAGCGAAGGCCACATCAGAGCGAGTACATGTCATAGCATACATGATTGAGCCAACTGCGGAAGCATAAGGTACTCTTCTCATCTCTGCTATCTCGGCATCGGTACTCGGGCTTTGAGTCTTACTGGTATTGCTTTGGATTGGTAACTCCCCTTTCTTGGAATTCTCCATGCTAAAACGTTTTAACACTTTATCCAAGTAAGTACTTTGACTAAGTCCTATTAGTCTTTTACTCCGATTTCTCAATATCGTTATCCCAAGAATATAAGCAGCTTCTCCGAGGTCCTTCATAGCAAAGCACTTCCCAAGCCAGGACTTAACCTCCTGCAAGGTTGGGACGTCGTTTCCTATAAGTAGTATGTCATCCGCATACAATACGATAAATCTAACTATAATCCCACTAGCTTTGACATATACACATGACTTATCGTCGCTTCTCGAAAAGCCAAACTCTTTGACTTTCTCATCGAAACAAAGATTCCATCTGCGAGATGCTTGTTTCAATCCATATATGGATTCTCAAGCTTACACACTCTATTAGGGTGCTCTGCATTGACAAAACCCTCTGGCTGACTCATGTAAACATCTTCAGCCAACTTCCCATTAAGGAAAGCGGTTTTGACATCCATTTCTCATATTTCATAATCATGAAATGCAGCTATGGCTAGCATAACCCTTATAGATTTAATCTTCACAATTGGTGAGAATGTCTCATCATAGTCCACTTCGGGAGTTTGAGTACAGCCCTTCGCAATCAATCGCTCCTTATACTTGTGTACTTTCCCATCCATGTCGGTCTTCTTCTTGAAGATCCATTTGCACCCGACCGTCTTACGACCTGGTACATTGTCAACCAAGTTCCAAACTTGATTGTCATACATGGACTGAATCTCGCTGTCCATAGCCCCTTTCCATTTTGCAGACTCCGGGCCTTCCATGGCTTCCTTGTAGTTGTTAGGTTCATCCAAATTTATTAGTGTGCTATCACTAATAAACGTATCACCTTCACTTGTTATATGGAAACCATACAACACAGGTGGAACACTAACTCTACTGGAACGTCTAAGAGGTAAGGACTCGTCAATTGGTTCAATAGGAGTTTCCTCCTCGGGTTGAGCGCCAGTGTTAGAGGTTCCTTCATCGTTTGATTCTTGAAGCTCTTCAAGATCAATTTGCCTCCCACTGTTCTCTTGGCATATGAGTTATCGCTCTTGGAAAACCCCTCTCCTCACAACGAAGACAACATTGTCACTCGGTCTATAGAAGAGATATCCAGAAGGCTTCTGCGGATAGCCGATGAAAATACACCGCTCACTACGAGGTTCGAGCTTGTTGTGAGTATCTCGTCTTACGAAAGCCTCGCAACCCCAAACCTTGATATATGCCAACGAGGGAACCGTCCCTGTACACATCTCGTGAGGTGTTTTGGCAATCTTCTTTGTTGGGACTAGATTAAGGATATGGGCGTTAGTCTCTAAGGCAAACCCCCAAAACGAGATAGGTAACGAAGCTCGAGTCATCATGGAACGAACCATGTCCAACATGGTTCGATTGCGCCACTCAGACACACCATTCAACTGCGGTGTCCTAGGTGGCATCAATTGCGAAACAATTATGCATTCCTTGAAGTAGTCGTGGAATTCAATACTAAGGTACTCACCACCTCGATTGGATCGGAGCATCTTAATTTTACTGCCCAGTTGATTCTCCACTTCTTGCTTAAACTCATTGAACTTTTCAAAGGTTTCTGACTTGTGCTTGATTAAGTGGATATACCCATATCTGCTATAATCATTGGTGAAAGTCACATATAAGCGGTTCGCATCCCTTGTGGTGGATCTAAAGGGCCCACATACATCTGTATGTATGTTATTTGGTTTCGGTAAGCATTATCTTTGGTTTGGTTATTTGCTATTATCTAGGTTATATCATCAAGAATTGTTAGATGCCAGTTTTGCATGCCAAAAGTTATTAGTGAGTTGTATCTTGCTGAGCGGGTTTCAATTTGTTCGATTGATGTTCTGATTCGTTGGTAGGATCAATTCAGGGGTATCGTTTGGGAGGTTTATGTTCAGATTAGTTGGTTAGTTCTCCAATGAAGTCAGAGTTTAGTGGTATTGGCGTTTGTTCTAGTATGATCGACAGTTGTCCATGGAAGAGCCTTTGGGTTCAATCACTACCGTTGCTAGGCAAGGAACGATAGCATGAAGATGGTGGTGACAGTTGCATGAGTTGTTTGGTCATTAGAAGTGCCTAGGGAATTTTATTATCGCATGGGTCATAGATGGTTAGAATTCAAAGATTCTTTGAGGATGGGAAGTTAGGGTGAAGATTCGCCAATTCAGGGTAAGGGTTATGGATTTTAGTCACCAGCATAAAGGACTTAAGGATTTAGTGCGGTATCATGGGAGATGATTAGGATTATCGGACTTGCTAAGATTCCGAGGAGTATTCTTCTGGATTTCAAGAGTTGGGCGATCATCGAGATAGTCTAGTAATGGAACGCTAGTATTGGTAAGTGCAGGTCATAGTCGGTTCATGTATATGAAGATTAGATGGGTTGGGAGTCCATCAAGTTTCATGGGATAGGAGAGCTTCGACGAATCCAATTGGGGGAGAATCGATCAGAATTTTCGGGATTTGGATCGGGTGTGGAACCAGGGCAAGTTTCACATACCATTTAGGAGAAGAGACGACCCAAGTGGCCGTCCGGATTGAAGTTGTGTAATTTGGGAGTTCAGGAAACTTCCAACAGTTGGTCGGCGTCTTCTTTGTGATGTATACTAGGCCTATGGATGGATCGAGGTTGAGGTTTATGTTAGAGCATCGCTTCATGTTCTTGTCTGATGAAGGCTTTGGGATTCGAAGCATGACCCAAACATCTTATTGGAATTTAGTCGGATGCGGGTTTGACTCAGGATAATTGGGGTTGAGATGGTTCGGGTGTGGTAAGACCATGGGTGGTAACCATGGTTGGTTAGAAGTGTTGTAAGACTACGATGGGATCGTAGCATTCACCAGTTTGAGGTAGACTATCGTTGAGGTGGTCTTGAGTATAAAGGAGGATCAGTTCGTGCATTAGGCAAGAGGGACATGATTTTCACAGAGAATTTCTCTGTTTTAGGAAGAGGATCATTATGGTCTTGAGTATATGTTGATACCTTTCTTTTTCTACTAACTTTTCTCCCTCTTCCATATGAAGTTTTAGTTTAACTATCATAGGAGTATCTGTCGGTTTACATTCCACCATTCCTGTTTCTGCCAATAAGTCGAGGATATATTTTTTCTGGTAGATGAAGATGCCTTGTTTGGACCTTAGAACTTCTATTCAAATAAAATACTTAATTCTTCCCAAGTCTTTCATCTCGAACTCGGTGAACAAGTTTATTTTTAACTTTATCATTTCTTCCTCATCATCTCCCGTAATAATCATATTGTCAACATAAACGATCAAACAAGTTAGGAGATCACCTCTCCTTTTTAGGAACAAAGTATGATCTGAGTTACTTTGTTTAAAACCATAACTCTTCATAGCAAGAGTAAACCTTCCGAACCAAGCCTGAGGATATTGTTTAAGACCATAGAGTGATTTATTCAACCGACATACTTCACAAATTTTAAAATTCTCTCTGAATCCAGGAGGGGCTTCCATATAGACCTCTTCTATTAATTCTCCATGAAGGCATTTTTTACGTCTAATTGATGGAGAGGCCATCAATTATTGGTAGAAACTAAGAAAAGAACTCTTATTGTGTCTATCTTTGCGACTGGGGAGAAAGTATATGAGTAATCAATCACGTATGTATGAGTATACCTTTTAGCAACTAGGCGGGCTTTATATCTTTCAACCGTCCCATCTGGTTTGTGTTAAACAGTGAATACCCATCGATATCCCAATGGTTTCTTCCCTGTTAGAAGAGAGCATTTCTTCCAAGTTTCATTCTTAACCAAGGCTTCCATCTCATTTTCCATTGCTTCTTTCCATTTCTTTAATGTCAAGGCTTGCTCCACAAATTTGGGACTTTCTTCCATGTATAGGGAGGATGTAAAAGCTTTAGCTTCCTTCCATAGATTTCCATTGGCTATGTTTTCCATAGGATACCTTACATTTCTATTTGGTTGCTTTTCTGGAGAGTGTCGTTTTGGAGGAATTCCCCTATTTTCCCTTGGTGATAGAGTGTATCTTATGGTTGTTTCTTGATTATGACTTGAGGTTTCTTGGTTATCTTGTTCTGCTTCCTGATCATTATGATTAGATATTTCTAATTCTCCCAAAGGATCATTAGATGGAAGATCTTGAGAGGAATTACTAGATGAAAGATCTTGGGAAGGATCATGAGAAGCACTTACCTCGGATGACGTCACGTTAGGAAGATTTTGTTCAGTGACATTGATTATTGGTTCTCCGAATTATGAGGAGCTTGATGACTCACTTTGGAAACTGTTATTGATTTCTTCTGATTTCGGTATCCACTTTATCCAACTTAGTGTGTCAATGTTTTCTTTCTCCCTTTGACCACTTAGTTGGGAATTGTAGAAGAATTTTCTTTTCAAGAAATTATAGTTCATTGTAGTAAACATATGATGCCTTTTCAGGTTATAACACAAGTATCCCTTTTGGTTGGCTCCATATCCCACAAGGACACATTTTTCAGCGCATGGATCAAGTTTTCTTCGGTTATTTTTGGGTATATGGACAAAAACTGAACAACCAAAGACCTTTGGTTCAAGAGTGAGAGGACGAGGAAGTATAGTGAATTCTATTAGGGTTTGGATGGGAGTTTTAAAATTAAGGGCTTTGGTTGGAAGACTGTTAAGGAGGTAGGTGGTTGTGGCTAAGGCATCTGGACAAAAAGACTTTGGGACTTGAGATTCAATCAAAAGTGTCCCCGTTATCTCAAGAAGGATACGATTTTTCTGTTCGGCCACCCCATTTTGTTTCGAGGTGTGAGGACATGGGATTTGGTGGATTATTCCCTTTTTTGATAGAATTGTTTCATGGGATCATTAACGAATTCTCCCTCATTGTCAGATCGAAGGATTTGAATAATCTTTTTGAATTGGTTTTGAATCATGGTTGTAACATCCCCTTTTGGCACGTGTCACAATATTTTCCGCTTTCGGCTCCCAGCACGAACAATTTAACTCTTTTATAACGTGGCTGATTGATAAAATTTTATGTGATAGAGATGTTATACAAAGACAATTTGATAATTTCATTGTTGGTGGAATTTCAATTTTTCCTCCCCCTTTCACATGTCCAATACCCTCATCTGCAGTATAAATGTGTGGTTTTATAGGTTTGGATTTTGAAATAAAATCTAAGGATTCAAATGGCATGGTGTCAGTGGCACCACAGTCAAGTATCCAATAATTATCTCTTTTTTAACATTCTTTTGCAATATTTGCTTTCCCAATTAAATTTTCCTCTTATAATTTATTTTTCTTAAAGGATACTGATGGATCCCAAAAAATTAGCAATTTTAGAATTTCAGGGGAGAAAAATCTCGGGTTTAAAAAGGATGAAGACAAAGTGTTAATTTTCAAACTATAAGGGTTAGAATTGGTAGAGATTGAGTAAAAAAACTCAAACCTTATACATGCGTTGTCACCTCCTTCATTTTGTACACCAATTGCTAATCCCCTAAATCTCTCATCTCCTATGTTGCTTTTCTGGTAGTCACCGTTGTTGTTGGCGGTGTTTGCGTTACCCACGGTGGTGGCTACCCTCCCTTTTTCTTTGCTTCCCCATTTGTGTCCATCGTTCCACCATTTTGGGTATCCAACTATCTTAAAACATTGGTCTTTGGTATGTTTAGTCATACCATAGTGGTCATACTTGAGTTGGGACTTATCCGCCCGAGATGATGATCCAGACCGTTACCCTTCTGACTGGCGATGCCCCTTTGTTCGAGTCGTAATACTCCAATTTCGTTAGGTCCAGTAGTAACTATACTAATGGCCACACCTTGATGAGATGAAGAATTTGCTGAAGTTGCTCCCAAAATATTCTGGTGAGCGGTTTCTTTTTTGACTGCCGCATAGGCACCCTCGGCTGATGGTAGAGGATTCTATCGTAACATTTCTCTTTTTATTGGGTCATACTTGTGGTCAAGAGTATTTAAGAACTGAAATAATTTTTTTCCGGTTCTTATCTTGTTATACGTGGTGACGTGTTTTGCACATGCCATTGGATTGGGGTCTCTTCTTTCAATTTCTCCCTAAATTCCCTGTAAAGATATCCAGAAATCTTCCAAAGGTATGCCATTTTGCTTGAGTTCATTAGCTTTGACATGGAGATTGAAGGTTTGGAGTTTGTCCTTGCCAGTACTTTATGTAACCACGAGTGCATCCCATAACGTTTTATTGTAGGGAACTCAATAAGATTACTTGAAAGAGTGGGGTCAATATTATGGATAAACCAAGAGAAAACCACAAGATCATCTTGTTCCCACTACTCATATTTTTCATCAGTGGGTTCTGGTGGGTTTGTGGTAAGATGTCTTAAAAGAGCATTCGATTTCTCCCTATGGCAACTCGTATCATACGAGCCTTCGAGGGATAGTTTTGGATAATGAGGTTAAGATTGATTTTAAGGCTATCAGAGAGGTTTTTTTTGTGGCTTTGGGTTTGAGAATTGAGTCCATTTTTTAGGACATTGACTATTTTCATTGTGAGGTTATCATGGTTTACTCTTGAGTTACCGTCTGATTCAGACATGGCAACTTGCTGATTGATATGGGTAGATTATGTGAAATATTGTTGTAAGGATTACCAACACTGCTCTGATACCATGTTTTCGATGATTAGAGAACACAGGAAAATATTTTTTTTATTTTTATGTATATTACAATTGAACATGACACCTCTATTTATAGGTGTTATACAAGAACTAAAAAGGAAGCTATTAAAGTACTCTAATATGTTACATCCTGTAATTCTTAAACCGAAAAGGAAAATATTGAGTTGGGAGATGATGAAAGAAGACCGATCCCATGATTGGATCAAACATTTGACTTTCCTTTCTAACAATTCTATGGTTATTTTGCATACCAGATCCATATGTTGATTATTTACATCACAAAAACCTACAAATGACTATTACTTAGACTTGAAATCGTGTAAGGAAGCATATGCATATTCCTTTAAATAGTCACTAACATGTTTTTCAAGTTATGGTTTGTTATTTTAATCGTCAGGTCAATATGTTGTTTACCATTTACACATTTTTATTGTTCATAAGTGTTATATTCTATTGTTTTGTGCAACAACATCAGTATTTTAATTCCTAACAAAAATCCTCAAAAGGTTATTATTAGATGAATATTTATATTTTAGTAAAGGATTGTGTATATCCCATTAATTTATGTAATTATCCTAAATTAGTGTTGTACTCATTATATACTAAATACTGATCCTCCACAAATTGTGTGGTTGATTTTCATAATTCTACCATGATCATCAAACTACCTTATTTGGCAAAATCAAATGATTCTGCTTTTTACATATCAAAAGTTGTTTGACCACGTTCTTGGTACAACTCCTCAGCCTTCTTCTACCATCACAGATGGTGATAAAACTGTCCCAAATCCTTCTTTCTCTTCCTAGACAGAAACTAATCAAAAACTGTGATTCTTCTCTTACGGAAGAAGTTACTACAGAGATCTTAGGTCTCTCGATAACACATCAGATCTAGCAAACCCTTAAAATTGCTTTCAATAATTCTTTTGTGGAGCATGTTCATTCCCTCGGTGATTCATTAAGGCAACTCACTAAGGATACATCTTCTCTTCCTGACTTTGGACGGTGTTTCAAGGCCATTTGTGATCAGTTGGCTGTGATAGGTCAACCCGATGCTGAAATTGATAAGGTTCATTGGTTCTTATTTGTATTAGGTGCTTCGTTTAAAACCTTATCCACCGTAATTCATGCAACTAAGCTGACACCATGTTTTCGCGATTTGTTATTTCAGGCAGAAAGCCATGAGATGCTTTTGAAATCGCTTCATGGTTTCTCTCATTCCTCAGTGGCGTTCACTGCTCAACAGACTCGATCGAACACATCTCATGATGGTTGCCAAAATGGATCCTCTAAACCCTAATTCTCATTATCCACAGTCCTCTTTACGTGGTCATGGATCTACCCATCGTCATCCCCCAGTTGTGTCGTACAAATGGTCATTATGCATTGTCTTGTCCTAACTTTCATACCTATTCTCGTGAAGCTTCATCCTCATCAAACACTCTAGCAAATGCATTTCATGCCCAATGTCATGTAACTACTGGTTCTCCTGAATGGCATGCAGATTTTGGGGCAACATCTCATATTTCTCCAAATTCTAAGACACTTTACGACACTACTCCTTATCAATGTAACATGAGTGTAGTTGTTGGGAATGGTAAATCACTCCCAATCACTCACACTGGTACATCAATGGTCTCCAATAAAATTTTCTTATGTGATGTACTTGTTATTCCTAATCTCCCCAAAGAGCTTTTATCTATTAGTAAACTTACAAAAGATTATCTGGTTGATGTTTTATTCTCTCAACCGTTTTTCACTATCCAAGACCGACAAAAAAACAGGTTCTAGCTAAAGGAAAATATGAGAATGGGATTTATGTGCTTAAAGAAGGACCTCAATCTTTTGTTGCAAATCATGGTGTTACAAATCGAGCATCTTACGATTTGTGGCACACTCGTCTTGGACATGGTTCTTTTGATGTCATTTCAGTTTTAAATAAATTGGGGGCTTTATATGTGACTTCGATTATGCCTAAACCCCATGTTTTCACTTCTTGACAACTTTCCAAAGGACATAAAATACATTTTGAGATTAATGCTAAACGTTCTTTGCACCCTCTAGATCTTGTACATTGTGATTTGTGGGGACCCTCTCCCATTTGTTCACATGATGGTTACTTATATTATGTTATCTTTATGGATAATTATTCACGTTTTACTTGGTTTTATCCCTTAAAAACAAAGATAAGTTTTTATTCAGTTCTCGATGCATTTATCAAACTTGTTCAAACTCAGTGTTCACAAAAGATAAAGGTTTTTCAAAGTGATGGTGGATCAGAATTCACTAATCACACTGTTCACAAGATCTTTGAGGATAATGGCACATTTCATCGTTTCTCTTGCCCTTACACGCCACAACAAAATGGTTTTGCCGAAAGAAAACATAGGTATATTGTTGAAATGGGTTTGCTATGGTTTTCAATGCCTATATTCCCATAACTTATTGGGTGAAGGCTTTCAGTCTGCAACATTCATCATCAACCGTTTACCCACTAAGTTGTTGGGTAATAAAAGTCCTTTTGAATTGATTTATTGTCAACCACCTCAATATGGTCAACTCCGTGCATACGGTTGTCGAATATTTGTGTATTTATGTGCTTATTCTCAACATATGCTTGCTCCAAGAAGCATCTTGTGTATATTTATGGGATATTACACTCAATACAAAGGTTACAAGTGTCTTGATCCATTCACTGCGCACATCTACATCACACAACATGCTCGATTTGATAATGTTTTTCCTTTTGCTAGATCTGATCATTCACAAAATATATCTACATTGGATTTATCAATATTTATGGAATATCCGCTTTTGCCCACACCAACTTTGACCTCATCACTTCCATCTCATCCTGTTACATCCTTTCAACCCACCAATACTTCTCCTTGTTCTCTCTGTCGGCCTACTACTTCTTTACCTACACCTGACACAACTCCCTCTACTCCTTCCACCTCCTTATTAACTTAAACAAAACCTGTTACCTTACCCTAAACACCTCCAACATCATTCGATATTCCTCCGGTCCAGAATACACATATTCAGTCTACTGTCACTAAACCTATCTCTCAAGCCCAATCCGTTTCACCATCATCCACCCCAACATCGTCGGCTTCCACTCAAGCCACCTCCCAACCAGTTTTATTTTCCCTGCACCCTTTGGTTACTTAGGAAAAAGCAGGTATCTTCAAACCTAAACATATGTATGATCTTGCATCTCTTACAATAAATCCTCTTCATATTGCTCTTTTATCGGCAACTGAGCTAAGAGGTTTCAAAATCGGTTGCCAAGGATCCTCAATGGATGGCTTCCATGTGTGAGGAAATTGATGCTTTGAAACATTCCAACACTTGGACATTGGTTCCTCATCCAAATGCATCTAATGTTGTTGGTTCAAAATGGGTATTCGGTATCAAGTATAATTCTGATGGAACCATTCAGCGTTATATAGCATATGTGGTGGCCCAAGGTTTTACACAAATATCGGGGCTAGATTATTCTCATACCTTTATCCCTGTTATTAAGGTCGCAACTTTTTACATCGTATTATATCTTGATGTGTTAAATGGATGGAAACCGCACTAGCTTGCTGTCAAGAATGTCTTCTTGAATGGACACTTAAATGAGATAGTTTTTATGGAGCAACCTCCCGGTTTCGTAAATGCTCACTTTCCAAAACACGTGTGCAAGTTGTGAAAAGCCTTGTATGGTCTAAAACAAGCTCCTCATGCTTGATTTCAACGAATAAGTACCTTCCTGCCCACTTACAGCTTCACCTGCAGTCGTGTTGACACGTCTCTTTTTATATATGCATGAAACTCATGCATCGTGTACTTACTCATTTTTGTTGATGATCTCATCCTCACTGGCAACAATGAGTCCATTATCTCTACTTTTATTTCACAACTATCAATTAAGGATCTTGGAGATCTTAATTATTTTTTTGGTCTCGAGGTTGCATATACGGATGATGCGAGTCTTTCACTTCTGATGGTACTTTATTTTCTGATCCCACTCTTTATCGATCAGTTGTTGGGGCACTACAATATTTGACCATTACGAGACCAGATTTATCTTACTCTGTTAATCAGGTAAGTCAATTTCTTCATGCTCCAACCATTACTCATTTTCAGTCCGTCAAGAGGATATTAAGTTATGTCAAAGGCATTGTATCATTTGGTATTACCTTTACTCGTCCTCATAAGAATCTCCTTTTGGGATACTCCGATGCTGATTGGGAACGTTCTCTTGAGACTCGTCATTCCACTTACGGGTACTTTATATTTCTAGGTGGAAATCTTACTTCTTGGAGTGCAAAGAAACAACCCATCATATCTCAATCTAGTTGTAAGTCCGAATATTGTGCAATGGATA
Organism: Lactuca virosa; assembly: GCF_052849685.1. Lineage (NCBI taxonomy): Eukaryota > Viridiplantae > Streptophyta > Magnoliopsida > Asterales > Asteraceae > Lactuca > Lactuca virosa. The sequence goes on along the minus strand of NC_136428.1, from coordinate 381,802 downwards.
ATACTGTTGCTGAACTGGTTTGGATAACTCATCTTTTGCAAGAGTTGTGTGCACTACCACCATATCGACCAAAGCTTTTGTGTGATAATAAAAGTGCTTTATTTATGACCCAAAATCCAGTTTCTCATAAACGTGCAAAACATATCGATCTTAGTATCATTTCATCCGAGAACTTGTAACATCACAACAAAAAACATTACCTTTAGCGACGACGAAAAATGTCCCAATTAATGCCTAAAGTCGTCGCTAATACTTTAGCGACGACATGTCGTCGCTAAAGGGTCGTCGCTATTACCTCGTAGCTAATACTCAATTGTTGTCGCAGTTAACGTCGTCTCTAATAGCAGTCGTCGCTAAAAGCCTTCTTTGTCGCTATTAGTGTCGTCTCAATTGATATTCCGGGAAGGCTTCCCGGAGATAGAAGTCGTCGCAATTGGTGAATGTCGTCCCTAAAGGTGTCGTCTCTATTTATATGTGCATAATCCTTTCTATTTAGACTTTCATAGATTCAAGATTGAAAGTGGATGGTGTCCTATGTGCGGTGACTCCGTAATAAAAGTACAATAAGCGGAATTATTAGTGACATGCCACTGAGAGTGAAAACAACAAGTACTTAAAAACAAAATTATAAGGATTAAATTAAGTTGATTGTACTCTAACTAAAGGAAGAACATGTAAAAAGACTGCAATTATTGGTTGAGGATCATGTTACTAATAAACAAACATGTCGACAGTTACTCGCCTCAAGGCTCAAGGTCACATTTCGACCCATTTACTATTTCATGCGACACTTAAGAAGTATTTGGTTGAATGCATTTAGTAATAATAACAATTTTAGTTAAATATAACAATTAATTACTAAACTATGCGTGTGTTTGATCCAAAATTTTATCTTTTAAGTCGACTAACAAACTCATCCCAAATTTCTATATTTCAAGTCCATTTTCCAAAGATCACTAGGCCCTGAAAATTACCATCAGCAGATCTGATTTTAACTTTGAAAAAGAAGCTTCTAATCATACTTTTACTTTAAAATAAGGTCATAAAACAAAAAATAAGGAGGGTAAGAGTTTGTTGATCATAAACAAACCTACCTTAACCTTGCTGAAGTTTCTAATTCACAAGCACTTTGTGAAGCTGCCAAAAGATGACCACGCCTCTTCTCAATGAAATTCTACCTTAATTCTTCAAATCTCCCTTCTATAATTGCTTCTTTAATAACTCCAAAGAAGGATAGATAGTGACGTGTATTATGTCTGCGAGAACAACAAGAACAAAAAATATGTTTTAAAAAATATGTTGGGAATAACAAAAGTAATAAATTAAAAAGGATTTGTTTTTTACATTTCTAAGAAGAATATGAGCCATCATCTCATGGACATTAAGCAAACGATTGATGTATGCTTTGGTATGGTTCTGGCATGTGTAGTAGATGCACCCATCAACAATCTGTGATGCATCTTTCCTACACCAAAATAATAAGTTAATATTAATGTTTTTCTATCATATAATAATTAATTAACTATAAATGAGACATGTCATGTAATAATACACCTACAAAACGGTTGCTTTTAGATTTATCTTTGTGCCATCACTAACCATAGCACTTAGCCCATGTGTGATAAAATATTTAATGGCAAGGTTAAGAGTTGTCGTATGTTGGCTAGCAAGGTGAAGATGTTGACCTTCGAATGGATTAAATACCGATCTAGAAAAGGTTATTTCTTTAACTGGGTCGATTGGTGTCTTAACCCTTCACGAGAATGTATCAACCTCATGTAATTCTAGCTTATTGCTAGCTTGTTTTCTTTAAAATTCTTGTTGTTCAAAAAAAAAAAAACTTAGCCCAGGGTCAGACACAAGTTTACACTGTCCATCAAGTGGGAAGACGAGCACAAAGCCTCCAAGGGTAATATGGTAAATATACTTGTTCAAACACTTGTATCAGCATACAATCAACAAAAGGTCAAAGTAGTTATTGAAACCTACTTATGTGGAGTCAAAGAGGTCAATGCCTGCAGCGATACCATGCAATACCTCCTCTACATTCATGGAAGATAGATGTTTTGGTTAATAAAAGAACAAATGTGAGCTATATCAATTTCAAGATTCATGAAATATAAAAAATTTCTAAGATATGTAGACAATTAAAATGAAACATAAACTAAAAACTTCAAGTGTGGTAAAAATAATACCTGGAAGTCCACGACCACAAACATGGCGAGGCTTTTCTTTTGGTAACAAGTCCTGAAAACAACCATTAAATTTCTCATAACATCAATATTTTTTCCAACAATAACATAAAACTAGTATTAAAAATTAAGAGTGTTAATTTATACTTTTTCCATATAATTACAAGGAACATATAAATGAAGGCACCTATGGTTGTAGAGCTGAAAAAAGTGGAGCTGCGGTAGTGATCGTTGCCAGGTGGCACAGTGGCGGTGATGCGGTGGTTCCAATATCCGGAGATCGGAGGAATCTCCTTAAAACCATCAAAATCAGCAAAATTAGAAAAAGAAAGAGAAAGAGAAAAGACGGTGGAAATGAGAAAGGGAAGCATACCTTCGCCGGTGGAGAAGTTCGCCGGAGACGGTGGCGAGATGAGGTGATGATAGTCGCCTGTGGAGAAACTAGAACGCTGGTGAGAAGCTGGAAATCCCTCCGGCGAAAGAAGTCGGGAGCGTCAGCGCTTTCTGCGATGGAAAATACGACGTCGCCCGAAAAACGTTTCACCACTTGTCGACCGAAAATGAGAGACAACTGGCAGCGTAATCAGGTTTTGCGACCTGGGGGTGAACAAAAGGGGGAGCCCTTCAGGGACGACGCCTTTAGCAGCGCCATTTGATTTTTAGAGACGACGATTTGGAGGGAAATTTATGTGCCCATTTTTCACGACCTTTAGAGGCGACATTGTCGTCACAAATAGCGTCGTGGCTATTGCTGTGAACAGTAGCTAATCCCAGCCCTTGGATCGGGATGCAATCGAGGGGCATAAACAGTGGCGAATCTAGAACCAAAAACCACATGGTTCCTTATGTAAATAAAACTAAAATAGGTAGGTCTTTTAGCAAAAATGAGATAGGTCCTTCATATTTTCTATATATATTTGTTGTATTTTAAAAAAAAAAAAGGTAGGTCCTAGGACCTACCTTCTTGAAGCTTAGCTACGCCCCTGGGCATAAATTGATCCAGAGGCAATCACACGGATCGCCAATCAAAACCTTTAGCAACGCCCTCATTAGTGACGACATTACTCTTTAGCGACGACAAAAACGTGTGTAGTCTATTGTGGTCCCAAAAACTGCATGTCGTCTCTAATGGTGTCGTCCCTAAAACATATATTTCTTGTTGTGCATCAGGAAAATTATATACCAAGTTTGTTCGTACCAGGTCGTTGACATCTTCACGAAGAGTTTGCCAAAGATTCAATTTGAAACATTTTGTACCATGTTTCGTCTTGGCACATCTCCCTTTTGATTGAGGGGGGTATTAGATGAATATTTGTATTTTGTAAAAGATTATGTATATCCAATTAATTTCTGATAATTATCCTAAATTAGTGTTGTACACATTATCATATATTGAATACTGATCCTTCACAAATTGTGTGGTTGATTTTCATAATTCTATAGCTATAAATAAACATGAACATAGCAAATATAAATTGGCAGATCGTGAAGAGAAAATCATTAAAGTCCATTCTATAATAATTAAAGGAAGAATCTTATTATTTAGTATAAACAAAGCAAATTTTAGTTTGAATAGTGTGAAATATGACATCGGAGTCCATTCTAGAGGATCTATAGGAAAAATAAGTGGAACTTGAGGATGTGGAAACAATAAAAAAGCTTTTGTTTTTAAATCATAATGCACCTGCTAGTAAACGCACCAAATCAAAGGTTATATAAATAATTCATCATCTAGGAACAACATTAAACCGAAAGTACAGAATGATATAAAGTGTTTCGTGATGAAAGTAAGTTCACTATGATGGATGGATTGCAACAACATACTCACCCCTATATCTTTGATCTTTCCATCATTTCAACTTTAATTTGAGCCGAAATATCTTCATCTTCCTCGTCAACAGAAAAGGTTAACTCTAAAATCTCTCTTATGTAATAAGTGAGGATTATATGTCTAACAATATTTGAAATAAATTCTTTTTTCTTGAATCATAAAAGTTGTAATTATTGATCACACTTAAGCACTTTATCCGTGTATTCAACAGCACCACCACAATAAAAGTCACTGAATGAATGATGTAAAATCTCAATAACCGGTGTTTGAATGTCGGAGTAGAGATGTTATCGAAAGTACGATGGTATACGGAGTACTTCAACTTAAAGTTTTGCACGGAAAAAAAAAGGCAATAATTAAGTGTGAAAGTACGATGGTGTTTTGTGTAACCCCACATGAAAACATTTTCCATAAATAAATAATAAACTCAGAGAATTTGCTAAGGCATTTTCTAGAATTATATGGTTATTTTATAATATTTTTGAAAAGCGCAGCTAATGCACATATATTTGGTCAATTTTTTAATTATCTCGTAACATACTCATGTTCTTTTTTTAAAAGATTGTAAGCTTTTGAATACAATTTGCTCTCGTTTGACCAATCTATATATATCACCAGTTTGTTTAAGCTCTATAAATGAATCTTTCTGAAAACATTTTTTGTGAGGTCGATTATCAAAAAGGTTTCTTGTGCGATGAAGTAATCTCTTGTTGGTAGCTTCACATATATAAAACTGATACAAGGGATAACAAATGATAAAAAAAAAAAAACAAAATCAATGCACCCCTGCTGTCCTCTTCTTTTGCATTGGGAAAAGCCATGAACTTTGTTCTCATTCTCTTATGTACGTAAAAAACAAGGTACATCAGTATTCAGGAAAGTTCAAAATATATTATTAAAATCCGATGTATATGTATGTATAATGTACTAATTAAATGATAAACGTGATAAATTAATTAACTATTACTAGAATGAAATGAATAGGGCACCTCAAAAGGCTACAATCGAGAGAGCTTGCAAGCTTTGGTCATAATCTTCAAACGGCATCGACCGGCCAACATTCGGCAACCTTTCCTGCACTAATCGGATAACTCGCTCCCATCTTCTCCTATTTCCATCAAATCCATGATCAGCTCTAGATCTACCAGCAGCTTGAAAACCGATTATCTGGTTCAACTGAAACACAAAAAGCCTCGACTCTTGTGCCACAGACATGATAAGATTTTGAAAAGGTCTCAAACTCAATACTACTTTTAGAAATAATGGCCATGCCAAGATGGCTACAAATGGTGCACCATGGAGCTTAGAAACCCCTAGGAGTTTCACCTTCGCCAGAGCCACTAGGTGCAACCCCATGTCTTCACTCAAATAAAGCTGCACAGGAAGAGAAAGAGAACGGATTAATTATTGTGTTGAGAAAATCGCGTGCGTGGGTATGTGTGTGGGTGAGTGTGTGTATCTATATGCAACTTTAGATAGAATTTATAGATAATATATGTAGATATAAGATTCGATTCGGTTTTTAGTGTTTTGGTGTGTGTGAGAGGACAAAGAAGATAATTCATAGGGTGATGTGGGGTAAGATAATTGGAGTTTTTAATGCAACATGGGATGTAATGACGTTAAAAAAAGTACAACATTGGAATTAAAAGACAATGGATTGCCGTGAAAAACAAAGTACGATAATGTTGTTTATGGCTTGAGGATGACTTATCACTATATACCCAGATTGGCCTTGGCCTACCTCAATTTTATATCGTACAAGGCACATATATATAGAATTGTAAAGATATTATGATTTATGATTATGTGTACGCTTTACTTTTGCCATTTTAACCAGCGGGTGGATCGGGGGTTGGACAACAGTCTCGAACTATTATGATTTTAATCACCCACTTGAGTTCGCTAACACGTATTACACTTGAATCCACGGATGCATGATCGTTTTTTGTAATTAGATTACGCATTCTGGAATAAAGGAATTGAAAGACTACACTTTTATAGAAACAATATTTGTAAAAAATAAGAATTGGTTAAAAATTAAATCCAAGATAGTTCACAACAGTGTTGTAAACATATCGACTAGGCTTCAATTAATCTTTGATTAGTCCCTAATCGCTATCTAGCCGATTAGAAAGTGTCTAACGATTAATCATCACCTAGACAATGACTATAACTATAGAAGTCGGTGAATTTTTAATACTTTGAAGAAGCTTTTTTAATAGAAACTCTTTGAGAAGTGATCAATATTATGTTAATGATTTTAACTTATGATATTAACAATATTTATAAATATTGTTATGATATTACTATATTAGGCATATTTAAAAAAAAATTAACGAATTTACAATAAGGTCTTCGGCTAGTCGCCGACTAGACCGACTAGTCCTTAGTTGCTAGTCAACTAACTTGGTACCGCCTAACGATTTTTACAACATTGGTTGAGACTTGTTTTTGACACAATATCCTGAAATTTAAAGGGTGCTTGGGATTAATTATTTAATTCTAAAAGTGGTTTTAGGCCAAAGTGTTTATTGAGTTATGTTGATAGGAAATTTTTTTTAAGTGTTTGGTCTATCTTTCATGGTGGCAAAAACCAATAAATAAATAAATTGTTTTTCAAAACATATTTGACTTAATTTATACATCTAAAATGACAAAAAAAAAGAAAAATGGTGGACATTTTAGGATAGTTTAAGGATATAAAGGTAATTTTACTTTTAAAAGGTAAAAAGTCATTCAAAAAGCCAATTTTTCTTTAATTTTCAATTCCACATTTTTATACCTTCATAAAAAAATTATTTCAAGAAGTATTTTTCAAATTTATTGACTTTTTCAAAAATCCAATAAATCAATAAACAATGCCAAACACCCTCTTAATAATATTATTGCCTCGGTTTGTTTCGTTAGCCACATATGGGTGTGTACTTTATATAAATTTTTTAAAAGTAATTATATTTAAGAAGTTGAAAAATTAAGTGATTTTATCATTTAACAATACCAACTCGATAAAAAAAGTAATTGCGACTTTTAACACTAATTGTGAATATCCATTTCAATTCATGTCTTGCACACATTATACTTATGTCAACTTGGAGTTGAGCGATAAGAAAGTGGATTGTTGGTTCGACCATTATGACTTCCTCGGTTTGTAAAGATATGGGAGAAGTGGCGATGTGCTAAGCATACACATTCATAATTGCGCCATATCACAAACTTCTTGTTGGTGAATTGTTTCACTAACTGTATTTAAGTGTCATGGGTTGACTTGTTGACCAAAATCAATTTTGATGAATATTAAACAAGTAAGGAAGGTGCGGAGTGCACACTTGTTTAAGTTTATTCAAGATTCAAAGTACACTGTTATTTAGGGGGGAAGTTCCTAAACGAACGGGGGTCCGGGGGCAGCGCCCCTGGGAGCGGGGTCCATGTGACAACCCGAAAATTTTGCCTTGAAAGTCCAGCCATTCAATTCAACCGAGTGTCAAACCTGTTTCTGCTATCAGTTAGCATTGTTTAGAGTCTGTTTGAGGGTTCGAAGCTCAGTACAATCAAGTTATGGGCTCAGGGAAGTGTCAGCTAAAGTTCTTCGAGTTGAATTCGAGCCGAACACTCCATCCAAGGGAGTGTACGGCCATACACATGAGTGTATGGCCGTATACCCATGTTGACCGTACACTCTCCCCCATATGTAGAGGATCCCCTTCATTTCTAGTCATTTCTTCAGTTTCCAAGTCAAGAACTCGAGTTTTCTCTCAACTATCATCAAGCTTTTCACCCCGATCTTCAAGAATGTAAGCATTTCTTCCTTTTGATTAGTTGTTATCCTTCTTAACCTAGTAACACCCTTTGATTTCATCCATGGAAATCATCTTTTTGGGTAGATCTTCAAGATCTTCATCTTTCACCAAGAACATATACTTGTTCTTGGTGGCCGTGAACCCTCCATTGTGCCTCCAAATCGTAAGTATTCTTTCCGTATGCTTAGTATACATTAGGAAATCTTGTTAAACACCTTAGAAAGGACCTTTTAGCTGGGACAAAAGGAGTGTACAGCCGTACACCCTTGCATGGACGTACACCCCTCAAAACACCCCAAAATGGCCTCCAAAGTGAGAATCTAGTTCATATTCCTGATGAGCAATCGACCCACTAGCTTTCCCATTTTTCAAAGACCCTCTTATACATGTTTGACCATGAGTGTACGACCGTACACTCCATGGCCGTACACACCAAGTTGTGGCCGTATACACCCCTTTGTTGAATCACATGTCAGTCTAACACTTAGTCCAAGTGTTTCCTAGTCCCTAAGGGTATTTCCTTGCATGTTAGTTGCTTTTAAACACCAAATCATGCCAATATGTGCCATATATGTCATTTAGGACTCGTTTGTGTCTCGGGACTTCATTCGTGGAACTTCTCATCCTTACGCGCACATTCGATTGAATCACCCACATAAGGTGAGTTCATACCCCTATAATCAATCTTTTAAACTGTTTTAAATGCTTTTAAGGGGGGGAATACAAGTTGAACACAATGATAATTGTGTAAATGTTTTTTTATAAACATCTTTTAAAGGATTGCTTATGTGTTCATGAGTGATCAAAACTTTTCAAAAACTCTTTTAAAGTTATGTTACTTTACAGTTTACAAAACTCCGTTTTTAAAGTACAATCATAACTTAGTAGATAAATGAGTCTTTTCTTCAAGTCAATAACAGTTCAAAGTAAAGATACTAGTAAACTATAGTAGGTATAGTTTAAGGGTTTAATTTACACTAGAACAGAGAGAACATACTATAAAGAGAAACAGGGAGGTAGATGCAATACACTATAACATAGAGAACATACTATAAAGAGAAACAGGGAGGAAGATACAATACACGATAACAGAAAGAACATACTGTATACTATAACAGAAGAACAAATCATGATTAACATAACTATACTAATGATTCCCAGTAACCTAGGAAAGGAACGTATCACTAACTCGTTGTTCTAAACAAAAGGTGATAATAAAAGTAGTATAAAGGATATATATATATATATATATATATATATATATATATATATATATATATATATATATATATATATATATATATATATATATATATATATATATATATATATATATATATGGTGCATCTACAATATTCCATGATTTATATATATATATAGGATACATCTACAAAGTACCAGAGTTATATATATGGGGTACATCTACAAAGTACCGGCGTTATATAGGGGGTACATCTACAAAGTACCAGATTTATATAGAGGGGTACATCTACAAAGTACCGGATATTAATAAATAAAACACATCAATATATACAAAACTCGCAACAGTAGCGATAAAGGCATTAAGAGTATAGGATTCATTACTCCTAGAAATTGTCTAAACAATAGAACAACGTTGCATAACATACTAGTAACATGAACAAGTAATTCAGTATGTCAATTTAAAAGAACAATGTATACTTTCATTTTTCCCATTACTTTCATATTGTGACAGTTCCACTTAAAAGTTAATGCAAACTATTTTTGAGTTAAGATAGTTATAAACTACGGAAAACTTACATCATTACAAGTGACAAACAGAACAGTCGAGTCTAGTACATTCAGTAGAAAGGGGCCTATAATGCTAACTTTATGATTCCTTAGTTTATACATCAGGGATATATATTAATCGGATCCGACAGGTGGTAGGATGTGTGCTTTCCGCTTCATTTCATGTTCCTTGTTTGGTTGTGGGCTTAGAGTAGATTCACCCAACCTACTATCTATTCGATCTTAGATATATATATATATATATATATATATATATATATATATATATATATATTCCGTATACACTAAGTAATCATAAGGAGTACCGGGTATGGGTCAGGTCATAGTACACTAACTCAATACAACATTTTCTAGTACAAAAACATACTTTTCAAGTAGAACACTTGGTAGACAAAACTAGAAACTTACCAGTAAAAGGGTTTAATCCATTTTATTAAACCAGTATAACTTAAAGGACCTTAGGTGGTTAATTCTATAATACGTTAGTTTATACATCAGGGTTATATATAATTAACACCCGATAGGTAGTTGGATGTGTGCTTTCCGCCTTACTTCATGTTCCTTGTTTGGTTGTGGGCTTAGGGCAGATTCACACAATCAACTATCCGTTCGATATTAGATTATATATAGCTTGTTTAAACTAAGTGATTATAGAAGGAACTATTGTGGTTACTATTTTTACTAAAAGAAATAAGGGTTTTCTTAAATAATATTTTCATCAAATATAAAGGAACTATTACAGTTAACTCCGTGAGTACCAAGTGAATATGCCAGGGTTATATACAACGATGATCTAACAAACAATGGGATGTGTGCCTTCCACCTCATTTCCTGTTCCTTGTTTGGTTATGGGCTTAGGGTAGATACACACAATCGATTGTTTGTTTACTCTGGGTTTTATATAACTTTTATCCATTTAGTACTCATAGAAAGGATTGTAGAGTCATTTTTACTTATATTTCATCAAAGCAGGAAATATAGGATTTTCTGGAGGAACAGACGAACTTTTCTAAACAGAACTTACAACTTACTTACATCACTAAAATCTTATGAACTCACCAGCTTAAATGCTGATCTACTCTTTCAAAATAACTTGTATTCTCAGGAGACCAGTAGACAGGTACGCGCACTGGGATTCAGAAGATGGAGCATAATAGCGTCATGTCTTGTTTTGTTATTTACTTTGTAGTCTATGTTATGTGAACCACATACTTTGTAAACACTTTCTTTCTAATGAAATGGTTGTTTGTTACTTTGATTACTATGATGCATGACTTGTGATACTAAACATGACGTCCTCTGCCCCCGAACGTTTCCGCCGTTCCGGTTTTGGGGTGTGACAAATTGGTATCAGAGCATTGTTTATAGTGAACTAAGTATATCAACCGATAAAAGATATACAACTATAAATACAATGGGGCTGAAGTGCTCTGGATAATAATATATTTTAAAAATATAACAATACCTTATAAAAGTATACATACGTGCTTACACATGAATACATACTAGAACAAGTATCACAAGAAGAACAGAACATAAGTGTTTAAAGGTTGAACACTGCGGTCAAACCTGGACAGTTATGTAATCATAGCTATGATCAATATAGCCTGATCAACTATATTCATTCGAGATGTGACCGACATGTGTTTAGGAGTGATGTGGTGTTGCAACAGTCTTAAAACTTACCTAACGCTAGTCAAGGGATTTCTAGATCAGTAAATAAGGTTAAGATACTATGGGAGTATTTTATGATATTATAACACGACAACAAGTTTAAAGCATATCAAGTACATTACATTAAAATACTATAGGAGTATTTTAGGCACTATATAAATAACTTATGTGATAACTTAAAAGACCCTTACGGATAGATCTATAATTTTGGAGTGTATATTTCCAAGGTTTTATATAATTGAGCTTTTATAGACTTAGAATTTGTGATCTATGCTTTACTACCTGTTCCTTGTTTGGTTGTGGTTTTGGAGTAGGATCACTTATTCGAAGGTCTATTTAATCTTGAATTATATACAACTTGTATACATTGTGCAATTATAGGAGGACTCTGTAAGGATCACCCCATAATGTTTCACTTAATCTCATATATTCTTTAGACACTTCCATTCTCGCACGACAAACCCAGATAGATGTAACCACTTCCTCATAGCATTCAACAGAAGAGTCAAGGAGGAACAAGGGCAAGTTCATGAGAGGTTTTCAAAGAAGGATCATCCGAAGTAACCAAAACGTCTTATGCGTCACACTAATAAATAATAATCTTGTTTGACTTAATGAGCGAGTGGGGACACTGCTCACATTATGTGTTAGGATTATTTCTTTCGTGCAACTGGTAACAGTTATTTAATTCATAGATATTCATTCGAGGATAGCCACTTCTGATTCATAAAGTTTATTTTGTATAGACTTCCTTTATGAATTGTTTCCAGGGCCCTATGAATGTCAGAACCAGATACACTCAGAACTATGATAACCTTGTCTTTCAGCTTTCGGCTTATATCCACTGCTATAGACTTATTCCATCTCATCTTTGTATTCTTTTAGAAAAGATGCCTGCTCGCAGATCAAATAGGCGCACTACTCCGATAACTCCAACTCAAACGCCACTACCTCCTCCACAGTTCGATTCTGCTGCTCTTCAAGCAGCAATATCAGCTGCAGTGGCAGCTGCTCTAGCTCACATCGGCGAAAGTGGTACCTTCAGATCTGGTAGCGGTACCCACTTAACCAACCCTAGAGTTAATCACGAACACCCAAGGGAGTGTTCGTATAAGGACTTCATGAGCTGCAAACCCAAATCCTTTAATGGAAATGGTGGAGTCATCGCTCTGATGCGATGGTTTGAGAAAACAGATTCAGTCTTCGCAATCTATTCGTGCCCAGAAGGGAGCAAAGTGAAGTTTGCTGCCTGCACCTTCTCCGACAGAGCCCTAACATGGTGGAATAGCCATGTTAAGTCACTGACCCTATCAGTGGCTAACTCAATGGGTTGGGAGAACCTAAAAGAGATGATGTTGGATGAATATTGCCCGAGGGGCGAAGTTCAAAAGCTGGAACAAGAACTATGGGAGCACACGATGGTCGACTCAGACATAGTGGCCTACACTGAAAGGTCTAGCGACCTGGCAGCACTATGCTCCAAGATGGTTACCCCGGAGAGCAAGAAGATAGAAAGATACATTTGGGGTCTATCTACCCCGATTCAAGGAGATGTACTGTCTTCTAACCCAACTACATTCGATAGTGCCAAACGCCTGGCCCAACGACTCATTGACCATGGAGTCCGCCATGGCGTTGTAGTCCCCGTTCCCGAGCCATCGAGGGGAGATGACTATAAATGGAAGTCGGGGAACAAGAGGAAGAAGAAGCAAACAACACAGGAAACCCTGCAGGAGAAACAAACGGGTACTATGTACGCCGCCACAACACCTGCTACTCCAGCACCTGCCAGTCGATATGCTGGAACTCTCACGAAGTGTGTAAAGTGCAACTATCACCACACCGGAGCATGTCGGGAAATGCAGTGCCTGAACTGCCACAGAAAGGGACACACAGTCCGTTTCTGCAGGGTACCGGCTCAACCGATCTCCCAAGTCCCCGGAGTTAAAAAAACCAAGCCTACTATGGTTGTGGTGAGAATGGACACTATAGGTGGGACTGCCCGATAACAAAGAACTCAGGAGCGGATGGACGAATTCTGATGATCACCGCAGGAGAATCAACCCCGGAGTCGCCAGCGAGCAGCGGTACGTTTTCGAAATAAAATAAGAATTACTTTAAAAATTAATTTATATTTATATAAGATTAAAACTTGGGGAAAACACTTAAAAGTAATTATAATAACTCACTTATTGAAACAAGTCATAGTATTCAAGAGAACTAAAAGATCCGTTCAGAGAAGCTATGATGGCTTAGTATGTACATCAGGGTTGTGCATAGCTAAGATTTTGCAGACTTAGAGTGAGTGATTCCGCCTTAATTCATGTTCCTTGTTTGGTTGTGGATTTGAGGCAGAGTTACTAAGTCGACTGTCTAATTCATCTTTATTATTCATAACTTGTATATTCCAGGCGATCGTAGTGGTACCGAGGAGGATCGTAGTATAAAGTATCGACACTAGTTATCAAAGAACTTTCACTGTATGTACTCGTTCATCGCGGTACAATACATAGAAGTGTTAACATAAAGGAGAAAACAGAAAGCACTAGAACATTTACACAGAGTACATTGTCGAGCACACTAGGGGTACATCATTGTATAACAGACGTTCCTTTCAAATTTGCCAAAATTTTGTTCAGTAAAGAGTCCGTTGCTATCATTCGTCATGAATTGGCGTGGTCCTCACCATACTAAGTTCATATGTTTCCATCGCCTTGACCGTCAAATTCATGAAACCTCCGTCATTCGTAACGACAGTCCGACCCAGACCTCGAAATCTTCTACCTTGTATTCTAATCCCCGAAGTACTCATGCGAAGAGTACTTTGCCCTCCGAAGCCTTGCCGCCGTATGTTCCACAGACCTTCCCGAGATACCACTCGTTCAACAGACCAAGTTCAAGCACATAGGCTAAGGAAAAATACAGCCCACCTATCACTATTTAGTATATACGCGAGGGTGGTATATGATTATGATTACGCATATTTAGTATGTGTGATTCCGCCCTATCTCCTCTTCCTTGTTTGGTTGTGGACGTGGGGCAGAGTCTCACATCCGACCGTCTTACTAATCTTAATTATATACGACTTGTATACATGAGGTAATGATAGATGGACCAGGTATGAATCCTGTCATGGACATTAGGGCAAAGTTGCCATGTCTACGAGTGTGTATTCTGCAAATCAGATTAACACAACCCCAGTACTACTGCTAAGAATGCTATATGCGGGACGAAATTCCCTCTAACGGGGGGATGATGTGACAACCCGAAAATTTTTGCCTTGAAAGTCCAGCCATTCAATTCAATCGAGTGTCAGACCCGTTTCTGCTATCAATTAGCATTGTTTAGAGTCTGTTTAAGCGTTCTAAGCTCAGTACAATCAAGGTATGGGCTCAGGGAAGTGTCAGCTAAAGTTTTTCGCGTTGAAATATAGCCGAACACTCCATCCAAGGGAGTGTATAGCCGTACACATGAGTGTACGGCCGTACACCCATGTTGACCGTACACTCTCCCCCATATGTAGAGGATCCCCTTCATTTCTAGTCATTTCTTCAGTTTCCAAGTCAAGAACTCGAGTTTTCTCTCAACTATCATCAAGCTTTTCACCCCGATCTTCAAGAATATAAGCGTTTCTTCCTTTTGATTAGTTGTTATCCTTCTTAACCTAGTAACACCCTTTGATTTCATCCATGGAAATCATCTTTTTGGGTAGATCTTCAAGATCTTCATCTTTCATGTGACAACCCGAAATCTCTAACTTGTATAAACATTCAATTTATTAGTGTTAGACTCATTTTGCTTCCAGTTATCACTGTTTGGAACCTGTCTTGAGTATTCTAACTCTAGAGAATCAAAGGAATGAGTATTTAGAAGTGCCAGTTTAAGTTCTAATCTACCTAGCTACCGTAAACCTCCTCAAAAAGGAGTTTACGGTTGAGACCTTGAGTTTACGGTCCAGTAACCGTAAACTCGTGTAGACCGTGAACTCGTTTACGGTCAGGTGGACCCCCTCCCTTTGACCGAGAACTCTACCCTATATATAGAGAGTACTTGGCCTTCATTTCACACTTTAAACACTTCAAAGGCTTTCTCTCTCTACTCTCTCTCTACCTTCATCGAGTCTCCTTCAAGATCCTCAAGAACACGGTTGTGTTTTGGACCAAAAACCCCTTCTTTGCCTTCAAAAACCGTAAGTATCATCTTCCCCTTCATGAATCGAGTTAAAATCCTTCATTTTGGACTTAAGATCATCACTCTTTGCTTGAACAAAAGAGTTTACGGTCCTATGAATCTTCATAGACCGTAAACCCTTATAAAGGGTGTTTTTATAGCCTTTACCCTTCCTAAGGCTAAGCATGGTCCCTAGAATCAGATGCCTTTGAATGAAGCCCTTGAAAAACCATCATTTGTGCAAGAATGATGAGTTTACGGTTGTATCTCCTTAGACCGTACACCCTTCAATGACCGTAAACCATGGACCGTAAACCTTATGACCGTAAGGTCATAGGACCGTAAACACATGGGACCGTAAACCCATTTGAACCGTGAACTCAATGGACCGTGAACACTAAGACCGTGAACACTTGGACCGTGAACTCCAATGGTCATACCTCTTTGACCGTAAACTCTATAGGGTGGCCATATACCCTAGTTATGCAATCACATGTGATTGTAACCCATAAATCTTAGAGTCTCCTGGCCAATAAGGGTGTTACCCTTCTTATTTAGTCGCCTATACACTAGATTCATACATATACATGTCTATATGTGTCTATTAGGATCATTATGTGCTCAAGGTTACACCTGACACTCTGCACTCCTCTTCCAACCACACGTCAGAACCACTCACTACAGGTGAGTTCATACCCCTACATTTTCCGTGTTTTTAATGTTTTCAAGGGGGGGGGGGGGAGAATACAAGCCAAACTCAAAGTATTTTATTAAGTTTTAAACTTATTAATACCATTCAACGATTTCCATGTTTAATAAAATATTCCGATATTTTATCCCTTTTTGTATTATGTCGAGCATAAGGGAAGCTTTTATTTTGGCAATCCACTTCATGGTTTTCAGAATGGATTTTATGAAACATTTTCCATATCAACTCTGATAAACTATAATGGGTATAGTTTGGGATAACCCTCTAGGCAGTTTTCACCAAATCAGATTTCATGAATAAATATGTATAAACTATGGCAGATTTAGTTTATGTTATGTATTTTCTAAGGAGTATAAAGTACTATTATTGTTTTATATTGTTTCTCGCTAGTAAACTAGATTATACAGAATTGTGAGGCTCTACTTCAATACTGTACTCTTAGGTGTACAACGATAAATCCTTTTAGTATAACCAGAGTCTCCTGGAGGGAGAGCGTGAGATTTGTGAATAGATCTATTCGGGACTGACAATCCCACACCTGAACTGCTAGCTACAGTTAGGCGGGCACGCCTGGGGTGAACAAATGTCATTTAGCTTAACGCCTGAAGAACGTTATAAAGGCCTCTAGGTCATATCAAGTATGGTTATATGACTCGCAAATAAGTATAAACTAACTTTGGTTTACAGACTCTAATCTTCATTTGTTTTATTTTGAGTAATAAAACTACTTTTATATATGCTAATAGTAATCGGGGATTTCTAAACTGGCATCTCTACCTCTAGGACAGATAACCTGCTTTTAGGGAAAATATAGGATTTTCCCAGGATAACACTGGTATTTCTAAAACTGAGGATTTATCTTCCACTAATAGATACTCTTTCAACACTACTTTTCATAAGAAAATATGGGATTTTATTGAGGAACACTTTTCAAAAAGAATTAAAGAACATTTTTCCACCAAAACTAAATGCTTATGAACTCACCAGCTTTATGCTGATATTCTTTCAAAACTGCTTGTATTCTCAGGGAATTAGTAGACAGGTACATGCTGGATTTTGAGAAGCTGGAGCAATAAGAGTCTTATGTTTATATTTTACATACTTTTGATGTACCTAAAACAAGATTTCAAACTGATGTAAACAATTTACTTCTATATGTATCCACTGTATTGGTTGTGTTGCTATGCTCCCTATTATTCATTGGTTGTGATGCTAAACATGACGTCCTCCGCCCCCGAACGTTTCCGCCGTTCCGGTTTGGGGGTGTGTCATTTCACCAAGAACACACACTTGTTCTTGGTGGTCTTGAACCCTCCTTTGGGCCTCCAAATCGTAAGTATTCTTTCCTTATGCTTAGTATACGTTAGGAAATCTTGTTAAACACCTTAGAAACGACCTTTTAGTTGGGACAAAAGGAGTGTACATCCATACACCCTTGTATGGCCGTACACCCCTCAAAACACCCCAAAAGGGCCTCCAAAGTGAGAATCAAGTTCATATTCTTGATGAGCAATCGACCCACTAGCTTTCTCATTGTTCAAAGACCCTATTATGCATGTTTGACCATGAGTGTACGGTCGTACACTCGATGGCCATACACCCATGGCCATACACACCAAGTTGTGGCCGTATACACCCCTTTGATGAATCACATGTGATTCTAACACTGAGTCCAAGTGTTTCCTAGTCCCTAAGGGTATTTCCTTGCATGTTAGTTGGTTTTAAACACTAAGTCATGCCAATATATGTCATATATGTCATTTAGGACTCGTTTGTGTCTCGGGACTTCATTCGTGGAACTTCTCATCCATACGCGCACATTCGATTGAATCACCCACATAAGGTGAGTTCATACCCCTATAATCAATCTTTTAAACTGTTTTAAATGCTTTTAAGGGGGGGAATACAAGTTGAACACAATGATAATTGTGTAAATGTTTTTTTATAAACATCTTTTAAAGGATTGCTTATGTGTTCATGAGTGATCAAAACTTTTCAAAAACGTTTTTAAAGTTATGTTACTTTACAGTTTACAAAACTCCGTTTTTAAAGTACAATCATAACTTAGTAGATAAATGAGTCTTTTCTTCAAGTCAATAACAGTTCAAAGTAAAGATACTAGTAAACTATAGTAGGAATAGTTTAGGGGTTCAGTTTACACTAGAACAGAGAGACATACTATGAAGAGAAACAGGGAGCTAGATACAATACACGATAACATAGAGAACATACTATAAAGAGAAACAGGTAAGAAGATACAATACACGATAACAGAAAGAACATAATATATACTATAACAGAAGAACAAATCATGATTAACATAATTATACTAATGATTCCCAGTAACCTAGGAAGGGAACGTATCACTAACTCATTGTTCTAAACAAAAGGTGATAATAAAAGTAGTATAAAGGATATATATATATATATATATATATATATATATATATATATATATATATATATATATATATATATATATATATATATATGGTGCATCTACAATATGCCATGATTTATATATATATACATATATATATATATATATATATATATATATATATATATATATGGGGTAAATTTACAAAGTAACGGAGTTATATATATGGGGTACATCTACAAAGTACCGGCGTTATATATGGGGTACACCTACAAAGTACCAGATTTATTTATAAAGGGGTACATCTACTAAGTACCAGACATTAATAAATAAAACACATAAATATATACAAAACTCACAACAGTAACGAAAGGCATTAAGAGTATAGGATTCATTACTCCTAGTAATTGTCTAAACAATATAACAACGCTGCATAACATACTAGTAACATGAACAAGTACTTCAGTATGTCAATTTAAAAGACAACTGTATACTTTCATTTTTCCCATTACTTTCATATTGTGACAGCTCCACTTGAAAGTTAATGCAAACTATTTTCGAGTTAAGATAGTTATAAACTAGGGAAAACTTACATCATTACAAGCGACAAACAGAACAGTCGAGTCTAGTACATTCAGTAGAAAGGGGCCTATAATGCTAACTTTATGATTCCTTAGTTTATACATCATGGATGTATATTAATCGGATGCGACAGGTGGTAGGATGTGTGCTTTCCGCTTCATTTCCTGTTCCTTGTTTGGTTGTGGGCTTAGAGTAGATTCACCCAACCTACTATCTATCCGATCTTAGCTATATATATTTCGTATACACTAAGTAATCATAAGGAGTACCAGGTATGGGTCAGGTCATAGTACACTAACTCAATACAACATTTTCTGGTACAAAAACATAGTTTTCAAGTAGAACAGTTGGTAGACAAAACTATAAACTTACCAGTAAAAGGGTTTAATCCATTTTATTAAACCAGTATAACTTAAAGGACCTTAGGTGGTTAATTCTATAATACCTTAGTTTATACATCAGGGTTATATATAATTAATACCCGATAGGTAGTTGGATGTGTGCTTTCCGCCTTAATTCCTGTTCCTTCTTTGGTTGTGGGCTTAGGGCAGATTCACACAATCAACTATCCGTTCGATATTAGAATATATATAGCTTGTATAAACTAAGTGATTATAGAAGGAACTATTGTGGTTACTATTTTTACTAAAAGAAATAAGGCTTTTCTTAAAGAATATTTTCATCAAATATTAAGGAACTATTACAGTTAACTCCGTGAGTACCAAATGAATACGCTAGGGTTATATACAACGATCATCTAACAAACAATGGGATGTGTGCCTTCCGCCTCATTTCCTGCTCCTTGTTTGGTTGTGAGCTTAGGGCAGATACACACCATCGATTGTTTGTTTACTATGGGTTTCATATAACTTGTATCCATTTACTACTCATAGAAAGGATTGTAGAGTCATTTTTACTTATCTTTCATCAAAGCAGGAAATATAGGATTTTCTGGAGGAACAGGCGAACTTTTCTAAACAGAACTTACAACTTACCTACATCACTAAAATCTTATGAACTCACCAGCTTAAATACTGATCTACTCTTTCAAAATAACTTGTATTCTCAGGAGACTAGTAGACAGGTATGATAATAGCTTCATATCTTGTTTTGTTATTTACTTTTTAGTCTATGTTATGTGAACCACATACTTTGTAAGCACTTTCTTTTTAATGAAATGGTTGTTTGTCAAATTGATTACTATGATGCATGACTTGTGATACTAAACATGACGTCCTCCGCCCCCGAACGTTTCCGCCGTTCCGGTTTTGGGGTGTGACAATCCATGGGGCGACAGCCCCTGGCGGGGTCCAAGGGGTAGAGCCCCTGGCTGGGGTCGAGCTGGTACTCACGAAAAACATACCCTCTCATTCTCTTTCTTTTTCTCTGATTTTATCTGAGTCTTATCCAATTCAGGATTTGGGAGTACCACCTAAATACTTCAATTTGAAAGTGATAATCACGATTCTCAGATTTTCAAGTGTCATTAAACCCGTATTTCTAACACTTCTTGCCATCAATTACCAAGCCTTATGTGGTTGGGCCAACATAAAATGTTAAAATACAAAACAAGAAAAAAAATACATCACTAATATGTATATAAGATATGTTAAGGATGTCGTTTTTCAGACTTTAGGTTCAACTTTTTACGTCGTTACCATGTAAAGTTTCACATTATATATATATATATATATATATATATATATATATATATATATATATATATATATATAGGGAGAGAGAGAGAGAGAGAGAGATGAATGTTCAAACGAGAACAAATATAAGATCGAGAATGCGAGAACAAACGTAAGCCAATCATTTCTTTTAAGTAAAAATACTAAAAATAAATAGTTAATTAAATCAAAAGGGAAAAAATAAGTAATTTCAATTATTAATTAAATCATAATAATGAAATTTTACTTCCTTAAATAACGTTTTTAACTTTTTATCATATCTTCAAAACAATCCATTATCAACAATCACCTATCTTCAACATCATCAAACCTCATCAATCACTACATCAAAAATCGCAAGTTCAACATAATCAGATCTAGAGCATTTCTGATCAATTTTGTTTCAATGTTTGCTATCTACAACTTCATCCATGGATTCTACTTCAACATAATCAGATCTCCATCACCGATTGTCAACAAAAGATCAGGTTTATATCAATCCTTCAACTTATATCATCACATTCAATCTTTTGATTTCAAGGAAATATCGAAATTAAGCTTAGAAAAACGTCAAAACTACTTTTTTTTATCTCAGTATAATGGTTTATCATCAATTTTGGGTTTATTTGGTTTGATTTGTACTTTTTTTGTTTACTTCTATATGTTTTTTTAATGTTATTGAACTTTAATTTTATGCACTACAACTGTTTGATGAAATGCTCCAGATAGTTTTTACTTAAATTTAGATCTCAAATATAGTAGTTTGTCACCGATTTAGACATGATTTTGTTTTATTTGTACTTTTTTTGTTCAATTATTCATGTTTTCCATAAGTATTGAACTTAACTTGTATGCACATAAAATGTTTGATGAAATGCTCCATAGAGTGTCAAAATAGTTTTATATGTTATTCACATGTGAAGAATACATAGCATTTCATATTTATTCTCTCATCTTAATAAATATATATATTGATTCATATGTGCTTGTATTATTTTTTATATGGTATAATCACATATGAATTTTACATCCTATTTTTTGCTGGTATATTCATGTATCGAGGTATATTCACATTTGAATTCTTAATAAAATTTATATTCATAACTCTAGCATGTAATATTCACATATGAATATATCAATAATATTTACATGTGAATATAACATTAATATTCACAATGAATATACCAGTAACATATTGATAAAAGTTCTATTTATTTTTTCATCTTAATAAACATATATTGATTCATATGTGAATGTATATTTTCTTTATATGCCAAAATCATATATGAATATTACATGATATCTTTTTCAAAATGGTATAATCATATGTGAATATTAGATGATATATTCTCTTTATATGGTATATTCACACGTATATTTATATTCACATTTGAATATTACATTGTACATTTAGTTTATTTGGTATATTCACATATGAATCTTACATTACATGTTTTGTTTATATGCTAAATTTACATAGGGAGGTGTATGCATAAGCGAATACTATATAAATTCTATATTCTAATGTGAATATACCATCTAATGTTCACATGTGAAAATATCATGTAATATTTACAATGAATATATCATGTAACATTCACATATAAATTTGCATGTAATACTCACATGTGAATATTACATGGTTTATTCATATATGAATATACCATGTAATTATGTACATATGAATAAATCATTTTTTATTTTTACCTTTTATATATATATATATATATATATATATATATATATATATATATATATATATATAATAACATTTTTTATATGTATTTACATGTTAATTTATATGTGTATTTTTATACATATTTTTATATATCATATCTTAATATTTTAGCCTTTATTATTCTTATTTAGAACTAAAAGGTACTTATAATGCTTTGAATTATCACTTACAACTATTAGTTGTTGATAGAGCGGAAAAGAAAGGATTAGAACAGAATTCGGGCTTAGAAGCAAAAAGAAAGAAGATGGCTGAAGGCAGCCCACTACGCCCAGTGTAATGACGAGGTGAAGACTACACCCAACGTAGATAAAAGTACGCCCAACGTACTTGGCTTGGATCCAAAGGTTTGATCGCGATGAGTTTCTTAGTACGCCCCGCGTACACCAAATTACGCCCAACGTAAGTAAGTCGGTTCCAAAGTTTATAAAAAGCAATTTCGGCCTGCCAGAAGGGAGAACTCGATTACCATTGATCCTTAGTCGACAAGTAACTTATATTTGGCCGTTTTGAGGGTCTAGAAGACGGCCGGGTGGCCGTTAAGCTAACAGAAGCAAAGATCGAAGGGATTAGAGAGCGGATTCATGTCGGTAATCATGTGGTTGTTAACGTGACCATGTTTAGCATTCCATTGTGATGCCACTATGTGTTACTTTCTGATTTGGGTGTTAAAACCCTTTGCTTTGTGTTTATGACTAGATGAAACCTTGATTTATGGATTAATTGCTATTTGGATTGTTTAATTCCGTGTTTAATTTATCTTGTTAAGCTTGTTAAAGACCCTTATGTGTTAATGATAATTATTTTCTATTAATAATCAAGTTATTGAGTTGCATGAACATCATCTTAATTGCTTGAATCATATGGATTTGTGAAAACAATATTGTATGCCTAGAATTAGTGAATATGAACCTAGGATTAACTAAGAAAATAAGTAAGTTAATGTGTGAGCATGTGCGATGAACAACCACATATAAGTTAATTTATATGTGTATTTTTATACATATTTTTATATATCATATCTTAATATTTTAGCCTTTATTATTCTTATTTAGAACAAAAAGGTACTTATAATGCTTTGAATTATCATTTACAGCTATTAGTTGCTGATAGAGCGGAAAAGAAAGGATTGGAACAGAATTCGGGCTTAGAAGCAAAAAGAAAGAAGATGGCTGAAGGCAGCCCACTACGCCCAGCATAGTGGGACTTACCCCCAGCTTAATGACGAGGTGAAGACTACTCCCAACGTAGATACAAGTACGCCCAACGTACTTGGCTTGGATCCGAAGGCTTGATTGCGATGAGTTTCTTAGTACGCCCCGCGTACACCAACTTACGCCCAACGTAAGTAAGTCGGTTCCAATGTTTATAAAAAGCGATTTCGGCCTGCCAGAAGGGAGAACTCGACTACTACTGATCCTTAGTCGAGAAGTAACTTATATTTGGCCGTTTTGAGGGTCTAGAAGGTGGCCAGGAGGCCGTTAAGCTAACAGAAGCAAAGATCGAAGGGCTTAGAGAGCGGATTCGTGTCGGTAATCATGTGGTTGTTAACGTGGCCATGTTTAGCATTCCATTGTGATGCCACTATGTGTTACTTTCTGATTTGGGTGTTAAAACCCTTTGCTTTGTGTTTATGACTAGATGAAACCTTCATTTATGGATTAATTGCTATTTTGATTGTTTTATTCGTGTTTAATTTATCTTGTTAAGCTTGTTAAAGACCCTTATGTGTTAATGATAATTATTTTCTGTTAATAATCAAGTTATTGAGTTACATGAACATCATCTTAATTGCTTGAATCGTATGGATTTGTGAAAACATTATTGTATGCCTAGAATTAGTGAATATGAACCTAGGATTAACTAAGAAAATAAGTAAGTTAATGTGTGAGAATGTGTGATGAACAACCACATATATGTTGATTGAATTGATAAATTTAATTAACTAAGATTACAAGTCTTGCTTGATACGAAATGAACACTAGGAAACTTGTTAGTTTAATCAATTGGCCACTGTTTGAATTGACTTGTTTGCAAAAGGATTAGTAATAGCAAACATGAACCTAATCATTTTATAAATCAGTGAACATGAATAAATAAATTTGTGTGGGCAATTGTCTATGATTTCAAGATGTAATTGGTCTAAACCAAAGTACCTATATAGATTTGTCTTCGGTCAGCTTATCGAGATTTGCTATTTATTTGTATGTTTGAAATTTAATTTAATAAAACCTTTCTTTACTGCTTTTGTGTGTTTTGTGTAACTTATAATCAAAAATTTTAAATTAATTCACTACCGTTCACCTTGTGTTCGACACCCTTGCTTATCAAAACTGTACTATACTCGAGCGGGTTCATTGCATGTAATGTGTGGTTTAGATGCGATAAACTAGGAATTATAAATAAAAACTAATGCATTAAATATTCACATTAAGTTTTTTGGCGCCGTTGCCGGGGAACGGTTTTCAATTAATTTAGTTTGTTTGATTATTCGTTATTTGTTTTTAACTTTAGTGTTATTTTATTTTTATTTTTAATTTTCGGAAACTTGTGGCTCCTGTTTGCAGAATTTCAAATGTTTAGAAGTCCCCAATTGAATTAGTTGGAAAAAGAAAATTAAAATAGGCAATAAGAAAATAATGCATTAAAATTACGCCCACCGTAATTGAAATTACGCCAAGCGTACTTAACAGATGGTCGCGACAAAGTAAATTCTCAGAATTAGAATTACGCCCCGCATACTTTGAAGGTACGCCCAACGTAACTCGGCAACAGGTTATATTTTTTCCCTTTGACTTTTTGTTACACTTTCAACTTATTTCACACTTTACGCTGTGATGGCCGAATCCTCCAACAAAACTCTGATTTTCTTCTTTTCTTGTAGAAATCGCCATCGAGGTATGGTATTCGGTTACCCTATGTCTTGAATTTGTGTATAATTTCGTGAAATTTGTTGCATTATGACTAAATAGAAATCTAGGGTTTACACATTTTTTGAATTGGGGGCCGATTTCACATGAATTTCTGCTTGATATTGTCTTAATAGACCGATTCAGACCATTATACGAACTCCTTGGACTTAGTGTGGCCTGCAACACATGCACGAACCACTAATTTGAGCATCTGGACATAAGCCTAGCGTTCGCTGGACGTACGCCCTGTGTATAAACTCGTGACAAATTTTGAACGCCCCTAAGTACTTCCCCAGCGTCTATGACTTGTTGAATGCTTATGGGTTAAAACCGAGAACGAACAGAGAATGGATTCGATCCTATGGACGTATGCCCAGCGTACTCTGGACGTACACCCAACGTACAGATCTTGCCCAACACACTTCTTTTTCAACTAAATTCTGTTTAATGTTGTGGGTATTTTTTTGTGTTGGTTTTGTTTTTATTTTTCTGCATATTATGCGTCGATGAAATCAACGAACAAATCCACCCGAGGACGTAACCAATCACCGCTTCTTGCCATTTCCACGGACCTTGAATGATGAAACTCGTGGCAAATACTTGAACAATTTAAGTTTGCTGCTCACTAAAGAAATTGACATTGCACCTTCATTCGACTGGGGATTGGTGTCCGAAACTCGACTTGATGAGCTAATCCGAAATTTTTGCAATACACCCACTTGGACACGAGTGGTGTGCCTTTACTTGTAAGCCGAGGTTGGGACAGACTGTTCAGGATTCAGGAGCCTGTTTATTGGGATTTTTTGCTGGAGTTCTATTCTACAGTTTCCTATGATCCTAGGAAGACACCCGATAACAGGACAACTTTTTCCTTTCGACTTGGTGGTGTGAGTCGGGAGTGCAACGCGACTGAGCTTGCCACTAGAGTTGGGATTTATACTGCAGATGAGACGAGGAGTGACCACTTCCCGACATTCCTTGTTGAATGTGTTACGAGTCGGCCGAATGATTACAATGAAAATACTTTTGGGGCTGAGATTACTTGGGGAGTTTACATACCATCCACTACTCGGGGGGAATATGATTCGGTCTACCACTTACAGATTATTGCATCGTTTGATTTCTATGTCTCTCACGCATCATAAGAATAGTGAGAGAGTGCCTTCTAGAGATTTGTATTTCCTGTGTACTTTTGTTACTCCAGGGAGGCACCTGAACCTCCCCGTTGCTTTAGTTGCTTACATGGGGAGGAGGGCCAGGGGGCTTCGAGAGGATAGCCCGATTTGTGGTGGGCACTTCATCACACGCTTAGCTCGATCATATCTGTTATTGACGACGGAGATCACTAGATCGATGGTGTTTTATGATATGAGGCCGATGAGTTTACAGTTATTGGAGTCGATGTGAGTACTCGAGCGGGGAGAGGATGGTATTATCCGGATACGACCAGATGACGTGGCCGACGAGGAGGGTGCAGATGAGCCAGCACCTGAGATACGGGGGAGGCGTAGACCTGCTCCTCAAGGAACGTAGCAGGGACCTGAGCCAGAAATAGATTTACGTTACCTGGCTCAGCGCATGGACGAGGGATTTCAGCGCATAGACGAGAGATTCCAGCGCATGGACGAGCGTTGTGAGCACATGAAAAGTAGACAGCGGTGGTATGGGGATGCGATGACCGTGTTCTTTTCCCATCAGGGTTTACATTACCTAGTTCCTTTTCCTCCACCATACCAGTTGCTACATGATGGAGCAGGCACATCAGGGACACAACAGTATGACGGCAAGGATAATGAGTGACCTAGTTATCCTTTTATGTTAATTTATTTTTGGTTTGTTAGACTTATTATTTTTTATTTTTTATTTTGGTGTGTTTTAATTAGGATGTTTTATTTATGTAATTTTGTTTTCTGTGTTGATGCTCTATGATTGTTTTAGATCTTTGCAGATTTTTTGCCCTTAGAAAGCTGGCAGTAAGTTCAGCAGCTAGGTCCGACTGTTGTTTTATCACGAGAGAGAAAGTCGTGTGAGAGTTTGAAGTTGATAGTCCATACCCACGATTTTTCATAAGTGTGGGTTGTGTGTCGATATTGTGAGAGTATATTATTTAGAAGAGTGGCGTTTCTTCCATACATTGATTCCTATGGTATGGATGAGCTGTTCCCACGCCATGGAGATTTATTTTGACGCTAAGCAGACTTATTGTCCCGGCTGCCACGACATGGTTGACACTTTCCTATGTCGTGGGGGAGTTTTTCATCACGAGAGGAAGCTGTCATTCTCGATACCAAGACGTGGCCACCAATTACCACATCGTGGTTATGCTATTATTCTCAATATATATTTTACTTCACTCGACGACACAACCTGGTCGACACTTTCCCACGTCATGGTTACTAAACATTGCATTTGTTTGCAATTTTTTACACCACCTTGCAAAAGTCGGTGTTCTTCATTTTATTTTCCGGCTAATTCAGAAGCAACAATTCCAGTTTCCAGTCTTCCAGCAATTTGAGGAGTAACTTTTAGCAGCCCCATTCGATCTTGCCACAACTACCCCAGGGGAGTCTATTCCTTTTTCTCCCTTTTTACTGCTTTTATGTGCTTACTTAGTTTTATGCATACAATGACGGCTTTGTATGAAATAAGTGTGGGGTAGGGGTCGAAAAAGGAATTTAAATTGGAAAATTAAAAATTGCTAGATTAGAAAATTTTAAAAATATAAAAACTTGAAATAATAGTTTAATTTAGGAAAATCTAGTGATAATTTAAAATTTTGCTAATATTGTATAAGATGATCCGATGAGAACTTAAATGTTTACCTGAGCCAACACATGTTATAGTGTATTTGTGGCTTCCTATTTCCTAGTAAAAAGTCATGAGATATGAAATATAATCTGGTAGTTTATATGGCATAATACGTTTTACAGCCTAAACCTAAAATCTATCTAGGAAAGCTTATGTAGTCATTGCACATAGACTAATACCTTTAGCCAATAAGGGTTGAAGTTAAGCACCCTTGCTTAAGCATGTAGGATTTGAGTGAAAAAAAATAAGATACATGTGAAAAAAAAAAAAAGAGAGAAATTACCGAAAAGTTAAAGAATTTTGGAGCTATCAAGTATGAAGATCAAAAGATCAAAATTCCAAAAAGAATTTTTTTTTGAAGATACCAAAAATCGAAAAAAGAAGGTGGTGAATTCAAAGAAATCAAAGATCAAATATTTAAAGAAGTGAAGAATTCAAAGAGCTCCATTGTGGTATCAAAATTATAATTTCTAGAATTTATGTATGCTTGGTTGTTTAGACAAAAATAACTTGAGGTTAAGAAAGATTTCTAAGAATTGATTCGGAGGGTTGCAGAAATGAGTGTCGTATAATCTAAGGGGTGAATGTTCATAAGGATTGTGAGTATTTAGGAATGGGAAGTTCTTAGGAATTATAGACACAAATACATGCATTAAGGTCTTGGGATAATGGCTCGGTTTAAAATGGATTGGTTATGCGATATTGGTAAATTAAAAGTAAGTTAGCTTGGGGGCAAGCAAAGGCTAAGTGTGGGGTATTTTGATATCTGTATTTTTATACATATTTTTATATATCATATCTTAAAATTTTAGCCTTAATTTATCTTATATAGAAATAAAAGGTACTTAGAATGCTTTGAATTATCATTTACAGCTATTAGTTGTTGATAGAGCGGAAAAGAAAGGATTGGAATGGAATTCGGGCATAGAAGCAAAAAGAAAGAAGATGGCTGAAGGCAGCCCACTACGCCCAGGGTAGTGGGACTTACGCCCAGCGTAATGACGAGGTGAAGACTACGCCCACCGTAGATACAAGTACACTGGCTTGGATCCGAAGGCTTGATCGCGATGAGTTTCTTAGTACGCCCCGCGTATACCAACTTACGCCCAACGTAAGTAAGTCGGTTCCAGAGTTTATAAAAAGCGATTTCGGCCTGCCAGAAGGGAGAACTCGACTACCATTGATCCTTAGTCGACAACTAACTTATATTTGGCCGTTTTGAGGGTCTAGAAGGCGGCCGGGAGGCTGTTAAGCTGACAGAAGAAAAGATCGAAGGGATTAGAGAGCGGATTCATGTCGGTAATCATGTGGTTGTTAACATGACCATGTTTAGCATTCCATTGTGATGCCATTATGTGTTACTTTCTGATTTGGGTGTTAAAACCATTTGCTTTATGTTTATGACTAGATGAAACCTTGATTTTTGGATTAATTGTTATTTGGATTGTTTAATTCGTGTTTAATTTATCTTGTTAAGCTTGTTAAAGACCCTTATGTGTTAATGATAATTATTTTCTGTTAATAATCAAGTTATTGAGGTGCATGAACATCATCTTAATTGCTTGAATCATATGGATTTGTGAAAACAATATTGTATGCCTAGAATTAGTGAATATGAACCTAGGATTAACTAAGAAAATAAGTAAGTTAATGTGTGAGAATGTGTGCTGAACAACCACATATAAGTTGATTGAATTGATCAATTTAATTAACTAAGATTACAAGTCTTGCTTGATACGAACTGAAAACTAGGAAACTTGTTAGTTTAATCAATTGGGCACTGTTTGAATTGACTTGTTTGCTAAAGGATTAGTAATAGCGAACATGAACCTAATCATTTTAGAAATCGGTGAACATAAATAAATAAATTTGTGTGTGCAATTGTCTATGATTTCAAGATGTAATTGGTCTAAACCAAAGTACCTAACGAGATTTGTCTTCGGTCAGCTTATCGAGATTTGCTATTTACTTGTATGTTTGAGATTTAATTTAATAAAACCTTTCTTTACTACTTTTGTGTGTTTTGTGTAACTTATAATCAAATATTTTAAATTAATTCACTACCGTTCCCCTTATGTTCGACACCCTTGCTTATCAAAGTTGCACTATACTCGATCGGGTTCATTGGCTGTAAGGTGTGGTTTAGATGCGATAAAGTAGGAATTATAAATAAAAAACTAATGCATTAAATATTCACATTAAGTTTTTGGCGCCGTTGTCGGGGAACGGTTTTCAATTAATTTAGTTTGTTTGATTATTCGTTATTTGTTTTTAATTTTTAGTTTTATTTTATTTTTATTTTGTTTTTCGTTGATAACGTGTCACTTGTCGGAAAGTTGTGGCTCCTGTTTGCAGAATTTCAAATGTTTAGAAGTCCCCAATTGAATTAGTTGGAAAAAGAAAATTAAAATAGGCAATAATAAAATAATGCATTAAAATTACGCCCACCGTAATTGAAATTACGCCAAGCGTACTTAACAGATGGTCGCGACAAAGTAAATTCTCAGAATTAGAATTACGCCCCGCATACTTTCAAGGTACGCCCAACGTAACTCGGCAACAGGTTATATTTTTTCCCTTTGGCTTTTTGTTACACTTTCAACTTATTTCACACTTTACATTGTGACGGCCAAATTCTCCCACAAAACTCTGATTTTCTTCTTTTCTTGTAGAAATCGCCATAGAGGTATGGTATTCGGTTACCCTATGTCTTGAATTTGTGCTTAATTCCGTGAAATTTGCTGCATTTTGCCTAAATAGAAATCTAGGGTTTATACATTTTTTGAATTGGGGCCGATTTCACATGAATTTGTGCTTGATATTGTCTTAATAGACCGATTCAGACCATTATACGAACTCCTTGGACTTAATGTGGCCTGCAACATGTGCACGAACCACTAATTTGAGCATCTGGACATACGCCTAGCATTCGCTGGACGTACGCTCTGTGTATAAACTCGTGACGAATTTTGACTGCCCCTAAGTACTTCCTCTGCGTCTATGACTTATTGAATGCTTTTGGGTTAAAACCGAGAAAGAACAGAGAATAGATTCGATCCTCTGGACGTACGCCCAGCTAACAGACCATGCCCAACACACTTCTTTTTCAAATAAATTTTGTTTAATGCTGTGGATATTTTTTTGTGTTGGTTTTGTTTTTATTTTTTTGCAGATTATGGCTCGAAGAAATCAACGAACAAATCCACCCGAGGACGCAACCGATCACCGCTTCTTGCCATTCCCACGAACCTTGAATGATGAAACTCGTGGCAAATACTTGAACAATTTAAGTTTGCTGCTCACTAAAGAAATTGACATTGAACCTTCATTCGACTGGGATTGGTGTCGAGGTTGGGACAGACTGTTCAGGATTCAGGAACCTGTTTATCGAGAATTTTTGTTGGAGTTCTATTCTACAGTTTCATATGATCCTAGGAAGACACCCAATGACAAGACAACTTTTTCCTTTCGACTTGGTGGTGTGAGTCGGGAGTGCAGCGCGACTGAGCTTGCCACCAAAGTTAGGATTTATACTGAAGTTGAGACGAGGAGTGACCACTTCCCGACATTCCTTGTTGAATGTGTTACGAGTCGGCCGAATGATTACAACGAAAATACTTTTTGGGCTGAGGTTACTGGGGGAGTTTACATACCATCCACTGCTCGGGGGAATATGATTCGGTCTACCACTTACAGATTATTGCATCGATTGATTTCTATGTCTCTCACGCATCATAAGAATAGTGAGAGAGTGCCTTCTAGAGATTTGTATTTCCTGTAGACTTTTGTTACTCCAGGAAGGCACCTGAACCTCCCGGTTGCTTTAGATGCTTACATGGGGAGGAGGCCAAGGGGGCTTCGAGAGGATAGCCCGATTTGTGGTGGGCACTTCATCACACGCTTAGCTCAATCATATCAGTTGTTGACGAGGGAGATCACTAGATCGATGGTGTTTTATGATATGAGGCCGATGAGTTTACAGTTATTGGAGTCGATGCGAGTACTCGAGCGGGAAGAGGATGGTATTATCCGGATACGACCAGATGACATGGCGACGAGGAGGGTGCAGATGAGTCAGCACCTGAGAGACGGGGAGGCGTAGACCTGCTCCTCAAGGAACGCAGCAGGGACCTGAGCCAGAAATAGATTTACGTTACCTGGCTCAGCGCATTGACGAGGGATTTCAGCGCATAGACGAGAGATTCCAGCGCATGGACGAGCGTTGTGAGCACATGGAGAGTAGACAGCAGTGGTATGGGGATGCGATGACCACATTCTTTTCCCATCAGGGTTTACATTACCCGGTTCCTTTTCCTCCACCATACCAGTTGCGATATGATGGAGCAGACACATCAGGGACACAACAGTATGACGACAGGGATAATGAGTGACCTAGTTATCCTTTTATGTTAATTTATTTTTGGTTTGTTAGACTTATTAGTTTTATTTTTTATTTTGGTGTGTTTTAATTAGGATGTTTTATTTATGTAATTTTGTTTTCTGTGTTGATTCTCTTTGATTGTTTTAGATCTTTGTAGATTTTTCGCCCTTAAAAAGGTGGCAGTAAGTTCAGCAGCTAGGTCCGACTTTTGTTTTATCACGAGAGAGAAAGTCGTGTGAGAGTTTGAAGTTTATTGTCAAGACCCACGATTTTTCATAAGTATGGGGTGTGTGTCGATTTTGTCAGAGTATATTATTTAGAAGAGTGGCATTTCTTCCATATATGCATTGCTATGTTGTGGATGAGCTGTTCCCACACCATGGAGTTTTATTTTTATGCGGAGCAGAATTATTGTCCTGGCTGCCATGACATGGTTGACACTTTCCTATGTCGTGGGGGAGTTTTTCATCACGAGATAGCGTTTTATACGAAATACATGAGAATAATCCACTTTTGTTTAAACTTTTGTTATGATTTTTGCGTGACACTTTCCTATTTCGTGATTATTTTGTAGAATGCCCGTGAGTTGTTATGATTCATCACGAGATAGCGTATTTCGGAAAAATCCACTTTTTTATGATTTTTCCGGGTAATTTGGAGCACATGGATGATTCCGTAAGTTCGGGATGCGTTAGTGGATGCTTTGGAGCTTAACTGGAGTTTAGACCGAGGAAGGATGCCGAGAAATGATCAAGAACTGCTTGGAAGGAGGAACGACGATCAAAAGACGCGAAAATGAGAACATGCGATCGCATGTTGCCCCTATGTCGCAGCTTCACTTCGTAGTTTTTTCGTGCCAAAAATTCAATAGACTTGGAAGAAGAGATGCATGTGATCGCAGGTTATGCCTTTGCGATCTCACATTGGCCAAAATGTTTCGTAATGGTAATGTACTTCATTTAAAAGGCATGTAGTACGTTTTGGGTGATACATGCGATCGCAGGTTGTCCCTATGTGATCGCAGGTACTGCGTTTTTACAACTAGACGTATAAATAGAGCCCCATGCCCACCCAGTAACCCTAATTGGCGATTCTAAGGCGATTTCAGAGGGTTTCAAGTGAAGAACGCGAAACTGAAGGAGACGATTCAATTTCTTTTCATTGTTTAGTAAGATTTATCGTTAGACTCTATTTTCTACTATTTGTAATCCGTTTTTAGCCATGTCAGGCTAAAAACTCAGATTTCAGTTTCACAAGACGTAACCTTTTCGTATGATTAATCATTAGGCACTATGTTTGATTGTGATTACTGCTTAGTTTGATCAATTATGTGTTTAATTGAGTGTTTGATTTTGATTACAATTTCTATTGGCCACTTAAATTGTTTGTGAATCATTCTAGTCATCTAATTGTTTAGATCCGTAATTGTCTAGATTAATTGGTAAAAAGTGACATATATTAGATTAATTCTTCGTTTAGGTTTAACTCTAATATGGATTGATCAAACAAGTTGTTACGCCTCTGAGCTTATGAGAGGTATTGGACTTTACTGGGGAATTACACTGTGTTTAATGCAACTTTTCTTTGTTAATCAAGAGCTTGTTTGGTTAATTTGGTAAAAGTTAGGTTTAATTCAAAGAACTTATTTTGATTAAATAATTTTTGTAATAGAGGTCATTAGAGCTTGTTAATGAACTTCAGTACCAGTTTGTACAAGCGCACAGTCAAATATTATGATCAGGGGAGTCACCGCGAAACTGGAATTGCTTTCTCTTATTTGAATTTTCATCACTTTTAACTTAGTTATTCTTTATCATTTTTTTTATTTTTATTAGTCTAAATTTTCTAAAATAAACCCCCCCCCCTTTTTATGTTTATTGCACTCATCAAGAATTAGTTCATGCCTTAAGCAAAGAGGTATAAACTTTAGGACGTGTCCATGAGGATCCGACCCTACTTACCTGTACTACCTGTTAGTGCAATAGAGCAGTTTTACTTATATTTTTATTTGTTTAAATCGTGCACGACAGCGGTTTTAACAAATTGGCGCCGTTGTCGGGGACACGGTAAACACTAATAGTTTTATGCCAAGATCTTCACGTACAGGTGATCTAAATTTTGATCCAGAGATTGAGAGGACTGTAGGAAGCTAAAGAAGGAGGCAAAACTTCGGAAGCAACAAGCAGCAACCTCAGCCTCTTCCCCCTCCTCACATTCCAAAATACCCACACCATAAGGCACTCCCTTGTGGAACGAATCTGAAGCCTCATTTCAACCTTTTCGAAAAGCACCACCTACTTCACCCATTAACAGCCC
Organism: Lactuca virosa; assembly: GCF_052849685.1. NCBI lineage: Eukaryota > Viridiplantae > Streptophyta > Magnoliopsida > Asterales > Asteraceae > Lactuca > Lactuca virosa. The sequence continues at coordinate 346,869 of NC_136428.1, read as the reverse complement.
GTTCAAAACATACTCATCATCATCTTCAGACAAACCCGAACTCACAGCTTCTTCTGAAACCGAAACAGAATCCATCATGAGCGAAAACAGAGACGATGCTGAAAAGACTCTCCGCGAATGGGCAACACAAGAGGTTACCCACCAACCTTTGTGTATCACCTTTCCAGAAGCTCAGAACTTTGAGCTCAAATCCGGTTTAATCCATTAGCTGCCCCCGTTCCGAGGCCTCGAGAACAAAGACCCTCACAAATTTCTGAAGGAATTTCATGTCTTCTGTTCTGGAATGAAACCCCACGCAATTACTCAAGATGTAGCAAAGGAGTGGTTATATGACCTCCCGTCTGGTTCAATAACAAGCTGGAACGAACTCGCCAAACTTTTTCTAGAGAAATATTTTCCTGAGGCTAAAGTGTCAAACCTATGCAGAGAGATTCTCGGTATAAATCAAGGAAAAAGATAGGCTCTCCACACTTATTGGGAGCGTTTCAAGAAGTTGTTAGTCTGATGTCCTCAACATGGCATTAGTGATTATTAGATGTACCAGTGTTTTTGTGAAGGCTTGATACCCATGGAAAGGCGACTCATAAATGCGTCAAGTGGAGGGTCACTTTCAGATATGACACCAACAGAGATCCGAACCTTGCTTGAAAAGCTGGCAAATGAATCTAAGCATTTAACAACTAAAGAAGAATGGTACCCAGACCATCCAAGAGGAGTCAATGAAATGAGCAACGCCCACCTGGAATCTCAGATCTTAGAATTGACAAAGGCTGTCCTTTTGTTGACAAAAGAAAAAGGTATTAAAGCAAAAGTCAAACCTTGCGGGATGTGCTGCAAAACGGGGCACCCAACTGATATGTGCCCACTACTTCAAGAAGACACTGAATCTGTTCAAGCTATGGGATGATTTCAGCAAAGGCCATTTGATTAACATCGCAACAACCAAGCTTGGGGAGGACCTCAAAATAACAATTTCCAGCCAAGGCCTCAACATAACTTCCAGCAAAGGAACCAATACCAAGCTCCACCAGGATTTCAGAAGCTTTCCAGCAAAATCAGCACCAAAGCAACTTTCAGCAACCACCTGTTCAGTCACAAGCTAGTAGTTCCAACATGTCTGGAATACATAGTTAAAAGTCTTGCTACCAGTACCCAAGCTTTCCAGAATGAAACAAAGTCCAGCATCAAAAATCTGGAGCAACAGGTATCACAACTCGCGAACTCTATGACCAAATTGGAAGCACAAAGACAAGGAAAATTCCCATCTCATACTAAGAAAAACCCGAAGCACAATGCTTGTGTTGTCACCCTCAGAAGTGGTAAAAACTACAAAGGACCAGATCAGCAAGAAGATGAGGAAGAAGAGATCGTGGTTGAGCAAGAATCTGAGGCAACTGAAGAGGTGCAGAAAAAAGATAGGCCTGCTAAAGCTGAAGTGAAAATTACCCTTCCTCCTTTTCCCTCAAGACTGAAAAACACGAAAAAAGAAAAGGAAGAAAAAAATATTATGGATTTCTTCAGAAAGGTTGAGGTAAATATTCCCCTTCTTGATGCAATTAAACAACTACCCCGATATGCTAAATTTTTAAAAGAGTTATGTACTTCAAAAAGAAAATTAAAAGGAAACGAAACAGTTAAAGTAAGCGAGAATGTTTCAGTTGTTTTACAGAAAAGGCTACCCCCAAAGTGTAAGGACCCAGGAGTATTTATTGTTCCTTGCAAGTTGGGGAACCTTTCAGTTCCGCGAGCTATATTGGACTTAGGAGCTTTTATAAATGTTTTTCCACATTCACTTTTTAAAACTATCAGGGTAGGGCCTTTAAAAAGAACAGGAGTCATCATTCAGTTAGCTGATCGTTCTCTGGTGCACCCAAAAGGTGTGCTGGAAGACATTTTAGTTCAAGTGAGTGAACTCATTTTTCCAGTTGATTTCTATGTTTTAGATATGGGAGATGATGACTCACCAAATTCAGGTTCTATTCTTTTGGGGAGACCATTTTTAAAAACTGCCAGAACCAAAATAGATGTTTATGATGGTACCCTTTCAATGGAATTTGATGGTGAAGTTATCAACTTCAATATTTGTGATGTCATGTGTTATCTTGATGATGTTTCAGCCCTTAATTTCATTGATGTAATTGAACCATTATCTACAGAATATTTTGAGATTGCTAACCGTGAGTCACTAGCATTAGTGATCCACAGAAATTTGTCTATTAATGCAAGTCAGGTTATATCAGAAAATTATGTGGTTGATAGAGAAGTTCAAGAGATGGCAGCCCATATGGAGCAGTAGAGAAAGTTGAGGTATGGTACCCAAACTCTTAAATTACCAATTTCTAACTCCAAGCTTTTTCCTTCTGTAGTGCAAGCTCCCATCTTGGAGCTGAAGACACTTCCAGAGCATATGAAATATGCATACCTTGGAGAAAAAGAAACATTACCAGTTATCATATCCAACAACCTGTCAGAAAAAGAAGAGTTAAAGCTGATCAGAATTTTGAAGGAGTATAAAAGCGCAATTGGGTGGAATATTGAAGACATCAAAGGAATCGGCCCATCTCTCTGCATGCATAAAATCTTGATGGAATAAGAATATAAGCCATCACGGGAAGCCCAACGCATATTAAACCCACCAATGATGGAGGTGGTTAAAAAAGAAGTTATGAAGTTATTGGATACTGGGATGATATACCCAATATCTGACATCAAATGGGTCAGACCAGTTCAAGTTGTACCCAAGAAGGCTGGGGTGACAGTGGTAGAGAATAAGGAAGGAGAGATGGTTCCAACTCGGGTTCAGAATGGATGGCGCGTTTGTATTGATTACAGAAAATTAAACGCAGCCACCCGGAAAGACCATTTTCCTCTCCCATTCATAGATCAGATGCTAGATAGGCTTGCTGGAAATCCCATTACTGCTCTTTGGATAGATTTTCAGGTTTCCATGAGATTCCAGTCGCTCCAGAAGACCAGGAGAAAACGACCTTCACCTGCCCTTTCGGGACATTCGCATACATGCGTATGCCCTTTGGACTCTGCAACGCACCCGCTACCTTTCAGAGGTGTATGGTTAGTATCTTTTCTGAGTATGTCGAGAATACCATAGAAGTCTTCATGGATGATTTTACTGTCTATGGAGATTCCTTTGATATTTGTTTGAAAAACCTCACAAAAACTTTACAAAGATGTATTGAAACAGACATGGTCTTAAATTTTGAAAAATGTCACTTCATGGTTGACCAAGGTCTGATTCTTGGTCATATTGTTTCAAAAAGAGGTTTGGAAGTCGACAAAGCAAAAATAGATGTTATAAAAAGCTTACCCCACCCGAAGAATGTTCGGGAAGTGCGTTCCTTTCTTGGCCATGTAGGTTTTTACAGGAGGTTTATAAAAGATTTTTCGAAGATATCTGTTCCCATGTGCCACTTATTGCAAAAAGATGCTGAGTTTGACTTCAATGAAGACTGCAAGAAGGCTTTTGATGTGCTGAAAAATCTTCTTACTTCTGCCCCCATTATTCAGCCCCCAGATTGGAGTTTACCATTCGAGATAATGTGTGACGTCAGTAACACTGCTGTTGGGGCTGTTTTAGGACAAAGAAAAGACCGGGTTCCCCACGTTATATACTACGCATCAAAAACCTTGGACAACGCCCAAGCAAATTACTCCACCACAGAAAAAGAGTTGCTGTCAATTGTGTTTTCATTGGAAAAATTCAGACAATATCTACTGGGCACGAAAGTTATAATCTTTTCTGATCACGCAGCTATCCTATACCTTCTTGCCAAAAAAGACTCAAAGCCAAGGTTAATCAGATGGATTTTGCTGCTACAGGAATTTGATATAGAGATCAGGGATAAAAACGGGAGAGAAAACTTGGTAGCTGATCATTTGAGCCGACTCACTCCACCCGAAGACCCGACGCCGATTCGCGAAATATTTCCTGACGAACATCTATTCGCCGGTTCAGAACCCTCCTTGGTTTGCTGATATAGTAAACTACTTGGTCTCCAGACAACTCCCTTCAGATCTTACCCGATCCCAGAAAGATAAAATAAAGAAGGAGGTGAAAAGATATGTTTGGGACGAGCCGTATCTATGGAAGCACAGTGCTAATCAGATGATTAGAAGATGTGTGCCTCAAGATGAAGTCAATTCAATTATGCATTTCTGCCATTCAGAAGCTTGTGGAGGGCATTATGGTCTACAACGAACCGCATACAAGGTCTTGGACAGCGGTCTTTATTGGCCTCCTATTTTTCGTGACTCTTTTCTGTTTTGCAAAACTTGTGAAAGGTGCCAAATGACTGGGTCTTTGACATCTCGTAGTCAGATGCCACTTACTCCAATCTTAGTATGTGAAATCTTTGACGTTTGGGGTATAGATTTCATGGGTCCGCTTCCGCCATCTTTCGGGTTTGTGTACATCTTACTTGCTGTGGATTACGTGTCCAAATGGGTCGAGGCAAAAGTTACACAAACAGACGATGCCAAATTTGTAGTTGATTTTGTCAAGACAAATATATTTGCTAGGTTTGGGACACCAAAAGCCATTATTAGTGATCAGTGCACACATTTCTGCAACCGCACCCTCGAAGCAGTCCTCAAGAAATATGGTGTCACACATCGGGTATCCACAACATATCACCCGCAAACCAACGGGCAAGCTGAAGCTTCAAACAGACAGATTAAGGGCATTATAGAGAAAACCATCAATCCGGTCAAGAAAGATTCGAGTATTCGATTGGATGATGCGTTATGGGCTCACCGGACAGCATACAAAACTTTTATCGGTATGTCACCATATCGAATCGTTTTTGGAAAATCGTGTCGATTACCGGTAGAATTGGAGCATCGAGCATATTGGGCTGTCAAAAAGTTGAATATGAGCATGGATGAAGCTGGTAAGAAAAAAAGATTGGATATCCAAGAGTAAGAAGAAATCCAGAACGATGCTTACGAGAATTAAGCAATCTATAAGGAGAAGACAAAAGCTTCTCACGACAAGATGATCTCACGAAAGGTATTCACTATCGGTCAAAAGGTACTCCTATATCATTCTCGTTTCAAACTTATTTCCGGTAAATTTAGGTCTCGTTGGGTGGGACCTTTTGTTGTTACTAACGTGTTTGATCATGGTGCCATAGAAATTAAGAGTGAACAAACATGAAAGATTTTTAAGGTAAATGGTCATCGTCTCAAACCATTTTACGAGGGTTTTCAAGTTACTAATGAAGAAGTGGAGGTAGTCGAGGTCCCGACTTACCGCAATTGAGGAAACCAAGTAACAATGTCAAGCCAACGATAGTAAAAACGGGCAGCTTGCCGGGAGGCAACCCGGACATTTGTTTTGGTTTTCGTTTTTGCAACTTCTTTTTAATTTTTGTGCGTTTTAGTTACTTAGGTCGTCTCTTTTAACTGAATCGGGTTTTTTTAATATAAAAAAAGGAACAGAGAGAATTTGAAAAATGTTAAAAATTTCAGTTTTGGTGGAACCTACGATCGCAAGCCCAGTCCACGCGATCGCAGGCTATGTTTTTTGGTCGCAGAAAGTCATCGAAGTATTTTTGAAACATTTTTGACGAAAAAAAAAGAAACCTGCGATCGCAGGTTCTGTACATGCGATCACAAGTATTACATATTCTATCACTACTATAACTTGAATGTTACACGATCGAATCTAGCATTTTTATAAAAACCTGCGATCGCATGTATAGATTTTTTTTGCATCCGGACGTTTCCAGCATCGATAAAACAACAAACGGTTAATTTTCTAAGAACCTGCGATCGCAGGTCCTATCTATGCGGTCGCAGGTTCTACTTTTCCTATAACTAAGAGTTGTAGGCCTCATTTTAACCACCACAACTCCAAAAATTCTCTCTGGATTCCGTTAGTTTTCGAGTTCTTTCACCAAAAATCGCCAAAATCACTCATTTTTCATCCAAATCAAGCAAACAAGGTATCAATCTATTCTGTTTTACTTCTACAACATCGCTACGTCAACGAAATCATGTTTTAACGGTTTCTCCAAAAATCTCTTTTTCTTCATTTTGAAATTTGAATTTTTGTGAGTTTCTTTTTCAGATCTACGCTCGGTTATCACTCTGCAGGCCCCGAAAAGTTGAAAAGTTTGCTCGGGACGCAATTCAGAAGAGGTTCATCCGAACGGAATTGCAAAAATAAAAAAAATTTCAGACGCGAAAAATATACTGCTGCTCAAGGCGCAGTCAGGTATATTAGTTCTGAAACTGAACTCTTTTGTTTTTGTCATATAATTGTGCGGGCTTGCGTATCCGCTGTGGGAGTAGTTAGAAAAATTTATTTTTGCTTGATAATTAATTATCTGGAAATTGTGCCAAATTTGTCCCACTTTTTGACCTGAAAAATGCCTCCTAGACCTTCCCGTTCACACCGAAATGTTGACATCGCGGACCCGTCGTAAACCGTCCAAGTGGACAATGTGACCTTTGATTTAGCTTCCCAGGCTGCCTTAGACTGTTTTCAGCGGCTTCAGGAACGAGAAATTTTACCACAGCTCTGCCCCCAGTTGCACATTAATGCGGGAACTCCATATTTATGATGGTGTTCGTGCGCTCTTCGCCAATTTTGGCTGGGAGCGTCTTTTAAATGCAGATTTTGGTACTTGTCCTTTATTGACCCGAGAGTTCCTAGCTACACTGAGTGAGGTCAACCAGGAGGGAAACTTCGCTTTTTGCATTTTTAGCACCCCTCACTCAATCCATATTGAGCAGTTGTGCACCTTTTTCCATACCCCCGCCACCAACTTATCTCAGCCTGCCCCTGCTTTTGACGTGCGCGATTTTTGGCATTCCATTACCGGATTGGACTTTTACGATTCGTCCCAATCCGTTCAGACCAGCATTGTCCATCCAATCCTAAAAATTGCTTTGAAAATTATTTGCAATATTATGTACGCGCGGGTTGAGACTACCAAAGCCGACAAAGCCGAGCTTTTTATCTTATGGTGCATGATCACCGGATTGTACCGCCCTCATTTTGGTGATTTAATCATCAAAAGATTCCTTAGAGTTTTGAACCTTCGCACCGGCGGCGCCATTCGTTGTGGTGGTCTGATCACTGTCTTTGCTCGCGCCCTCGTAGAGCACTCTCCCTCGGAGTACACCTTCTTTTCGGGTGACTCCTTTCGCTTGACTCTGCAGAACCTTCGGGTCATGCACATGCTACGTCCCACTCCGGGTGGGAATGTGTGGATGCTTGGACGATACACTTATTTCAAGGTCACTGGTCCTGATGTCATCGCCATCGCTGACCCCATTAGCGAGACTACGTGGGTTCTACCGTCGAACCTTCCACCACCACTTCGCCCATGTAGGTCACAGCAGGCCCCTTCGCGTCCACATCCTGACAGACCATCTTCGTCCACTATGCACCCTAATTACACGGACGCTACACCACTCTCCTATAGCCAGCATGATCCCATGCAGACTGACTTTCAGGACGGACCCCACCATACACAGCCACCACATCCTGACCCCAACTCCCCCTTTACTTATCAGCATTATCTTGACCTCCGTCAAGATATTGCTGCTCTTCAGCAGACTATGACTGGTCTCTGCCTTGATTATCAGCTTTATAGCACTCAGGTTTCCGGGTATCGTGACGAGGTCTTAGGTTATCGTGAGGACTTTACCGATTTCCGCGACGAGTTCTTCCGTCGCTTTCCATCTCTACCCGAGTAGTCGTTTTCCACTCCTCCCTAAGCATCGAGGATAATGCTTAATTTTAAGCTTGGGGAGGGGATTTACTATCCTTTTGTAAAAGGTTTTTATTTGTCATTTTTCATAAAAAAAACCAAAAAAATTAAAAAGTTTAAAAAAATCCAAAAAGATTTTCTGATTTTCATTTTGTTGCATTTTGCATTTGCATATATATATATATATATATATATATATATATATATATATATATATATATATATATATATATATATATATATATATATATATATAATTAAAAATATACGAGATGATGACATTCTTTACATACGATAGCTCCATGAAGTGGGATATTGAGAATTATGAAGCGACCTGATTGTTATTGGATGTGTAGAATCAGTTGTCATAACTTGGGGACCCAAGACACCGTGATTCGAGACCCTACCCTTAGATAATAAAAAAAAAATGGCGTACTAAAACGTTTTGTTGGCGGTAATAACAACTTTAGGATGATTTGCTTCTGAATGTTTAAAAAGAATCTTTATCGGCAACTCCGAACCCACTGAACATGACCCTATTTGTTGACACGCGTTACCCCTACAGTAACAGAGAGCTTAATTATCAGACCCACACAGTTAAAGAAAGAAGAAATGGTACAACGTTATATCCAGTGCCCACATCAAAGAATTTCAAGTGCTCAAGTGAAGAAATTCCAAAAAATTCCAAAAAAAAAGAGATTGAAGAATTCAAGCTCAAAACGAAATACAAATCAAAGTTTAATCAAGTTAGAAGTTGTTTCAAAGTTACATTTGATGAATAAAGAACTGTGTGATATGATACTTGTGGCTCTCGAAAAAGTGAAAGCATAGAGCTCGGGCTCCTACGGGGGTTGGCCCTTGCTGCTTCGGCAAAAGTTGATTTGGTCATGCGGGTTCTTAAGGATGCGTCGATTCTGATTCTTGACCATCTAGTCTTAAGGACATGAGATCTGGACTGTGTTATTTTCGCTGATAAAGCTAATTAAGGTATAAAGTTTAAATAGAACTAGAGTTGGATTATTGGGTTACACCGTTTTGTGGTCTTCCTCACTTTGGGAGTCTGTGATACATGAAAGGTGGCAGGATGGTTGCTTTGGTGTTAGTGATTGGAGCCCATTTTCGATGTAAAGTCTGATCGTATAATAAAAAAATATAAAAAATATAAAAAAAGGAGCATGTTTTATTTTAGTTGTTCGTTTCTCTTTTTAATGTTATTTTCGTTCATTATTCATTTTCTTTATTTTTGGCATGCATATTTTATTTCTTGTTCTGTTTATTTTCTGTCGTTCTTGTAGTTAGGTTTTTCTTTTGGTTGTTAGTGTCTAGTTTTTTCCTTTACTACCCTTGCCCTCTATTCCGATTACCACGTTTGTCCTTTCCTGACTCGAGGGTGAGTAAGGTCTAAGCTTGGGGAGGTTAGTTTGATGCATTTTATATGCATCTTTTAGTACAATTTACTTGGTATTTCGTTATAAAAAGCTAACAACTCCCGATTATTCTCATGTATTTCGTGTTTCGTGATTATTTTGTAGAATGTCCGTACTGCTCACTTTTGTTATGATTTTTCAGGGTAATTTGGAGCACATGGTTGATTGTGCGAGCTCGGGATGCGTTAGTGGATTCTTTGGAGCCTAACTGGAGTTTAGACCGACGAAGGATGCCGAGAAATGATCAAGAACTGCTTGGAAGGAGGAACGACGATCAAAAGACGTGAAAATGACAACATGTGAGCGCATGCTGCCTCTATGGGATTGCAGGTATGCATTTGCGATTGCAGGTTGGGTCGCAGCTTCACTTCGTAGTTTTTTCGTGCCAAAAATTCATTAGACTTGGAAGAAAAGATACATGTGATCGCAGGTTATGCCTTTGCGATCTCAGGTTTGCCAAAATGCTTCGTAATGGTAATGTACTTTATTTAAGAGGCTTGTGGTACGTTTTGGGTGATACATGCTGTGGCAACCCGAAATTTCTATCTTGTACTATTATCCAAATCAAAGCAAAGTTAGACTCATTTCTGTCACTTCTAGCCTTGTTTTGAGTCATTTGAGTGTTCTAAACCTAGTAGCTTCAAGTTAGAAGTTTGGATTTGAGTCCCGCAAGCTCACCCGACATAAAAAGTGGCCAAACACTCCAACTGAGGAGTGTACGACCGTACACTTGGGTGTGCGGCCGCACACCCCTCCTCCGGCAGCACACTCTAGTCTGGCAGCACACTCATGCCTACAAGATAGAGTCTTGGCCTTCATTCAATCCTTTTCACCCTCCTAAAGCAAGAACTCGTTTTCTCTCAAGTAACTCCCGATTTTTCAGCTAGATCTTCAAGTGGTAAGTGTTCTATCCTTTAATTTGTTAATTCCTTACTCCATCTAGTGTAAATCACTGATTTCATCCATGAAATCACTCCATTTTAGTAGATCTTCAAGTGTTCTTCAGTTTCACCAAGAACACTTACTAAGTTCTTGGGCTCCAAACACCCCTATACGCTTCTACATTGTAAGTACCCTACTCCTACATGTGTTTAGCTATATTTGAGCCTTGTCAAAAGTCCAGAACTCGATCTCCAAGGAGTGTGCGGCCGCACATATTCATGTGGCCGTACACCCCTTATTTTAGTGCTTTAAGGCCTCAAACTCATCTAGTATGCTAGCAAACGATCAAACACACTTAAGGGATACAATATATAACCTTAAAAACATGTTTTTGACCATTTTCCCTAGGAGTGTGCGGCCGCACACTCCCTGACCGCACACACCTGGCCGCACACCCAATGGGCAGCACACCAGGTGGCCGCACACGACCCTATACGGCCGTACACCCACTTCAGAAGACTTTGGATGCTTCTAACACTTTAATCTAAGTGTTTTCTAAGTCCTAGGGTGTTTTCCTTTTATGATTAGTGGTTTATAGACTAATTACATTCATATTTATGCTAATATATGCTCATTAGGATCCGTTGTGCTCAAGTCTTCACTTGACAATTAGCATCCTATACCATCCGTTCAGCCGAACCACTCACTACAGGTGAGTTCATACCCCTTAATCAACCTTTGAAATTATTTTAAATGCTTTTATGGGGGGAGAATACAAGTTGAAACATTCTAGTTATTGCATTAATCACATGTGATTAATAACTAGAACAAACAGAAAATTTTCCTATTACATTCAAATTGTTAACAAACTTATGGATTTCAAATACTTCAAAACATTTTATTAAAACTCTTTTGAATGCTAAATCCTTTATCAAACTCTTTTAAACTTCATTATTATCAAACTCATATCTCTACAGATATATTTATATAAGTAAGGTTTGAAGGACTTAGGACTGATAACTCACTTTATTTCCTGTTCCTTGTTTGGTTGTGGACTTAGAGTATCATGTTATTTGTCCGAATGTCGTTGAAACCTTAGTTATATATCATGTATATGTGCTTAGATATAAAGGTTTTTACTTCAGTTCGGTACCTTTGGGTAGCAAAGGCATACAAACAACATTACTAGTAAACTATAATAGGTATAGTTTAAGAGATTACTACTCAGTATTACTAGTACAACGAAGCATACAAGAGTCAGTACATTTACAAGTCAAAAAACATACTATAACGAAATACAATACACACTAGTCACTATATAAGAGAACATACTATACACTAGTACAGAGAGAACATTACTACGCTATGATATACTATACAAACATACAAATACGATAACTAGAATGTGACATACTATTTTCGGATACAACAAGACCGTGTTGTATCATTTTGTAACCAGAGTCTCCTAGAGGGAGAGCGGGCATTGTGTGTATAGATCTATACGGGACAGACACTCCCACACCCCGACTGCTAGCTACAGTCCCAGCCGATAAGGCCAAGGGGTGACAAAATGTCACCTCACTACATATGACACCGAAGGGTCATCATTTATTCAGTCGTTGATCAGCATGGTTACATACGAGTTCACATTCAAACCTTTAATTAACTGACAAATGATTAAAGGCAAAAAGACTCCCCGAGGTGTATTGGACATTTTATACTACCTGGAGTCTGTATTTTATCACTTATAGTCAGCAGTGTCACTGCTGAGGTAAAACATTATTTTCCCTAACACATTTACTTTGTGATCTTCTCACATAGATGTTAATGAAAAACTATATTTTGAAAATGATAGTCATACTTGGGAAAATTCATACTTTTACAAATGAACAAACGTACAAAAGTCAGGTCTTGGTAGAAGACTACATTTCAGTAGAAAATATAGGATTTTCTAAGAAGTACAAACAATTGCAACGTTTACAAACATTTCACTAACACTTACATTACGTTGTTACAAACATTTTCATACAAGCAATGACACTAAATACTTATGAACTCACCAGCATTTTATGCTGATACTCTCTTTCAAAATAACTTGTATTCTCAGGGAACCAGTAAGACAGGTATACCCGTGCAGCTTTTGAAGGACGAAGTGGATCCAAGACTCGTCTTCATTTTGATTGTACATTTTTGGTGTCATTTAAACTTACAAAAGAACACACTTGTACTTAACTATTATATTAATGAAATGGATGTTGTTGCTTGTCTTTACTATTATGCATTGTTATGATACTGTACATGACGTCCTCCACCCCAGAACGTTTCCGTCGTTCCGGTTTTGGGGTATAACACATGCGATCGCAGGTTGTCCCTATGCGATCGCAGGTACGGCGTTTTTACAACTAGACGTATAAATAGAGCCCCATACTCATCCAGTAACCCTAATTGGCGATTCCTGGCGATTCTAAGGTGATTTTCAGAGGGTTTCAAGTGAAGAACGCGGAACTGAAGGAGACGGTTCAATTTCTTTCATTGTTTAGTAAGATTTATCGTTAGACTCTATTTTATACTGTTTGTAATCCGTTTTTAGCCATGTCAGGCTAAAAACTCAGATTTTAGTTTCGCAAGACGTAACCTTTTCGTATGATTAATCATTAGGCATTATGTTTGACTGTGATTACTGTTTAGTTTGATCAATTCTGTGTTTAATTAAGTGTTTGATTTTGATTTCAATTTCTGTTGGCCACTTAAATTGTTTGTGAATCATTCTAGTCATCTAATTGTGTAGATCCGTAATTGTCTAGATTAATTGGTAAAAAGTGACATATATTAGATTAATTCTGCGTTTAGGGTTAACTCTAATATGGATTGATCAAACAAGTTTTTACGCCTTCGAGCTTATGACAGGTATTGGACTTTACTGGGGAATTACAATGTGTTTAATGCAACTTTTCTTTGTTAATCAAGAGCTTGTTTGGTTAATTTGGTAAAAGTTAGGTTTAATTCAAAGAGCTTATTTTTATTAAATAATTTTTGTAATAGAGGTCATTAGAGCTTGTTAATGAACTTCAGTACCAGTTTGAACAAGTGTACAGTCAAATATTGTGTTGAAGGTTAATTATATGATCAGGGGAGTCACCGCGAAACTGGAATTGCTTTCTCTTATTTGAATTTTCATCACTTTTAACTTAGTTATTCTTTATCTTTTTTTTTATTAGTCTAAATTTTCAAAAATAAACCCCCCCCCCCTTTATGTTTATTGCACTCATCAAGAATTAGTTCATGCCTTACGCAAAGAGGTGTAAACTTTAGGACGTGTCCATGAGGATCCGAACCTGCTTACCTGTACTACCTGTTAGTGCAATAGAGCCGTTTTATTTATATTTTTATTTGTTTAAATCGTACACGACAGGGATTTTAACAAATTGGCGTCGTTGTCGGGGACACGGTAAACACTAATAGTTTTATGCCAAGATCTTCACGTACAAGTGATCTAAATTTTGATCCAGAGATTGAGAAGACTTCTAGGAAGCTAAAGAATGAGGCACAACTTCGGAAGAAACAAGCACGAACATCAGCCTCTTCCCCCTCCTCACATTCCAAAATACCCACACCACAAGGAACTCCCTTGCAAAAGTCGGTGTTCTTAATTTTATTTTCCGGCAAATTCAGAAGCAACAGTTCCAGTTTCTAGTCTTCCAGCAATTTGAGGAGCAACTTTTAGCAGCCCTATTCGATCTTGCCACAACTACTCCAGAGGAGTCTGTTCCTTTTTCTCCCCTTTTACTGCTTTTTTGTGCTTAATTAGTTTTATGCATACAATGAGGGCATTGTATGAAATAAGTGTGGGGTAGGAGGTCGAAAAAGGAAGTTAAATTGGAAAATTAAAAATTGCTAGATTAGAAAATTTTAAAATTTTAAAAACTTGAAATAATAGTTTAATTTAGGAAAATCTAGTGATAATTTAAAATTTAACTAATATTGTATAGGATGAGCCCATGAGAATCCATATGTTTACCTGAGCCAACACATGTTATAGTGTATTTGTGGCTTCCAATTTCCTAGTAAAAAGTCACGAGATATGAAAGGTAATCTGGTTGTTTATATCGTGTAATACGTTTTGCAGCCTAAACCTGAAATCTATCCAGGAAAGCTTATATAGTCATTGCACATAGACTAATACCTTTAGCCAATAAGGGTTAAAGTTAAGCACCCTTGCTTAAGCATATAAGATTTGAGTGAAAAAATAATGAGATACATGTGAAAAAAAAAGAGAGAAATTACCGGAAAATTGAAGAATTTTGGAGCTATCAAGTATGAAGATCAAAAGATCAAAATTCCAAAAAGAAATTTTTTTTGAAGATACCAAAAATCGAAAAAGAAGGTGGTGAATTCAGAGAAATCAAAGATCAAATATTTAAAGAAGTGAAGAATTCAAAGAGCTCCGTTATGGTATCAAAGTTGTAATTTCTAGAATTTATTTATGCTTGGTTGTTAACCAAAAATACCTTGAGGTTAAGAAAGATTTATGAGGATTGATTCGGAGGGTTGCAGAAATGAGTGTCGTATAAGCTAAGAGGTGAATGTTCATAAGGATTGTGAGTATTTAGGAATGGGAAGTTCGTAGGAATTATAGACACAAATACATGCAATGAGGTCTTGGGATAATGGTTGGGTTTAAAATGGATTGTTTATGCGATATTGGTAAATTAAAAGTAAGTTTGCTTGGGGGCAAGCAAAGACTAAGTGTGAAGTGTTTTGATATGTGTATTTTTATACATATTTTTATATATCATATCTTAATACTTTAGCCTTTATTATTCTTATTTAGAACTAAAAGGTACTTATAATGCTTTGAATTATCATTTACAGCTATTAGTTGTTGATAGAGCGGAAAAGAAAGGATTGGAACGGAATTCGGGCTTAGAAGCAAAAAGAAAGAAGATGGTTGAAGGCAGCTCACTATGCCCAACGTAGTGGGACTTACACCCAACGTAATGACGAGGTGAAGACTACGTCCAACGTAGATACAAGTACGCCCAGCGTACTTGGCTTGGAACCGAAGGCTTAATCGTGATGAGTTTCTTAGTACGCCCCGCATACACCAACTTATTGTTGGATAAGGTGTCTAAGTCCATAACTATATTTGGTATGTACTTGACCCGACCCGACATGGTCCATTTGGGTTGCACTTCATCGGAACAATTTGTATGGATAGTCTTTTGAGAATAGTATATTTATGATTTATTAATATATGATATGTTATAATATATTAATATTAAATCACATTATTTAATTAGTATTGATCAAGAATTAATTTGGTGATCGAAAGAGGCTAGTTAAATATGGATTCTAATAGTATGGGCCAATCGATTATTTAGAATGGGCTAAGCTTGCATGGAAGTCCATGGATAGTCCATGGAGCTTTTAACCCATGGATCCTATAGAAATGAAAGGTCATGGGTATTAGGGTTTACATGGATGTAACCCTAATCCACCAAACTATATAAAGAGGTCTTTGGCACATGAATTGGCACTAGTGTGTGTGTAGTCTAGAAGGTGGGCCGATTTCTAGTGTGCATTACTATTCTCTCAAGCTTTCCAACTTGTGTGGTGATTTGTAATTCCACTTGAGGCATCCACATTATTGGTGCTAGGCTCTCAAAACTCCAAGCAATCAACCACAAGAAAAATGTATGTCATTCTACTACATTTTATGTGACAATTACCCCATAACATGCTAGTTAGGATGTGAACCTTGGAAAAATCAAATTTGCATGTATATTAGAGAAAATATAGATCCAAGGTTTCTAGGGTTTCATGTACACCATAGGAGTGTTAGAATGCTCAAAACCCATCAGTGGTATTAGAGCCTAGGCTTGTTTTCATTATACTTGATGCAAATTGCTTGCAAAAGTCGAAATTGTGCTCACTTTTCAGTGGACTCGTCGAGTCCATGGGGGGACTCGTCGAGTCCAAGGGAAAGTTCATCCTACTCGTCGAGTAGGTTCATGCACTCGGCGAGTAGGAGGCCCTGTGTGCATATTTTCGAGTTTTGTTGCTAGAATTGGACTAGAATCATTACCCTAAACTGTTTTGGACTTGTAAAATCTGTTTTTGATGTGGTAATGATTATGCTAATCCAATTTCAATGATATTTATCAAAGTTTCAAGTTTTATATATGTTTATATGATTCTTGAAATGTGTTGATATGAATGTTTATTCTTATGAGTTTTAGTAGATCATAGGAATTATTTGCAAATTGTTTGTTAGTGTAATTCTTGATCTAAATGTCAATTAATGGACTCCATAACTTGTCCTCAAGTTATGGAATTCCAAAAGTCTTTTCTTTAAAACCATTAAAACTCATAAGTTATAGATATGAAAAGTTTTTGAATAGTTTCGAAACTTGCCCTCAAGTTTTGGAATTTGTAAAGTCTCACAC
This sequence comes from Lactuca virosa, assembly GCF_052849685.1. Classification (NCBI taxonomy): domain Eukaryota; kingdom Viridiplantae; phylum Streptophyta; class Magnoliopsida; order Asterales; family Asteraceae; genus Lactuca; species Lactuca virosa. The sequence continues at coordinate 330,375 of NC_136428.1, read as the reverse complement.
ACACTTTAATTCCAAACCCTAGAATTTTAAAAGCTTAAAATTCAAACCTTATACTTTATAATATTATAAGTTAATATATATATATATATATATATATATATATATATATATATATATATATATATATATATATATATATATATAAGATCAAGTCAGTCTTACCGTTAGTAGGCCTCATTCACGAAGCCGGTCTATAAGGGGGTTCAAGGTTGTTGCCGATAAAATGGCAGCTTAATGGGTGTCCACTCTCACCCACCGCTTCCTTGACTGGTGTAGGGTCGTTAGCCGAACGGGTAGGACAAGGACTATAATTCTCATTAAAAGTATAATGATAAATACAAAGTAACTAAACCTTTTATAAATTCCCAATCTTAGTTACTTAGGAAAATGTGAATTTGGTGCTAACCCATGAAATTACACTTTGTACCTTACCAAGTCGTTAGTGGAGCGTGTGTGGTTAACCGACACACTAACATGGACTAGTAAGAGTGGCAAAGGGCAACTTAATGTTTATCATAGATTGGTGGAGCGTGTGTGGTTAACCGGCACATCGATTAGGTGATAAAATTAAGGGTACCAAGTTAATTCGCATGGTTATTCACACCTTGTTTGTGACCCTCGGCATCCCAGTCACAAACTTGAGAGGGCACAATCGAGATTTAAACATGCCATTGATAATTTCAATGAATCTCAAAAGAATCTAGGAATTTCAATTCATTAAAACTTAATAATTTATTTCGTTTTTCATGGTGGAAATTGGTGAATCGTCATTCACCTACATTCAAATATTTTATAGCTTGGATTACGGCATCCCTCTTCCAAGCTATAAAGTATTGTGTTGGGTCCTAGCCCTAATATTGCATTTGGGTGTCTTATTAAGGACTCTTTATCTAATTTAAACTTTATCTTTCTTCTTTTTAGATGTCTTCCAACAATGCTTCAGGCTCAAACCCTACTGGCTCCTTCTCTCTCATGAACCTTTGTGGGAGGGTCATTTTTGATGGAACTAATTTCAATGACTGGATTAGGAACATCAGAATGGTCACACGTTACGAGGACAAGTAATATATCCTCGACAAGGAGCTGAAGGAACTTGATGAGTCGTCTGCTACTCCACAGGAGGTTGCTGATTTTAGGGCACATGACAAAGATGCCAACAAGGTAGCTTGTATCATGATTGCCACTATGGCACCTAAACTCCAAAAGTCCTATGAGGACTTCTACCCTTTTGAGATGCACCAGGATCTGATGGAAAGGTACCATCAGAGTGCACGTCAAGAGAGGTATGAAATAATCGCCTCCATGATAACAACTAAGATGAAGGATGGAGAGTCCAACACGGGCCACCTACAAAAAATGCAAAGATTTGTGGACCGTCTGCTCAAACTGAATGTGAACTTTGATGAGGAGCTGGCCATTGACATCTTACTGTACTCCTTACCTCCCTGTTATGATCAGTTCCGCATGACCTATCATATGAATAAGCAGGAGGTCACCTTGAGCAAGCTTCAGGGACATTTGAGGACTGTTAAAAGCAACCTCAAAGGGAAAAATGTTGTTTCTAGTCCTACCACTGCCCTTGTTCTGTCAATCGGGCATGGAAAAGGGAAAAAGAGGAAGACCCCTTCGAAGGGTACCAAGGGAAAGTTTCTTGAAGGCTCCTCTTCAAGTGGAACTAAAGGTGGTTCTGCTACTCCCACTTCCAACCCAAAAGAAAGCACAATGCTTCTATTGTCAGGAAAAGGGGCACTAGAAGCGAAGCTGCCCCAAGTACTTGCAGGATATAAAGGATGGAAAGATCAAGCCCTCCTTTGCAGGTATTTACACTATATTGTCTAATAACTCACCACATACTAATTCTTGGGTCCTTGATAGAGGGTGTGGAATTCACATTTGTTCTGATTTGCAGGGACTAAGAAAAAGTGAGGAAGTGGAGCCCGGGAACATAAACTTAATCATGGGCAATAAGAAAGCATCACATGTCACAAAGATTGGAGTTTACTCTTTATTGCTAAGTAGTAGGTTAACATTAGATTTGAATAAATGTTGTTACTCGTCTGAAATTGCGAGAAATATTATTTATTTTCATGGCTTCTACAAACAAGGTTATACTTTTTCATTTGATAATGAATGTGGTGCTACTAATGTTTTCTATAATGATGTGTTTTATTTTAAAGCATTACCTTGCAATGGTGTGACAACCCGAAATTTCTATCTTGTGAAGTCAGACTTGTATCTCTTACCTTTTGAGTCGCGCTAAGGGTTATTCTGTGAGTTTTTAAGCCTCGTATACTTAGGACTTGATGCTATGATGTGTGAGTAACAAATCTATAACTTTCAAATTGAGCCAAGAACATTCATCAAGGGTGTTCACGGCCCAAACTAGGGTTTATGGCCGTAAACCCATGTTGGTCGTGAACCCCTCATCATAAGTATAGATTTCCTTCATTATTTCTTCATTTCTCACATCTTTCAATCAATAACACTCAAACTCTCTCAAGTATCATCAAGGGAATCCATCCTTTCTCTTCAAAAACGTAAGTGATTCATCCCTTTTACTAGTTAATCTTCTTGATCATATGAATCCTATGAATCACATCCTTGAATTCATCACTTTTCCTTCAAGATCTTCAAGTCTTCATCTTTTCACCAAGAACACCAATAACACATAATTGTTCTTGGGTCGTAAACCCCTTCAATACTTCCATTAAGTAAGTATCCTTTCCATATACTTGTTATCCATTAGGAGCTCTTGAATCCCCATGAAACAAACACCTTTTAAGCATCATTTAAGCATCATCTTCAAGAGTTCACGGCTGTGAACCCTTCATGTGGCCGTGAACCCTTCAAGTGATCTTGTTAGGGCCGTAAACCCTTCTTAGACCAAGCTTTGGTTGTAAACACTTAAGCATTCTTGGCCGTGAACACTTCTTGGCCGTGAACACATCCTTGTGTGGCCGTAAACTCCTTTCATACAATCATATGTGATGGTAACACTTCATTTCAGGTGTTTCCTAGTACCTAAGGTTGTTCCCTTACATGATTAGTTGTTATATACACTAATTGTATGCCTATATATGTGATTATATGTATAATAGGATCCAATTGTGCTTTGGGACTTCATTTGTGATCTCAAGCATCCTATATCTATCTTTCATTCGAATCAATCACTACAGGTGAGTTCATACCCCTAAACTTATCTTTTAATGATTTTAAATGCTTTTATGGGGGGGGGGGAATACAAGTAGAAAACAATATAGTTGTATAGTCAATCACATGTGATTTATAACTATCAAAACAAGAGATTCTTTATACTTCAACACTGTGTTACCAAACAAACTGTTTCAAAACCTTTTATAAATTAGCATTAAGTCATCAATAATCATTCAAATGGTTAAAACTCTTTTTATATGATAAACTCTTTAAATGTATTACAAAACTCTTTTAAACTTATATATTGTCAAAATCATGTCTATATAGATATAGTTATATAAATAAGGTTTAAAGGGCTTAGGACTGATAATTCGCTTTATTTCCTTTTCCTTGTTTGGATGTGGACTTAGGGTATCGGTTGTTTGTCTGAATGTCGTTTAAATCTTAGTTATATATTATGTATATGTATTTAGATATAAAAGTACTTCCAATCAGTTCAATACCTTTGGGTAGCAAAGGTGTACAAACATGATCAGTCATTCAATTACAGAGCTTACTAGTAAACTATAATAGGTATAGTTTAGGAGGTTACTACTTACTATTTCTAGAACAATGAAACTTACTTGAATCAGTACTTACAGGAGTTACTTATTACCTGGGTTAGTTCTTACATGAATCAGTACTTACATGAGTTAGTTATTACCTGAGTTAGTTCTTACATGAGTCAGTTCATACATGAGTCAGTTCAAACATACAATAACAAGAACAGAAACATACAATAATAAAAGTAGAAAGGAACACACAATAACAAGAATAGAAAGTAACATACAATAACAAGAACAGAAAGGAACATACAATAACAAGAACAAAAAGGAACATACATCCTTTTACAAGAACAAGATAACATTAATGTGAAACCACTACTTCATGGCATAGCAATATACTTGTTAGGTCGCGTTTTGTAAGCAGAGTCTCCTGGAGGGAGAGCGGGCATTGTGTGCATAGATCTATACGGGACTGACAATCCTACATCGCGACTGTTCGCTACAGTTTGGCCGGAAGGCCAAGGGGTGACAAATGTCACATCAGTTTCGACGCCAGCAGGTCGTCGTGTTAAACACTCGTCAATCAGTATGGTTATAACCTCATCACATTTTGACCTTAATTAAAAAAATCAGTTAGTGCTTCAGTAGTTACTTATTACAACATTACTATACACTGTCATTTTCCCATTACATTCATATAGTGATCTTCTCACATAAAAGGTAATGTAAACAATTTTCTGGTAATGATAGTCATATACTTGGGAAAACACTCACTTTTACAAAAGAACAAACATATAGAAACAGTCGGGTCTTGGTAGAAGACTACTCTCCATTTTAGTAGAAAATATAGGATTTTCTAGGAAGTATACAAACCTTACATCAAAAAACTTACAAACATTTACATCAAACACTTACAAACTTTTCATCAAACTTATGCAAACTTTTGATACTAAAATACTTATGAACTCACCAGCTTTAATGTTGATCTACTCTTTCAAAATAACTTGTATTCTCAGGTAACCAGTAGACAGGTACACTGGACCAGGTTTTGAGAAGATGGAGCGTGTTCACGATTCGTCTTTTATTTTGATATATATTTTTGGTGTCTTACAAATACATTCAGAACACACTTGTATTAAATTATATTATTAATGCAATGGATGATGTTGTTGCTTGTTTTACTATTGTGCATTGTTATGATACTGTTCATGACGTCCTCCACCCCCGAATGTTTCCACCATTCTGGTTTGGGGGTGTGACAGATTGGTATCAGAGCCTTGTTTATAGTGAATTGAGTATATCAACCCATCAAAGATATACAACTATAAACACAACGGGATTAAAATACTCTGACCAAGAGTTAATACTTTTAAACTAATAAAATATTTTATTAAAGTATTCGTACATGCATTCATACTAGGATCAATGTCATACTAGAACAGAATAAAAGTAATTGGATGTTGGACACTACAGTTAAACCTGGACAGTTATGCAATCATATATGGGATCAATATAGCCTGATCAACTATATTTACTTGAGATATGACCAACATGTGTTTGGGAGTGATTGTAGTGTTGCAACAAGCCTAAAACTTACCTAAGTATCAGAAGAATTCTAGAATCAAACATAAAGTTTAAAATACTATAGGAGTATTTTAGGGTACTATAACAACGAAACTTAAAACTTATCAACTTCATATAATTAGAAGTTCAAGAATCAAACATATAATTAAAATACTATAGACGTAGTTTAGGTACCAAGAATAACTTAAACAGGTTGTTAAAAGACCTTTGTGGTAGGTCTATAATTACTAAGTGTATACTTTAGGGTTATATATAGTTGAGGTTTTATAGACTTAGAATAGGTGATTTTTACTCTACTTCATGTTCCTTGTTTGGTTGTGGTTTTAGAATAGAATCACTTATTCGAAGGTCTATTTGATCTGGATTATATATGATCTGTACACCCTTCGTGATCATAGAAAGGCCAGAAAGGTTCATCTTCATAAAAATTTAATTTTTATTAATCTCATAGATTCTTTAGGACATTCCCATTCTCGTGTAAACCACTTACATAATTGTAGCCACTCCGACAATCAATAGAAGAGTCAACGAGAATCCAACGGATTCTCATTAGAAGAATTCTGAGAAAGAAACAGATGAGGAGTAAAGAGTTTAAAGAAAACCACAAATTGCATTTACCTTAATAAGGGCACCGATGAGAAGTTCGCATGAACTTCTGGGATTCGAACTCTTCATTATGAAGTAATGGGGATCAGTGTTAGAATCGGAAGTAAGACAACACAGGGATTCAATATACCTACAGAGGAGAAGGACACCATGTAGATACCAGGAGAGAACAAACCATTACCGCCCAGATTAAAACAGAAAACAGAGGAAAACCACGCGTGTTTCATACTAAGTGTTTGAGTGCCTTTTCGTCATAGTAATAACTAATAAACTAATTCAACCTAGTGAGTTAGTGAATACATTACTCGCATTAGGTTTTAAGCTTATCATCTTTTTCTGTCATGGCTAACAACAATAAATTGGATCACGAAATCTCAATTGAGAGTGATTATTTCTCAAATTCTTAAGTCTATTTTATGTAGGCTCTCTTATGAACTACTTTCAAATCTTTTCGAAAGTTGGAACATGATATCCACCAACCAAAGATAACTTAGTTCGGATGACACCCGCCTTATGACCATTCTAGAAACTTACTTTTACTCCTTACCAGGACTACATCATAGGGATGTTGGTCGAATCATCGAGAACAGTATAACAAAACAAAAAAGTTACATTCACATAAATGATTAGGATACACCTAGAGCCAACCATAAACGCTCACGAACTCATTTTCTTATCATATAACAGAATCATGCCTCCGAAGCAACGTAACCAACCCGCTGGCAATACACCAATCCTTCAACTAGATACGGCTACCTTTCAAGCTGCGGTCTTAGCTGCCGTAACAGCTGTCATGACTCACCTTAACACTAACAATGTAAATGGTAGTGGAATTGTTATCGGCAATCCCAATCAATGTGATAACCAAATACAACAACTAGTTCCTACTTGCAAAGACACTCCGATCCTCAAATCTAAGAACAAGAAACGGATATTATGGGGTAAAAAGAAGGGCAAACCAGCTCAAAAGTTATCCAGGAGACAACAACCTGTGGCAGCCTCTGCGGCAACGACATCTGTTGCTCCTACTACAGTTCCTACTAGTATCCCGGTTACCCCTACCCCAACAAGGCAGTATGCTAGAAATCTACCCAAGTACAATGAGTGCAGCTTCCATCACCTAGGAGTCTGCCGAGTGATGCGTTGCAGGAACTGCAAAATGAATGGGGACACTACCCGTTTCTGCAGAATTCTGATCCGGCACATTACTTCGACCACCAATGTTGGAATCAGTCCAATATGCCACCTTTGTGGTGAAATATGACATTTCAAAAGGGACTGTCCAACAGAGAAGAATCGTTGGGGAGCAGGAGGAGTTTGACCCCAGAATATGGGGAAGCATCAAAGAACCCTGCTATAATTTTGGTACGCTTCCAAACCCCAATAATTAATTATAATTATAATAACTCTTTCGTTCAAACCAAATCATATCACTCGTATAAAACTCGGAAGTCTAACAGGTAAAGCTATGATGGTTTAGTGTATGCATTAGGGTCATCTATAATTAAGATTTGTAGACTTAGAGTGAGTGATTTCGCCTCATTTCCTGTTCCTTGTTTGGTTGTGGATTTAGGGTAGGGTCACTCAGTCAACTATCTTTCCAATCTTAATTATACATGACTGGTGTACACCAAACGGTTATAGAGAGACTTAGTAGGGGTCATTTCATGAAAGTTCATTGTTAAAAATTATCAGAACCCACGTTTAGTTGTATTTGTTAATTTTGATAAAATAGGGTTTGTAGTAATCATACCAAGGTTAGTTCATCGTCCTAGTAATCATTTCTTCTTCCAATTAACATAATATACGATTCATTAAGAAGTTCCGAAATCATAATTCGGCATGGTTTGGCTTGGTCCTTACCATGCAAGGTTTCTGAGCTGTGTAAAAAGAACTCTTCCCTTAATCAACCGTCAGATGAAACTCTTCCGATCCATAACGCAAACCCTTATATCATCTCTCACTTCAGAACTTCAGAAGTACCCATGCAAGGGGTACCACGTCCTTCTAACCTACCTAATAATTAATAGCCTTGAAGCGAAAACACCAAAGAAGTCTCAGAAGTCAGTAACCACCCTAAGTATACCCAGTAGATCTCTGAGAAACATCACCCGTACTGCAGGCCAAGTTTAAGAATAGAGACTAATAACTCATTAGGTTAATCAATCGCGGTTAAGTGTATACGTAAGAGTGGTATATAATTTAGACTTAACAAGATTTAGGATGTATGATTCCGCCCTATCTCCTGTTCCTTGTCTGGTTGTTGACTTGGGGCAGAGCCACCCATCCGAACGTTTTGTCAATCTAAACTATACACGACATGTATACACGAGGTGATGGTGGATGACCTAAGTATGAGTCTTATCATGAACTTCAGAGCAAAAGCCCGCAGGCTCACTACAAACCATCGGAGATACCTGAGTGGAATTTGTAGCGGATTACAAAGATCTTCATAATCAAGTTAACCAAGGCAACAGGTGGACTTGATTGCCATTTTGGGTGATCGTCGTCAGATCATCCAAATCCGCACCCTTCCTACAATTTTAAGGAATCAGGTAAAATAGAGAAGTTAACTAGGACGTGTGCCCGAGAAATTAGTTAGACTGCACGGTGTTCCAATATCTGTTATCTCCGTTTGAGATAGTAGAATCATCTCCCAGTTCAGGCAGTCACTTCAGAAATTTTTGGAAACTAGGCCAGTCATGATGCATAGCCTACCATCCTTAAGCCAACAGACAGAATGAGAGAACGATTCAATCACTAGAAGTTGTGCGAAGAGCATGTGTGACAGAATTTGGTAGAACAAGAATACCCACTTACCAACTAGTCGAGTCCTTGACCATGCTAGCAATTAAAGTTGCTCCATTCGAAACCCTCTTTGGTCGCAAGTACAGATCCTCTCTGCACTGGATTAAAGTAGGCGACACGCAACTAGCTAGAGGTCCGATTTCCAGACGGCACCTTCGTTGGTCCGGAATTCATCTGAGAAACTACCGAGAAGAGAGTACAAATCCAGGAGCGACATGAAGTTCCCAGGGTCAGGCAGAAAAGCTAACGCCTTCGATAAGAGAAAACCCTTGGAAATTCTAGGTTGGTGACCTCGTCAGGTGAAGGTCTCACCTGGAGGGGCAGAATACGCTTCGGAAAGTGTCAAATACTAAATCCGAGGGTACGTAAGATCATTTGAGGTTCTTACTAGAGTTGATCCAGTAGCTTATAGACCCCGACTACCTCGGAAATCCAATCACATACACCCTACTTTCCATGTCTCTAACTTGAAAACTGGTCGTCCAACGAGAATTTTGTTAACCCACTCGCTTTGACCGAGGTAAGTGGGAACCTCAAACTTTCTGGATAAATCCGTAGAAATCCTAGACAGCGAAGTCGTTAGGACTAATCAGATCCCTATCCCGATAGTGAAAGTCCGCTTAAAAATGCATAACGAGGACCTAAATTCAGAGCGCGAGGATCAAAGGAAACTGAAACATCCTCATCTTTTCCCTTAGTTTATCTATAATTGCTTAAACTCTAATTTCAGGACGAAATTCCCTTTAACGGGGGTATGATGTGACAACCCGAAATTTCTATCTTGTGAAGTCAGACTTGTATATGTTACCTTTTAGCCGTGCTAAGGGTTATTCTGTGAGTTTTTAAGCCTCGTACACTTAGGACTTGATGTTATGATGTGTGAGTAACGAATCTATGACTTTCAAATTGAGCCAAGAACATTCATCAAGGGTGTTCACGGTCCAAACTCGGGTTTACGGCCGTAAACCCATGTTGGCCGCGAACCCCTCATCATAAGTATAGATTTCCTTCATTATTTCTTCATTTCTTACATCTTTCAATCAAGAACACTCAAACACTCTCAAGTATCATCAAGGGAATCCATCCTTTCTCTTCAAAAACGTAAGTGATTCATCCCTTTTACTAGTTAATCTTCTTGATCATATGAATCCTATGAATCACATCCTTGAATTCATCACTTTTCCTTCAAGATCTTCAAGTCTTCATATTTTCACCAAGAACACACACACTTGTTCTTGGGCTGTAAACCCCTTCAAGACTTCCATTAAGTAAGTATCCTTTCCATATACTTGTTATCCATTAGGAGCTTTTGAATCCCCATGAACCAAACACCTTTTAAGCATCGTTTAAGCATCATCTTCATTAGTTCACGGCCGTGAACCCTTCATGTGGCCGTAAACCCTTCAAGTGATCTTGTTAGGGCTGTAAACCCTTCTTAGACCAAGCTTTGGCCGTAAACACTTAAGCATTATTGGCCGTGAACACTTCTTGGCCGTGAACACATCCTTATGTTGCCGTGAACTCCTTTAATACAATCACATGTGATTGTAACACTTCATTTCAAGTGTTTCCTAGTACCTAATGTTGTTCCCTTACATGATTAGTTGTTATATACACTAATTGTATGCCTATATATGTGATTATATGTCTAATAGGATCCAGTTGTGCTCCGGGACTTCATTTGTGATCTCAAGCATCCTATATCTATCTTTCATTCGAATCACTCACTACATGTGAGTTCATACCCCTAAACTTATCTTTTAATGATTTTAAATGCTTTTATGGAGGGGAATACAAGTAGAAAACAATATAGTTCTATAATCAATCACATGTGATTTATAACTATCAAAACAAGAGATTCTTTATACTTCAAAACTTTGTTACCAAACAAACTGTTTCAAATCCTTTTATAAATTAGCATTAAGTCATCAATAATCATTCAAATGGTTAAAACTCTTTTTATATGATAAACTCTTTAAATGTATTACAAAACTCTTTTAAACTTATATATTGTCAAAATCATGTCAATATAGATATAGTTATATAAACAAGGTTTAAAGGGCTTAGAACTGATAATTCGCTTTATTTCCTTTTCCTTGTTTGGATGTGGACTTAGGGTATCGGTTGTTTGTCCGAATGTCGTTTAATCTTAGTTATATATTATGTATATGTATTTAGATATAAAAGTACTTCCAATCAGTTCAATACCTTTGGGTAGCAAAGGTGTACAAACATGATCAGTCATTCAATTACAGAGCTTACTGGTAAACTATAATAGGTATAATTTTGGAGGTTACTACTTACTATTTCTAGAACAATGAAACTTACTTGAATCGGTACTTACAGGAGTTAGTTATTACCTGAGTTAGTTCTTACATGAATCAATACTTACATGAGTTAGTTATTACCTGAGTTAGTTCTTACATGAGTCAGTTCATACATGAGTCAGTTCAAACATACAATAACAAGAACAGAAACATACAATAATAAGAACAGAAAGGAACACACAATAACAAGAATAGAAAGGAACATACAATAACAAGAACAGAAAGGAACATACATCCTTTTACAAGAACAAGATAACATTAATGTGAAACCAGTACTTCATGGCATAGCAATATACTTGTTAGGTCGCGTTTTGTAAGCAGAGTCTCCTGGAGGGAGAGCGGGCATTGTGTGCATAGATCTATATGGGACTGACAATCCTGCATCCCGACTGTTTGCTACAGTTTGGCCGGAAGGCCAAGGGGTGACAAATGTCACATCAGTATGGTTATAACCTCATCACATTTTAACCTTAATTAAACAAATTGGTTTTAAGGTATTTAGTGCTTCAGTAGTTACTTATTACAACATTACTGTACACTGTCATTTTCCCATTACATTCATATAGTGATCTTCTCACATAAAAGGTAATGTAAACTATTTTCTGGTAATGATAGTCATATACTTGGGAAAACACTCACTTTTACAAAAGAACAAACATACAGAAACAGTCGGGTCTTGGTAGAAGACTATTCTCCATTTTAGTAGAAAATATAGGATTTTCTAGGAAGTATACAAACTTTACCTCAAAACACTTACAAACATTTACATCAAACACTTACAAACTTTTCATCAAACTTATGCAAAATTTTGACACTAAAATACTTATGAACTCACCAGCTTTAATGTTGATCTACTCTTTCAAAATAACTTGAATTCTCAGGTCACCAGTAGACAGGTACACTGGACCAGGTTTTGAGAAGACGGAGCGTGTTCAATATTCGTCTTTTATTTTGATATATATATTTTTGGTGTCTTACAAATACATTCAGAACACACTTGTATTAAATTATATTATTAATGCAATGGATGATGTTGTTGCTTGTTTTACTATTGTGCATTGTTATGATACTGTACATGACGTCCTCCGCCCCTGAATTTTTCCGCCATTCTGGTTTGGGGGTGTGACAAATGGTGTATATGAAGCTGTGAATGTTGTAGATAACTTAGGAAATAATGTGGTACATATTGATTCTTCCACTAGTTTGGATAAGGCATCCTTGTGGCATTATCATCGTGGACATGTCAAGAAGAAGCGCAAAGGCCAACTCCAGAAGTCTGGAGTTTTTGAATCATTTGACTTAAAGTCGGATGATAGTTGCGAGTCCTGTTTACTTGGAAAAATGACAAAGTCACCCTTCACTAGTACTTGTGCAAGGGGTGAGGGTTTGTTGGATCTCATACACACAGATGTGTGTGGACCCTTCAGAAACGCCACAAGGGATGCTAACCACTTCTATGTGACTTTTACTGATGATTATTATAGATATGGCTATGTCTACTTAATCAAGCATAAGTGAGAAACCTTTGAGAAATTCAAAGAGTTTAAACAAGAAGTGGAGAATCAGTTGGGCAGGAAGATAAAGATGCTCCGATCCGATCGAGGTGGTAAGTATCTTAGTATCGAGTTCCTTGACTATCTTAAGGAATGTGGAATTGTTTCACAATTGACACCTCCCAGGACACCACAGCTGAATGGTGTGGCTGAGAGGCGTAATCAAACCTTCTTGGACATGGTTCATTCCATGCTGAGTCAAGCTTCGTTACCAATCTCATTTTGGGGGTATGCCTTAGAGACTACCACCCATATCCTTAATCTAGTCCCTACCAAGAAGGTTGTCAAAACACCTCACGAGATGTGGACTGGGAAAGTACCCACTTTATACCACATCAAGATTTGGGGTTGCGAGGCTTTCGTGAGGCGCGAGACTCACGATAAGATCGAACCTCAAAGTGAGCGGTGTATTTTCATCGGCTACCCACAGAAATCCTTTGGTTACCTCTTCTACAGACCCAGTGAGAATGTGGTTTTTGTGGCAAGGAGAGGAGTCTTTTGTGAGAGAGAGTTGATAAGCCAAGGAAACAGTGGGAGGCAAATTGACCTGTAAGAGCTTCAAGATTCAAGCGGTGAAGGAACCTCCAACCCTAGCAATCAACCTAAGGAGGAAACTCCTTTTGAGTCAACTGACGAGCCCATACCTCTGAGGCGTTCCACTGGAGTTAGGAATCCACCTGAGCATTATTATGGTTTCCATATTACTGCGGAAGGTGATATATTTATCAGTGATAGTACACTGGTAAATCTGGATGAACCTAACAACTATAGGGAAGCCATGGCAGGTCCCGAGTCTACTAAATGGAAAGAGGCTATGGATAACGAGATCCAATCCTTATATGACAATCAAGTTTGGAACTTGGTTGACAATGTACCAGGTCGTAAGACAGTCGGGTGCAAATGGATCTTCAAGAAGAAGACCGACATGGATGGGAAGGTACACACTTACAAGGCGCGACTGGTCGCGAAGGGCTTCACTCAAACTCCGGGAGTTGACTATGATGAAACCTTCCCGCCAGTAGCGAATATTAAGTCTATTAGAGTTATGCTAGCCATTGCTGCATTTCATGATTATGAAATATGGCAAATGGATGTCAAAACCGCTTTCCTTAATGGAAATTTGGCTGAAGATGTTTACATGAGTTAGCCAGAGGGTTTTGTCAGTGAAAAGTATCATGATAGAGTGTGTAAGCTTGAGAAATCCATTTATGTATTGAAGCAAGCATCTCGCAGCTGGAATCTTTGTTTTGATGAGAAAGTCAAAGAGTTTGGTTTTTCGAGAAGCGGGGATGAGTCCTGTGTATATGTCAGAGCTAGTAGGAGTATAGTTAGCTTTTTGGTACTGTATGTGGATGACATACTACTCATAGGAAATGACATACCAACTTTGCAGGACCTTGGAGAAGCTGCCTATATCCTAGGGATAAGGATATTGAGAGATAGGAGTAAAAGACTAATTGGACTTAGTCAAAGCACTTACTTGGACAAGGTGTTGAAGAGGTTCAACATGCAGAATTCCAAGAAAGGTAACTTACCGATCCAGCACAATGCCAGATTGAGTAAGACTCAAAGCCCGAGTACAGAGGCTGAGATAGATGAGATGAGTCAATTACCATATGCTTCCGCTATTGGCTCGATCATGTATGCTATGACTTATACTCGCCCTGATGTGTCCTTTGCTTTGAGCATGGTCAGAAGATATCAGGGGAACCCTAGCAAAGCCCACTGGACTGCGGTAAAGAATATTCTCAAGTACCTGCGAAGGACTAAGGACTGGGTCCTTAACTTCGGTGGGAGTGATGACTTGAGAGTGATAGGGTACAGTGACGCCAGTTTCCAGACTGATAGGGATAATTTACGCTCTCAGTCGGGGTGGGTCTTTACACTAACTGGAGGAGCAATTACTTAGAAAAGTTCCAAGCAGGAGACAGTAGCTGATTCAACTTGCGAATCAGAGTACATAGCAGCAAGTCAAGCGGCAAAGGAGGCGATATGGCTAAAGAACTTCATTGGAGACCTTGGATTTGTACCAGCTATAAAGGAGCCTATGGAGATTTTCTATGACAGCAATAGTGTGGTGGCCTTAGCCAAGGAACCAAGAGATCATGGCAGATCCAGACACATTATCAGAAAATATCACTTCATAAGACACAAGATAGAAGAAGGACTCCTCGTGGCAAAGAGGGTATCGTCAGAAGATAACCCAGCAGATCCCCTCACGAAGGGACTGACTAGGGTTAAGCATTTACAGCATGCGAGGAGCATCGGGCTGTAAGACGATATTAGTTTTAATAATTAGATAGTTATTTCTGAAACTTGAAAAATGTAATTGACATTTGGTGATTAAATAAAAGTTGTTATTTGTTTATGAGTAAAGTGTTGCTATCTTGTGTCAATCGTTTACTATTGTTTCAATTTTGCATGTTTTGACTTCCAGAATAATTACTTTATTCAAACTCTCCACAATCAATCATACTTTGGAAGTAGATATGAATCAAGACTGTCATGAATTGGGCTTGTAGATGTCTGAGGTGTTTAGACATAGCAAGTGTTGCTGTAACATTCATGAGTGCTCATAAGTTCTGAGTATTGGATTAAACCCATGCTCACTTGTATCACTTCATGGATTTATCTCGAGTGATCGTGAGACGGTAATATCATATAAGTCTTCAAACCTAGAGATATGAGTTGTTGACTATGAGTTGGTTGTACCTTGATTGTACGAAAACGCATCAGTGACTTGATGTTATAAAACATACCTTTGTGTATGATTCAACAAGTAGTTAGTACAAGCATATGAGTCGAAGTTTATCTGTTCCTTTTAGTCCTTGGAGGATTAAAAGCGATATCTGGGCCCCTCGATGATTTTGTTTTGACCTATGTATCGGGCCCGTTCAGAACCTAATTGATGTGTTCAATTTAGTTCTATGTCAAACAAATCGGAAATTAGGAAACAAACTGCTGGATAATATGTACCACGTTGTTCCATGTATTTGTCCGGCTGATATCTTGAATAGAGGATTATGTGATCAATTATCTAAAATGGCACTTAATACTTCGACAGAGTTTTAAGAGCTAAGACTGTTGGTCGATTCGTGAAGTCACACTTGCAACTATAGTTATCAGACTTACCCAAGTGGGAGACTGTTGGATAAGGTGTCTAAGTCCATAACTATATTTGGTATTTACTTGACCCGACCCGACATGGTCCATTTGGGTTGCACTTCATCGGAACAATTTGTATGGATAGTCTTTTGAGAGTAGTATATTTAGGATTTATTAATATATTATATGTTATAATATATTAATATGAAATCACATTATTAAATTAATATTGATCAAGAATTAATTTGGAATTAAATTGGTGATCGAAAGAGGCTAGTTAAATATGGATTCTAATAGTATGGGCCAATCGATTATTTAGAATGGGCTAAGCTTGCATGGAAGTCCATGGGTAGTCCATGGAGCTTTTAACCCATGGATCCTATGGAAATGAAAGGTCATGGGTATTAGGGTTTACATGGATGTAACCCTAATCCACCATACTATATAAAGAGGTCTTTAGCACATGAATTGGCACTAGTGTGTGTGGTCTAGAAGGTGGGCCGATTTCTAGTGTGCATTACTATTCTCTCAAGCTTTCCAAGTTGTGTGGTGATTTGTGATTTCACTTGAGGCATCCACATTATTGGTTCTAGGCTCTCAAAACTCCAAGCAATCAACCACAAGAAAAAGGTATGTCATTCTACTACATTTTATGTTACAAGTACCCCATAACATGCTAGTTATGATGTGAACCTTGGAAAAATCAAATTTGCATGTATATTAGAGAAAACAAAGATCCAAGGTGTCTAGGGTTGTATGACACCATAGGAGTGTTAGAATGCTCAAAACCCATCACTTACGCCCAACGTACGTAAGTCGGTTCCAAAGTTTATAAAAAGCGATTTCGGCCTACCAGAAGGGAGAACTCGACTACCATTGATCCTTAGTCGACAAGTAACTTATATTTGGCCGTTTTGAGGGTCTAGAAGGCGGCCGGGAGGCCGTTAAGATGACAGAAGCAAAGATCGAAGGGATTAGAGAATGGATTTGTTTCGGTAATCATGTGGTTGTTAACGTGACCATGTTTATCATTCCATTGTGATGCCACTATGTGTTACTTTCTGATTTGGGTGTTAAAACCCTTTGCTTTGTGTTTATGACTAGATGAAACCTTCATTTATGGATTAATTGCTATTTGGATTGTTTAATTCGTGTTTAATTTATCTTGTTAAGCTTGTTAAAGACCCTTATGTGTTAATGATAATTATTTTCTGTTAATAATCAAGTTATTGAGTTGCATGAACGTCATCTTAATTGCTTGAATCATATGGATTTGTGAAAACAATATTCTATGCCTAGAATTAGTGAATATGAACCTAGGATTAGCTAAGAAAATAAGTAAGTTAATGTGTGAGCATGTGTGATGAACAACCACATAAAAGTTGATTGAATTGATCAATTTAATTAACTAAGATTACAAGTCTTGCTTGATACGAACTGACCACTAGGAAACTTGTTAGTTTAATCAATTGGCCACTGTTTGAATTGACTTGTTTGCTAAAGGATTAGTAATAGTGAACATGAACCTAATCATTTTAGAAATCGGTGAACATGAATAAATAAATCTGTGTGTGCAATTGTCTATGATTTCAAGATGTAATTGGTCTAAACCAAAGTACCTAAAGAGTTTTGTCTTCGCTCTGCTTATCGAGATTTGCTATTTATTTTTCTGTTTGAGATTTAATTTAATAAAACCTTTCTTTACTGCTTTTGTGTGTTTCATGTAACCTATAATAAAAAATTTTAAATTAATTCACTACCGTTCCGCTTGTGTTCGACACCCTTGCTTGTCAAAGTTGTACTATACTCGATCGGGTTCATTGCCTGTAAGGTGTGGTTTAGATGCGATAAACTAGGAATTATAAATAAAATAATAATGCATTAAATATTCACATTATTAATCAGAGTATGGTTATACTTCAACACATGAATCAAATTTCATCAATGGTTGGTTCATGTCGCAAGGACGATGGTTGGCTGGTCCAAAAGAAAAGTCATTTTTAAGTGAAGACAATATAGTTACTATCTTCCCATGTGAGTGTTGTATAATTTAATATATTTATCAATTTTTGTCATGTTAGATTCACATGTTAATGGTTTTCATTATCCAGTATATATTGTCTACCCCAATATAATGTTGACTTTACATGTAAAATAACACACTTTCACTATATTAAAATAACTCACAAACCAA